>NC_135751.1:39624000-39935000 GCF_041903045.1 Epinephelus lanceolatus
ATCCTTAATTCTGATGTCCAACATGTTTGGGAGACCACCAATAAAATAACAATCATACAAAATGCCTTTTCTGGTCATGGCAAATCACAAATAGTTGGCTGGAGGAAAAACACAGTTGTAGGAAAAATAAAAAAAACATACTGGAGGACAAAAAGCACTCTGTAGTTTCTGGCATTTGTTTTTTCATTGCAGAGAATAGTGTTCTTTTAGAGAGTTGCCTTCAAATAGCAATTTCTTGAGTACATCAAATTCCCACTCTTCAATAAAACAAATAATAATCCAAATGAAATGATGATGAGCCTGGTGAGGCCAGTGCTGAGTGTCGCAGCCTTTCGTTGGTTTACTAAAGAGAAACTGATCTAGCTGACTGCCTCGAGGACAGCTACGGCTATAACTGCACAGGAAACACAGAAAACAAATACACTCCTTTTGTTCAGAGCGCCCCGCTGAACATCTGACTGCCCTCCTGAGTCTCAGAGGAGTCCCTCCATCTCTCTCATAAAGGCTTCATACACCTGGTCCTTAGTCTTCATGTTGGGCTGAGACACAGCACCCATCTGGGCTGGGTTGACCAGGCCCATGGGAGCAGCTGTTGCCTGCTGTTTCTGCCCCTGTCCCCCTCCCATGCCTTCATCTCCCCTCCTTCCTCCAACACCACCCCCTGCTTTCTCCAGAGGCCCAGGCGCCGCCCCGGGCATTGCTCCACTCTTGTCCCTGCGCACCCTCAGCGCGGTGGGCACAAAGCGGGTGACCTCCGCCTTTGGATTGATAATCTGAGGTTTGGCGGAGATGGTGGCTCCGCCAGAGCCGGCGCCTGCTGCCAGGCTGCCTCCAGCCGCTGCCACCGAGGTGATGTTGGCTCGCTTTTCGATGGTGGCTGCGTGGTGGTGGCCGGGGGGGTTGCTGCCGGGGTTGGGGCCCGTCGAAGCGGCAGCTGTTCCTGGGGGAGGAGGCATCTGCATGACACCCGGTCGCATGGGCATGGCAGGGGGCGGCAGGTTGCTCGGCGGACCATCCTGGTTGGATCCGGAGCCTTTTTGTCGCTGCACGATGCTGGGAGGAGCGCTGAGCACGTTGGAGTTCAGAGGTGGAGGGAAGAGGGAGAGTGGAGGGGCAAGTGGACGTGGGGGTCCTCCTGCTCGTGGGGGAGGAGGTGGGATACCTGTAGAAAGACACAAGACAGATTTATGTTGATGAGACATGTATGAGACACTACTTTGATTTGAAACATAAAGGATGCTTACACACTATTTTAAATGTCCAGAATATATTCTTACAGTTTGAGCTTCACTGCAGCTGAGCAGCACTGGCATTTAAATAAATATAAATTTCCTGGCAATGCTGTTTGACAATGAATTCTATCATATTTGCTCAGCATGCGTTCATGCAAACACGAGAACATATACAGCAGCAGATGATATGGCACAACCCTGACGCCTACCTGGTGGTGCCGGGGGTGGTAGTCTGGGAGGGGGTCCTCGTGGTGGGGGGCCTGGTGGGAGGCCGGGAGGGGGACCTGGTGGAGGGCCTGGAGGCCGACCTGGTGGAGGTCCAGGAGGCAGAAGACGAGGCATTGGACCCCTCATGCCTCCAGGTATACCAGGAGGCCTCAAGAATGGAGGAGCGCCTGAGGATAACAGAATGCATCATCTCAGTGATGAACAGTGAACGTGTGGATAACAGCCTGCACATCCTTAAAACAACAGCTTCAGGGATTTATGTTTAACGTTGGAGCCGAGTACTCCAGCTAATAAACGCTGCAACTAACCTGGTGGCGGGCCAGGAGGCGGGCCAGATGGTGGACCAGGAGGCCTCATTGGAGGAGCAGGGGGTGGACCCAGAGGCGGAGGTCCAGTCATTGGTGGACCCTGCAAGTGTGGAGGCCCCTGTTGTCCCACTGGCCCAGCAGGAGGAGGCAGGCGCTGATTAGCCATCAGGTGGGGCTGACTCTCCCCTGGTGGTCCCCTGTCCTCAATGTCAGAGCTGTCTGATTCATCTGTGTATTCCTCCTCTACCTCTTCTTCTTCCTCCTCTTCAGGCACTGACTGACCTGAAGATTAAAAACATATCATGTCATCAGAAACAGAAATAAGATGTGCTAGATTAGTGTGAATGGAGAAATGACACTGGTATACTACAGTACCTGCCATCCTCAGCATCATGGCCTGCAGAGGGGTGATGGCCTTTGTCTTCTTCACCAGCCTCTTCTTTTTCCTCTTTCCTTCACGGGGTGCCTCTGGAGGCATGTCAGCGAAACGTACACTGCGACCTTAGGTAGAAACAAACAAACTTTTATCTGTATTTTTCTCTTCATAAAATGCTTTTAGACTGTTTGTGCGTCGATGTAGAGCCTACACCGAAGCCTGACTACACCTCCCTGATGCACAAGTATGAATCCAGCTTAAGCTGAAGCATTTCTGAAAGACTCACCAGCATGTCTATCGTTTCTGTCTCTATCCTCCTCTCTGTCCCTCTCATCATCCTGTCTGTCCACACTCATTCTCTGGTCGCCATCTCCCCCTTCGTCTCTCTCTTCTTCGCTGTCCTCCTCAGAGTCACTTTCGTCGTCGTCCACGTCGTCACGATCTCTGTCGCTCTCGCTGCCGCTGTCCCGATCTCTCCCTAATTCCATCGCAGCATCCTTTTCTAAACCGGGAATGGAAGGCTCTGTTCAGGATAAAAAAAAAAGAAAGAGTGAAGGCAACCTGCAGAAACGCGAGCAGCAACTCATTTATGAAAGCAAAGTCCTATTATTATAAAAAAAAAGTAGAAGTAGCATTCAGAAATGGAGCCATTAAAGAGACAGTTCCTGTGTTACCTGTGTCTGCGCCGTAAGCTCGTCGAGCAGGAATGCCGTACAGTGCAAGGACCTGTGGAGGTGGAGGCCCTGGTGGGGGCCCAGGGGGCTTCTTCCCTGGAGGTAAACGTGGCACGCCTGGGGCTGTTGCCAAAACCGGTCCAGTAGATGAAGACAGAGGTCCTTTACTAAGACACATAAAAACAAAATTCCCTCAGTGTCACAGTAACACTCGGCAGCGTCACATACTGACAGGGTTCCTGCACATTTTTTCATTTCAAAAATTCCATAATTTTCAAGACTCAAAATTCCAGACTTCTCAGTCGATTTTTCAGACCACATCTTAACTTCTTTATTGCCATGTCAACATCAGTGTTTTAGAGCCATGACCAAAGATATCGTCACATTTCTGTCACACTGGTCACCTTTTGTCTGGGACAGCACAAAATGGCACAGTGTATACCGGGCTTTACACAGTGGTTATCATTTTGGCTGCGCTGGCCGCCTGCTCCTAACACCATGACAAACACTCTGCTTGTGAGACTTTTTTTTAGAAATTCAGAATGTAATATTCAGGAAGACAGACTAGGGGCTGTAGTCTGAAAACAAGTATTTTTCCATATTTTCTTTTCCATACTTCTCCAGACTTGGAAATTACTAAAACCTAATCCACACTTTTGACACTGCATAGGAACCTTGTACTGAATTTACCTGCAGAAACCTCTGGTGTACACAGGTTAATACTTACCCAAAAGAGGTGTTCTTCTTCAGTATGGAGGGAGGCTGAGCTCCTGGTAGTGGGATGTCCTGGATGTGGATATTGGAGGGGGCGTGAGGCATATCTGGTAAAGGGATACTGTCGACCTCCACTGACTCTGCATTCTGGAAAACAGGACAAAGCACACGTTATAATACACAGAGAATTTGACCCGATGGATCAAGACTGATCAAAATTTAAGTTTGCCAAAACAGTGCTTTGCCTGCTGATGCATCTCAGTCCAACCAGGGGGAAAACAAGCTTTTATCAAAGTGTGCACTACAGCCTGTCATCAAACATAAATGTATAGAAATCCAACATGTCACGCAATGAATGAAAAAAAGCATATGCAGCTAAACAAACACACCTTGACTGAATCAAAATAAAGAGCCAGCTGCCCTCGTTTGGTCTCGTAGTCCAACTCCAGTTTGCGCAGCTCCTTGTAGGTGTCGGGATTCTCTCTCTCATACAGACGGACGATGCGCTCAAATGTCTCGCGGAGCTTCTTCCTTTTGTCCCTCAACACTTTCTCATTCAGCAAGGGCTGCTGCACTGGGTTGAACTCTGTTGAAGGTGTTACAAAAAGGCTTATTTTTTTGCAAAGGCAGCAAATAAATTGATAAATTTAGAAAATGAAAATTACAAATCTGTTTTTAAAATAAGAGTATCATTTTAATTTTAAAGTAAGATAACTGAGGGCCATAAACATTTGTACTGAGGATGTGCGCGATAAGTAAACTAATGTTGTTGTCACAATACTGGAATTTCTAACTTAAATACAATGCCTTGAAAAATATTGAAATTTGTGACCACGGGGAAAATTTGACATTAAGGGCATAAAATTTAAAAAATGTATTAAAAGATAGATATAATGAGGCGATAACACGACAGCAACTTTTCTTTTCTCAGTTAGAGAAAGAGAGGACACAGATGGTAGTGGTGTATCTGTACTGTGGAAAATGAGCATTGAAACCTCTTCAAAACTTTAGAAACATGTATTTAGGGCTGGGCAATATGACCAAAATCTCATATCCCGATACAGCACATTTTAATCCAATGAATAAAAAGTTAACCTAAGAAAAGCAGCGTCTATACAACCTGACACAGTGAGTGTTGGTACATGTACCTTTAAACCTGGTTTGCCAGCAGCCAATAAACACAGAGAAGAACAACAACAGTAAAAATGCTGTCTGGAGGACAAAACATGTCGTAGTGTGGACGTCTTTCACAATTCCAAAGGAAGACAACAGGATTACGCAAAGGACCGTCTCCAGAGTGTTAGCACAAGCTAATTAGCAACAGCGGTTAACGTCCAACACCAAGCTTTTAAGAGGCTCGACTTTGTTGTTAAATGTATTAATATCCGCTAGCCCTGTGATGCTACAGTTAGCGTTTTTTGTATCGTTAGCTCTCTGGCTGTGTGTGTGTGTGTGTGTGTGTGTGTGAGACGCTTGTTTGTCTGAGTTGAGTGTTAATGTGTGAGGTGGCTCGATAGCACATCGCTGTTCTTCTTGGTAGACATAGGCTGGTCTGTCGTGGGATGGTGAGACGGCGCCTGGGTGTGTTCCCAAAAATGCAGCGTGACGATATAAACTTTTCACACACCTGATGTAATGCGGACTTGCCGATGTTTATATGAGTCAGCTGTCAGTGTTTGTCTCTGTTAGTAGAGACTCCACTCTGCAGTGTAGTTTATACTTTACTGATACACCAGAGAGTTATACAGTAACACTGGGCTTCGTCAGCTCCCTCTGTCTTACTGTTAACTATAAATTTAATACTGATTAAAAGTCATTTTACTTTCACATCCTTGTATTTATTCTGTTCATCTGTAGTGTAGGGTTACATGGGGGCAGAGGCGTTAAGGGTCTGCCATTTGTCTTTTTCACAGCCTAATGTTGGCAGGTATGAAGAGTTAGAACTGTTCTTTGTTTGTGATGTGTTAACAATAGTGACGTCAGTTTGATTTGGTTTGGTCAGAGCTATGGAATATTAAATCATCCATATTTTCTCACTACATCTCAGCCTCTCTTACCCGGAGTTGTACATATACTACAGGTTGTACACTTATTTTTTAAAATACAAAAACGTGAATTTATTGCTTATCGGCCACAAGAAGCCGGTGATAATTGGCTATCAGTAGAAAACTCCATATTGGTGCATCCCTAGTAGTTGAACAATGCGATTTAGGATTTGAGATCCCCTTTGTAATATAAATAATATTGTTCTAGGCAATGTTTAACCTTAAAGATTAAATTGTGCTCAATTTGTTTTCTTACTTTCAGACTGTCCAACTAGTCTAAGTTCAAACTTTCATTTATATGTCAGAGAGCTTAGCATTAGGCACATGTCTAGTATGTAAAGCCACAGACACATTCTTAACTGCACAAAAGCCAATTCAACTGTAACAAACGTGTCCAGCCTCCTCACCCATCTCATCCAGCTTCTCCATGTCTCTGATGATCTGCCTGGGGTCCTTCATCTTCAGCACCGCCGCTCTCACCATCATTCTCTGCTTCTTGTTCTATCGAGAATATTTACAAATCAAGAAACATGTTATCAACACATAACTTTAGTTTGTATTTAAGATGAACGAATACATTAATGTAAATCGTATGTTTGAAGACAACATGTACCTTTTTTAACTCCCTTTTCCTGGCCTCCTTTCCTGTGAGGGAGGCAGAGAATAGGGTGAATAGAGTTAATTATCATTCTGACATCTGACAACAACAGATTGATAATTCTTCAGGTGACATCCAGCAGGTTGGTCCTAGAGGCACCAGCTCCTGGTTGTAGTCGGTACTTACTGGCCTGGTCGGTGGGGTTCATAAACTTCCCACTCTTGGTGGAGGAGGTTGAACGTCGCCCCATTTTGCCGGTGCGTCTCCTTCACCCTGCAAAGTGATAATCCCAGCAATGATGACAGATGAAATAAAATGTAAATGTCAGTGTCCGCTGCAAAGTCTTCACCAATATTCGCAATAAATTAAAAGATGTGTGTGGGTAGGCGTTTTAAAGCATATTTAGAGAGATGGTCCGTTTCATTTAGTTACCTTAGTTACGCCTTCTTGATAATGACCATTAGCTGCTGTTAGCTAACAAGTAAACGTAAAGTTGACAGCTAACACATGACGAATACACAACCTGAGTCTAAATAACATTTTCAAGTACAGCTACTGTTTTAAGTAGCTAGCGGACATGACAACGGCAGTAAAAATCCCTTTGACAGGCATCCAAACATTTGCGGGTCGTGCAGAACTTTGATGGCGAATTAGCTGCTAACGTTAGCTTGCACTTGTAGCTACGGCCGCATTAGCATTGACAGCTGCAAAGGAGGAAAAACTTGACTTTACCTTTTATTCAAATTAAACCCGTAGAGCGTAACGCCCCACACACGCACCTCTGCGTATCTAAATTAAAGTATAACGTATTGTGTACGTTCCCAAAGAGAAATCCAAAGCCTTCACGACTGTATGCATGCAGCGACTTCGTTAGCCTATCGCCATGTTTACTGCCGCGGGGAAGAGCGGAACTTGAGTGACGTCATCAAAACGCGACACAAGCCAGTGACGGAGAGACGGAGGCAAACCCTCTTTTTTTTAGATTATTATTATTATTATTATTATTATTATTATTATTATTATTATTATTATTAATAAGTGTATTCAATTATTTAAGAGTACCAGAAATAACAGAGAAATTTTATTTATTTATCTAGTTTAGTTTTGTTGCCTGCCAGTGCGCCACACTCCAGTCCAGTAGGTGGCGGTAATGCGCCTGAAAGCTGGTTTGCCAACCGCCATCAAAACTCAAAATAGAAAAAGAAACTTTGGCCTTTCTCGGTGTTTTTCAGTCCATTAAAGTTAACAGCAACATTTCGATGTCATAAAATGTCTTGTTCAGCGTTCGGCTGTACGAAAAGATCCTCTAAGGGGTCGGATGTTAATTTCTTCCGGTATGTACATTTGGTTTATGCCTGTTCTTCGCTAGCATCAACAGCAAAGTTAACATGCTAACCAAGCTAGCGCTAGCTAGTAGCTTAGCGGTTGCTATGCTAACAGTGCCTCTTTCCGCCAGAGGCTGGGAACCTCAGTTAATGGTAGTTAGTCGGCCAAAGCATGATCACAGGGTACTGTCAAACAGTGTGAAGCTAGCGATGGTTGTGTTGTGTAACGGGCACGTGCAACAAAGTTGAAGAATACTGCGTTTGGTCAGTGTAACGCTAAACGTTACTGTCCATGATTGTTCAGGTATCTCTAACGAATACGTACATGTTGTTATGAGGTACTGTAGTGCTAAATAACGTTACCTACTTTATATTTTAATTAAAGCGGGTGAGATAAGGTAGTCTGTATCACTCACATCGTTAACGTGTCGTTGCACAGCCCGTTTGTCATGTAGATTTGTGATAGAAAAGAACAGAAAGCCTTTATTGTCATTTGGAGTGCTACATCTGATCAGGTGCCAACAGGTCTTATTTTGATATTAACAGTGTCTGTCTTTTAGATTTAACACACAAGGGAAAATTAGATAGAGTAATAATTATAATATTAATAATCACTTTATTAGGGATACAGAGAAAGGTCCACAGCATACCTCATAAAAAACAGACAATCATCTATGTACAAAAATACAATATAATAAATACTATATATATATATCCATATACATACACACACTAGATAACGATAAATTAAAAAAGACAAGAATTACCCAACACTACTTTATACAAGTTCATAAAAATGGACAAAATCCAATTAACAGCACCCACAAACAAGCTGGAGAGCCAGTGGCCCCACAGTCTAGATCAGTGGTTCTCAAATGGGTGTACGTGTACACCTGGGGGCACGCGAAGGCACTCCAGGGGCTATGTGAGATTTTTTTTAAAAAAATATTTAAAATAAGCATCAATTCAAAAATCCTTTAAAAATAGTCATTTAATAAATATTCTATAAAATATAAGTATGTTCATAAACTGAATTTTATATTCAGTAGGCTATTCAATTTCATTATCCTAAAAATCCAGAGTCTCCCCCATACCAGGATGGTTTGACCCAACCTGGCACACGTCACCTGTCATCACCTGTCAATCACTGCTGTCTTAAAAACTCAAGCAATAGAGTCATGGTTGAAAGCGTAGCAGCAATGCTGCTGAAGGGACAAGTGCCAAAGAAGGTGAAACCAGGGCCGGCAAAATTCTGTCTTTTTTTTTAACCAAAATTGCTTTGTGCTGGTTAAGGGGTACTTGGCTGAAAAAATAATTCACAGGGGTACATCAGTGAAAAAAGGTTGAACACCACTGGTGTAGATGATAACTAGACTGAGCCCAGCTCAGGGTTGGCCAAAGTCTGGATGATACTATTTTCAGAGACACAGAACCTGCACATATATTGATGAATAAGATTTCATATAAAAGCAGGATGGGCAGGCACACCAACAATTACAAACATTTGGCCGGCACTGCACCATCGTGGAAGTTTAAGAAGCAGTGTCATGCCACCATTACAGGCCACATTAAGTCTTTGCATATTGCTCTTCCTACAGGAGCTGCACAAGTGGGCAGTATACAGAGGAGTGCAAAATGCTCTAAAAAGAGCGATCTTCACATTAACTGAACACGTGAAATTTATAAGGAAGCATATTAGCTTGTGCATTCAACTCCCGACACTGTCTGTAGATATCTTTGTCATCAGATAAATCATTGACAACACAATGACCAAGATATTTAATCTTATTACACACTTTAAGAGCAACACCAGATAAAAAGAATTCAGGAAATACTAATTTTCTGTCTTCTAACACCTCTAACAGTCATGATGTTGCTTTTATTGGCGTTATGTTTGATGTCAAAGTCTGCACCATAGTTAGAGCATATCTTCAACAGCTGTTGTAGGCCGGCACTATATGGGCAGAAGATTACCAAATCATTTGCATACATACGATGATTTATTAGAGTATTGCCAACCACACACCCTGTGTTATATGCATTCAACTGTTGGGACAAGTCAACCATGTACACCTGTACAGACTGATGAGCATACCAGTGAACAAGAATTCTAATTATCCATTTAGAGACCCCTCTATGATGCAATTTATTGAATAATCTGTCATGATTAATGTGATTGAAAGCCTTAGAGGCATCTATAAAGAACACACAAGAATAGAAAATAAACAAAACAGCACAAAGCCAACACTAATCCAAAAAAGGGAGAAGATGGGGGGTGCGAGGGTGACACTAATGTAACTTACGTAACCTACATTGGATCTCATACATCCATTGTAAACTAGCCTTTTAAGCTGTCCAATCTCAGGCCCAGCATGCATGATTTGGACAACAAGAGATATCACTTGTAACCAGAGTGTTTTAACAGCTGGACAGTCCCAGAGCAAGCGGAATAAAGAACCTCTGTTGCCACAGTGATGCCAGCATAAGTCTTGATGTGTGTCATCCATTTTGGATAATGTAGTCTGCCAGGGTCTTTTTGTGTACCCCTGCTTAATGTGCTCTGAAGTGTTGATGCCCTCCTTGTTGCCTGCTAATTCTTGCAGCATTTTACCACTTGTCTTTCCCTTTGTCCATCTGTGTGTTTTCTTTTAATGTTTTTTTTTAAGAAGACATCAACCTGTGAGGGACTGCAGATGGAAATTCTGGAATATAGAGTCTGAATGCACAACAGTAAACACGTTTTTTTTTTTTTCCTCAACAGATTTCCTTTAGCTAACAGTGACAGGCTAAAGCAATGGCTGATGAACGTGAGGAGAAAGAACTGGACTCCATCCAAATCATCACGTCTATGCAGTACGCACTTTGAGGAGAGTGAGTTCCTCATAGACAGAAAGGTAGACAGATACATTTTTATGCACTAATTTTGGTGGAATTTTTCAATGTGTGAATAGCTGCACTTAAATCATCAGTCACCCTGTATGTTGACCGTGATGCCACTCTGTTAATTTTTAACATCACAGTTTCATTACAGCTTCCAAAAGTTGGTGTGCATGCAAGTGTAGTGATAGGCTGTGGCTGTGTTTACACTGCAAGCCTTAAGGCCCAGACACACCACACTGACATTAAAGAACTAGCGATGACGAAAGCCAAATGTCGTGTCACCTAATGTCGCCTGTGTCTCACCCAAAAAGTTGCAAATGAGCACAATGCAAACACTACAGCTGACTGCCATCTGCACATACGTTCTGCGCCTGTGTGAGAGGAAATATCTGTCCACAGCGGTAGACAGCCGTGGTCCGTGTTCGACGTCCAAAAAAGAAAATTGGTGGACTGTCAATGATGCTAGTTAGTCAGTTTGCACATTGACAACACAATCCAATGTTGAAAGATCAGAGCATATTTACAACAACATACTCAATGGTTAAAAAAAACTAATCTTATGTTACAAGTTTGTTTTGGTCTCACTCCCTCTTGACCTTAGCTATTTCTTTACCTTCCTCACTTCCATTTCTTTTCTCGTGCGCTGAGCTGAACTGCCAATCAGAGATATTTCATTCACCAACAGTCGGGCTGCCCCCGACCAAACGTTAGTCGACCAGAGAGGTCATTAGTCGGAAAGATTTCAGTGGTCACTTAGTTGCAGAAAAAAACCTGAAACTTTATTGGGACCTGCACCTTGTCAAAATAAATCCTAGAAAATTTGTAGTCGGGGGCAGCCCTAACTTGCGGGTTCACCGCATTTAAAAAAGCTGACAAGGACTGACAAGGGTCAATGTCTCGAGACACACCACAAAGACTAGGGCGACAGACACTAACTGACAGTCCAACGTTGACAGACGGCTGACTGTCAGCTTGGTGTGTCACAGCATTTAGAGCTCAATTTGGATTTACTGCTCAGATCTTTCTCTTCCACATTCTGTGATATTTAACAGTCTACTCTCTGATGTTTTCTGTATTTTCTATCAGGGCCAGAGGAGGCTGAAGGACAACGCTGTGCCGACCATTTTCAGCTTTCCACACCATTTGTTGTTAAAGAAAGAAGCTACCAAGGCCAAACGGATCAAGTCGGTTATCCCCCCGGTCCCTTCATGTTCTGCACCCATGTATCTCAGTCAGCCGCACACGACACCTGGACCTGTGGCATATTTGCATTCTGTGCTGGATAATAAGGCCGTTACCAACAGTGACAATGAAGACACTGATAATAAAGATAACATTTTTATGAGGGATGTCCACACTGATGTTGATGATGCTGATGACATAACTGAGTGCACCATAAGCGCAGAGCCTGAAAGAGTCATGCATGATCACGACTACCTCGCCAGAGACGGCAAAGCACATAAGCAGATCTCTGTGCGCCCTGATCACAGCTACATCATTTCCGGGTCTCCCTCAACAGTCAGATGGAAAGAAAGTGCAGCGCAGGATCAGCTCGATTCTAATCCGTCCATAACACCCGAGCGTAAAGACAGCGCAGTGCAGGTCCATCTTCTGACTGAGACTCCCATAACACTCATTAAAGAAAACGCATTACGTCATAAGCTTGTCATCGTTCGCAAAAAGCTTAAGCTAAAGTGTCAGCAGACAAGAAGAATGAAAGCAAAACTCTTGTCCTTGAAAGCTCTGACAAAGGTTCTTCAGAAAAAGATGACTGCGTACGAAAAAGCTATCGCAGCATTCCGTATGGAGGTACGGTGCAAAAAGTGCGAAAAGTCCAGGAGCCGTTATTTATTATGAGCGAGACAGTTTAGATGCAGCAGGCTCACAGGTTGGAGATATAAGCTGTTCTGAAGTCTCCTAACATTCGCAGTTTCTTGTCTCACTGAGGTCACTATGAGAGGGACAGAAAGGCAACAGGAAGGAGAATCTGAACGTAATTTTGCAGCGCAGTCGCCGTTGTACTTTGCTGCAATCCACGGTTATGTTAGATTTGTTCAGTTCATTTGTGTGCAGTTATTGTTGGAATAAAGAACGCTGGGACACGTGGTTGAACTGTGTGGACTTCACCTGATGAACGCCTTTCCTTCGTTGCTCGGGAGTTGGATCTGTCAGGTTCATTAATCACCCGCTCAACATCTGGAAACATCAACTGACACAGACTGAACTCTGTGATAAACGCACAGCCAATAGAAATGGACACCTCCATCCAAATGTTGATTCGCTCCCTGCACTCACACTTGATCCTGGTTTTAAACAGGGGTCCCACAGTCATGGAGGACCTAGAAAAGTCGGAATTTCACGGTCACATTTTCCAGGCCTGGAAAAGTCCTGAAGTCACTGAAAATGTTACGGTAATCTTGTGTGGACAACCTTCCACGTGATGTAAGGTGGCGAGAAGTTAGGTCTCTATAGCTGTCAACGTAATGTAGCTCTAATGCGTGTCAGTGTGTAACAGCGTTATGTTTACGCGTATGTTTTGTCAGCCTGCCAAAATTATGTTTTAATAGAGACTGAATCTGATATGTGGGGCAAGAAAAAATCTTTACAATAGGTCCTTGAAAAGTCCAAATTTTGTCCATGAAAATGTGGGAACTCTGATTAAAGTCGGCACTGATGGACTGTGAGGCTTCAGCAAACAGGTTAAATATCAAAGGTGGTAAAACTATGTTGAAACGCCTGCACGCCACCGTCAACTAAAGGGTCGGAGAGTTTTAGGTTAGATTAAAACTTGATTACAGCTGTTACAGCATCATCTACGATGTAGAATTGTTCACAAGATGGTGCTTTAAAGATGTGTTGCATTCTATTGAAGAGAATGACCTGGTATTTGGACTCATTGAATTAATTTATGTTTTTGTACCTATTTTGTTTTTATTCATTGAAATCTTGTTTTATATTTGTCGAGTTTTGTTTGTTTGTTTGTTTTGAAAAAACAGTCATTTTTGTAAGTTTTGATTTGAGCAAATAAAATTTCTGCAAGTTAAAAGAAATCTATGGAATCAAAGAAGCTACAACTGGATTATTTTACTGTCACCTGTGGTGCATTCAAGTACAGTAAGTACTGTGGTTAAGTACAAATTCAAGGTACTTGTACTTAACTATTTTTTTAATCTTTCTCTCCATCTCAAAGGCGAATTTTGTACTCCACTACAGACAGTTTAAGTAATTAGTTAACTTTTCAGACTAAAATTTGTCACACTCTTTCTGTCCAGTGAAAACCATGTATCTCCAAATTAAGTGATTTTAAATGTGATATTTTTTGGTGATAAACGGAAGGATCGAGCGATTCTTTCAGATTCAGGTTCAGAAAATTTTGCTTCTTAAGATAAACTGTACTGACTGTTTTCTGCAGAATTAGGCTAGCACTTTTACTTTTGATAGTTTGAGTAAACTTTGCTGATAATCATCTCTGACATCAACCCTCAACTTGCAGATAGTCGCCGCTAAAAGTCAACTGAAATAATCAAATAATCCGACCGTGCTCAGTTAGATTAATAACAATCAAATATTGCTGACAGCAGCAGGCGGAGTTAAGGGGAGCAGAACCTGGCCGTTACCCTCCAAATACCTCTTATCAAGTGACTCCGATCAGATCAAATCATGTCAAAACAACGAGAAGATTAAGGGCCCGTCCCAGAGTATCAAACCACTGGGGCTGATAGAAAATTAAAGGGACAGTTCATCCAAAAATCCAAAATACATATCTCTCCTCTTACCTGTAGTGCTGTTTATCAGTCCAGATTGTTTTGGTGTGAGTTGCAGAGTTTTGGAGATGTCGGCCTGCCTTCTCTCCGGTACAAAGGAGCCTGTGGTGCACAAAAAATCAGTTTGAAAAACTCAACAGCAATATCTCTTTCCAGAAATCCAACACATTCTCACTGCGACCTCGTCACATATCGACGTTTGGTCATGGACTTTAATTCCAAGTGGAGTTAAGGGACGCTTCAGTGATGCCAGTTTAATGAGCACGAGGGTTTTTAACTGTTAACCGAGTTCTTCTGAGATTGAAGATCTGCCTGCAAAAGCCAAATGTGACACTAGGTGGCAGGAACTCCATTCTTTAACAGTCTGCTCTCCTCCCAAGAGATCCCAACACTGTACATCACACACTCTGCCATCATCCTAGTTCAGTAATAGTTTTATAATAAATCACAGATGTACAATGCCTATAAAAAGCATTCACCCCCACACACTCATTATTACAGACATGTTGGATTTTATGGATCAGGCTTTCACAATAACATCTCCATTTCACAATGATATAAAATGATATCAGCTTAGATAAACAACTCTGATATTAGAGCGAGACAAAAACTTCCACACCACAGAACAAATAAAAATGTGCCAAACTGCTCCGTCTGGTTTTACGCACGGACCATGGGAAGCTTTCTGTCGCTGATCAACTAAACACACACCAGTGAAAACACAACATATCATGAGAGGGACAAAGCACTGAAGGACGGATGATACCAGGGCAGCTACAGTCTCCTGCTGATTCACACACGTAGACCGTCCTGTGTATAAACCAGCAGCAGCCACTTTAACGCACGGTACACTGAAGGATTCCACGAGGTGATAATGAGCTTGAATCCAACCACAGTTTACTTTTCTTTCATATTTAACCCACACAAATATTTCAGCATGTCATATTCCAGTTTTTCCTCCCTCCATGGATTGTTTCATTCTCCTCCGCGGTAAAATTCGGGATATCATTCCGCGGTTTAATCTCCGCCTCCTGCCTCTGTCTCTCCGTCCCTCTCTCCCTCAGTATGTCCGTCCCTCTCTCCCTCAGTCTCTCCGTCCCTCTCTCCCTCAGTATGTCCGTCACTCTCTCCCTCAGTCTCTCCGTCCCTCTCTCCCTCAGTATGTCCGTCACTCTCTCCCTCAGTCTCTCCCTCAGTATGTCCGTCCCTCTCTCCCTCAGTATGTCCGTCCCTCTCTCCCTCAGTCTCTCCCTCAGTATCTCCGTCCCTCTCTCCCTCAGTATGTCCGTCACTCTCTCCCTCAGTCTCTCCGTCCCTCTCTCCCTCAGTATGTCCGTCACTCTCTCCCTCAGTCTCTCCCTCAGTATGTCCGTCCCTCTCTCCCTCAGTCTCTCCCTCAGTATGTCCGTCCCTCTCTCCCTCAGTCTCTCCGTCCCTCTCTCCCTCAGTATCTCCGTCCCTCTCTCCCTCAGTATGTCCGTCCCTCTCTCCCTCAGTCTCTCCGTCCCTCTCTCCCTCAGTATCTCCGTCCCTCTCTCCCTCAGTATGTCCGTCCCTCTCTCCCTCAGTCTCTCCGTCCCTCTCTCCCTCAGTCTCTCCCTCAGTATGTCCGTCCCTCTCTCCCTCAGTCTCTCCCTCAGTATGTCCGTCCCTCTCTCCCTCAGTCTCTCCGTCCCTCTCTCCCTCAGTATGTCCGTCCCTCTCTCCCTCAGTCTCTCCGTCCCTCTCTCCCTCAGTCTCTCCGTCCCTCTCTCCCTCAGTATGTCCGTCCCTCTCTCCCTCAGTCTCTCCGTCCCTCTCTCCCTCAGTATGTCCGTCCCTCTCTCCCTCAGTCTCTCCCTCAGTATGTCCGTCCCTCTCTCCCTCAGTCACTCCGTCCCTCTCTCCCTCAGTCACTCCGTCCCTCTCTCCCTCACTCTCTCCCTCAGTATGTCCGTCCCTCTCTCCCTCAGTCTCTCCCTCAGTATGTCCGTCCCTCTCTCCCTCAGTCTCTCCCTCAGTATGTCCGTCCCTCTCTCCCTCAGTCTCTCCCTCAGTATGTCCGTCCCTCTCTCCCTCAGTCTCTCCCTCAGTATGTCCGTCCCTCTCTCCCTCAGTATGTCCGTCCCTCTCTCCCTCAGTCTCTCCGTCCCTCTCTCCCTCAGTCTCTCCCTCAGTATGTCCGTCACTCTCTCCCTCAGTCTCTCCCTCCCTCTCTCCCTCACTCTCTCCCTCAGTATGTCCGTCACTCTCTCCCTCAGTCTCTCCCTCCCTCTCTCCCTCAGTCTCTCCGTCCCTCTCTCCCTCAGTATGTCCGTCCCTCTCTCCCTCAGTCACTCCGTCCCTCTCTCCTTCAGTCTCTCCCTCAGTATGTCCGTCCCTCTCTCCCTCAGTATGTCCGTCCCTCTCTCCCTCAGTATGTCCGTCCCTCTCTCCCTCAGTATGTCCGTCCCTCTCTCCCTCAGTCACTCCGTCCCTCTCTCCCTCAGTCTCTCCCTCAGTCACTCCGTCCCTCTCTCCCTCACTCTCTCCCTCAGTATGTCCGTCCCTCTCTCCCTCAGTCTCTCCCTCAGTATGTCCGTCCCTCTCTCCCTCAGTCACTCCCTCAGTATGTCCGTCCCTCTCTCCCTCAGTCTCTCCCTCAGTATGTCCGTCCCTCTCTCCCTCAGTCTCTCCCTCAGTATGTCCGTCCCTCTCTCCCTCAGTCTCTCCCTCAGTATGTCCGTCCCTCTCTCCCTCAGTCTCTCCGTCCCTCTCTCCCTCAGTCTCTCCCTCAGTATGTCCGTCCCTCTCTCCCTCAGTCTCTCCCTCAGTATGTCCATCCCTCTCTCCCTCAGTCTCTCCGTCCCTCTCTCCCTCAGTATGTCCGTCCCTCTCTCCCTCAGTCTCTCCGTCCCTCTCTCCCTCAGTATGTCCGTCCCTCTCTCCCTCAGTCTCTCCGTCCCTCTCTCCCTCAGTATGTCCGTCCCTCTCTCCCTCAGTCTCTCCGTCCCTCTCTCCCTCAGTATGTCCGTCCCTCTCTCCCTCAGTATGTCCGTCCCTCTCTCCCTCAGTCACTCCGTCCCTCTCTCCCTCAGTCACTCCGTCCCTCTCTCCCTCACTCTCTCCCTCAGTATGTCCGTCCCTCTCTCCCTCACTCTCTCCCTCAGTATGTCCGTCCCTCTCTCCCTCAGTCTCTCCCTCAGTATGTCCGTCCCTCTCTCCCTCAGTCTCTCCCTCAGTATGTCCGTCCCTCTCTCCCTCAGTATGTCCGTCCCTCTCTCCCTCAGTCTCTCCCTCAGTACGTCCGTCCCTCTCTCCCTCACTCTCTCCCTCAGTATGTCCGTCCCTCTCTCCCTCAGTCTCTCCCTCAGTATGTCCGTCCCTCTCTCCCTCAGTCACTCCGTCCCTCTCTCCCTCAGTCTCTCCCTCAGTATGTCCGTCCCTCTCTCCCTCAGTCTCTCCCTCAGTATGTCCGTCCCTCTCTCCCTCAGTCTCTCCCTCAGTATGTCCGTCCCTCTCTCCCTCAGTCTCTCCCTCAGTATGTCCGTCCCTCTCTCCCTCAGTCTCTCCCTCAGTATGTCCGTCCCTCTCTCCCTCAGTATGTCCGTCCCTCTCTCCCTCAGTCTCTCCCTCAGTATGTCCGTCCCTCTCTCCCTCAGTCTCTCCCTCAGTATGTCCGTCCCTCTCTCCCTCAGTCTCTCCCTCAGTATGTCCGTCCCTCTCTCCCTCACTCTCTCCCTCAGTATGTCCGTCCCTCTCTCCCTCAGTCTCTCCGTCCCTCTCTCCCTCAGTCTCTCCCTCAGTATGTCCGTCACTCTCTCCCTCAGTCTCTCCCTCCCTCTCTCCCTCACTCTCTCCCTCAGTATGTCCGTCACTCTCTCCCTCAGTCTCTCCCTCCCTCTCTCCCTCAGTCTCTCCGTCCCTCTCTCCCTCAGTATGTCCGTCCCTCTCTCCCTCAGTCACTCCGTCCCTCTCTCCTTCAGTCTCTCCCTCAGTATGTCCGTCCCTCTCTCCTTCAGTCTCTCCCTCAGTATGTCCGTCCCTCTCTCCTTCAGTCTCTCCCTCAGTATGTCCGTCCCTCTCTCCCTCAGTCTCTCCCTCAGTATGTCCGTCCCTCTCTCCCTCAGTATGTCCGTCCCTCTCTCCCTCAGTATGTCCGTCCCTCTCTCCCTCAGTCTCTCCCTCAGTATGTCCGTCCCTCTCTCCCTCAGTCACTCCGTCCCTCTCTCCCTCAGTCTCTCCCTCAGTATGTCCGTCCCTCTCTCCCTCAGTCTCTCCCTCAGTATGTCCGTCCCTCTCTCCCTCAGTCTCTCCCTCAGTATGTCCGTCCCTCTCTCCCTCAGTATGTCCGTCCCTCTCTCCCTCAGTCTCTCCGTCCCTCTCTCCCTCAGTATGTCCGTCCCTCTCTCCCTCAGTATGTCCGTCCCTCTCTCCCTCAGTCTCTCCCTCAGTATGTCCGTCCCTCTCTCCCTCACTCTCTCCCTCAGTATGTCCGTCCCTCTCTCCCTCAGTCTCTCCGTCCCTCTCTCCCTCAGTCTCTCCGTCCCTCTCTCCCTCAGTCTCTCCGTCCCTCTCTCCCTCAGTATGTCCGTCCCTCTCTCCCTCAGTATGTCCGTCCCTCTCTCCCTCAGTCTCTCCCTCAGTATGTCCGTCCCTCTCTCCCTCAGTATGTCCGTCCCTCTCTCCCTCAGTCACTCCGTCCCTCTCTCCCTCAGTCACTCCGTCCCTCTCTCCCTCAGTCACTCCGTCACTCTCTCCCTCACTCTCTCCCTCAGTATGTCCGTCCCTCTCTCCCTCAGTCTCTCCCTCAGTATGTCCGTCCCTCTCTCCCTCAGTCACTCCGTCCCTCTCTCCCTCAGTCTCTCCCTCAGTATGTCCGTCCCTCTCTCCCTCAGTCTCTCCCTCAGTATGTCCGTCCCTCTCTCCCTCAGTCTCTCCCTCAGTATGTCCGTCCCTCTCTCCCTCAGTATGTCCGTCCCTCTCTCCCTCAGTCTCTCCCTCAGTATGTCCGTCCCTCTCTCCCTCAGTCTCTCCCTCAGTATGTCCGTCCCTCTCTCCCTCAGTCACTCCGTCCCTCTCTCCCTCAGTCTCTCCCTCAGTATGTCCGTCCCTCTCTCCCTCAGTCTCTCCCTCAGTATGTCCGTCCCTCTCTCCCTCACTCTCTCCCTCAGTCTCTCCGTCCCTCTCTCCCTCAGTCTCTCCCTCAGTATGTCCGTCACTCTCTCCCTCAGTCTCTCCCTCCCTCTCTCCCTCAGTATGTCCGTCACTCTCTCCCTCAGTCTCTCCCTCCCTCTCTCCCTCAGTCTCTCCGTCCCTCTCTCCCTCAGTATGTCCGTCCCTCTCTCCCTCAGTCACTCCGTCCCTCTCTCCTTCAGTCTCTCCGTCCCTCTCTCCCTCAGTATGTCCGTCCCTCTCTCCCTCAGTCTCTCCCTCCCTCTCTCCCTCAGTCTCTCCGTCCCTCTCTCCCTCAGTATGTCCGTCCCTCTCTCCTTCAGTCTCTCCCTCAGTATGTCCGTCCCTCTCTCCTTCAGTCTCTCCCTCAGTATGTCCGTCCCTCTCTCCCTCAGTCTCTCCCTCAGTATGTCCGTCCCTCTCTCCCTCAGTCTCTCCCTCAGTATGTCCGTCCCTCTCTCCCTCAGTCTCTCCCTCAGTATGTCCGTCCCTCTCTCCCTCAGTCACTCCGTCCCTCTCTCCCTCAGTCTCTCCCTCAGTATGTCCGTCCCTCTCTCCCTCACTCTCTCCCTCAGTATGTCCGTCCCTCTCTCCCTCAGTCTCTCCCTCAGTATGTCCGTCCCTCTCTCCCTCACTCTCTCCCTCAGTATGTCCGTCACTCTCTCCCTCAGTATGTCCGTCCCTCTCTCCCTCAGTCTCTCCCTCAGTATGTCCGTCACTCTCTCCCTCAGTCTCTCCTTCAGTATGTCCGTCCCTCTCTCCCTCAGTCTCTCCCTCAGTATGTCCGTCCCTCTCTCCCTCAGTCTCTCCCTCAGTATGTCCGTCACTCTCTCCCTCAGTCTCTCCGTCCCTCTCTCCCTCAGTATGTCCGTCCCTCTCTCCCTCAGTCACTCCGTCCCTCTCTCCTTCAGTCTCTCCCTCAGTCTCTCCGTCCCTCTCTCCCTCACTCTCTCCCTCAGTATGTCCGTCCCTCTCTCCCTCACTCTCTCCCTCAGTCTCTCCGTCCCTCTCTCCCTCAGTCTCTCCTTCAGTCTCTCCGTCCCTCTCTCCCTCAGTCTCTCCGTCCCTCTCTCCCTCAGTCTCTCCTTCAGTCTCTCCGTCCCTCTCTCCCTCAGTCTCTCCGTCCCTCTCTCCCTCAGTATCTCCGTCCCTCTCTCCCTCAGTATCTCCCTCAGTATCTCCGTCCCTCTCTCCCTCACTCTCTCCCTCAGTCTCTCCGTCCCTCTCTCCCTCACTCTCTCCCTCAGTCTCTCCTTCAGTATCTCCGTCCCTCTCTCCCTCACTCTCTCCCTCAGTCTCTCCTTCAGTATCTCCGTCCCTCTCTCCCTCAGTCTCTCCCTCAGTCTCTCCTTCAGTCTCTCCGTCCCTCTCTCCCTCACTCTCTCCCTCAGTCTCTCCGTCCCTCTCTCCCTCACTCTCTCCCTCAGTCTCTCCTTCAGTCTCTCCGTCCCTCTCTCCCTCACTCTCTCCCTCAGTCTCTCCTTCAGTATCTCCGTCCCTCTCTCCCTCACTCTCTCCCTCAGTCTCTCCTTCAGTCTCTCCGTCCCTCTCTCCCTCAGTCTCTCCCTCAGTCTCTCCGTCCCTCTCTCCCTCAGTCTCTCCGTCCCTCTCTCCCTCAGTATGTCCGTCCCTCTCTCCCTCAGTCACTCCGTCCCTCTCTCCCTCAGTATCTCCGTCCCTCTCTCCCTCACTCTCTCCCTCAGTCTCTCCTTCAGTATCTCCGTCCCTCTCTCCCTCAGTCTCTCCCTCAGTCTCTCCTTCAGTCTCTCCGTCCCTCTCTCCCTCACTCTCTCCCTCAGTCTCTCCGTCCCTCTCTCCCTCACTCTCTCCCTCAGTCTCTCCTTCAGTCTCTCCGTCCCTCTCTCCCTCACTCTCTCCCTCAGTCTCTCCTTCAGTATCTCCGTCCCTCTCTCCCTCACTCTCTCCCTCAGTCTCTCCTTCAGTCTCTCCGTCCCTCTCTCCCTCAGTCTCTCCGTCCCTCTCTCCCTCAGTCTCTCCGTCCCTCTCTCCCTCAGTATGTCCGTCCCTCTCTCCCTCAGTCACTCCGTCCCTCTCTCCCTCAGTATGTCCGTCCCTCTCTCCCTCACTCTCTCCCTCAGTATGTCCGTCCCTCTCTCCCTCAGTCACTCCGTCCCTCTCTCCCTCAGTATGTCCGTCCCTCTCTCCCTCAGTATCTCCCTCAGTATGTCCGTCCCTCTCTCCCTCAGTCACTCCGTCCCTCTCTCCCTCAGTCTCTCCGTCCCTCTCTCCCTCAGTCTCTCCGTCCCTCTCTCCCTCAGTCTCTCCGTCCCTCTCTCCCTCAGTATGTCCGTCCCTCTCTCCCTCAGTCACTCCGTCCCTCTCTCCCTCAGTATGTCCGTCCCTCTCTCCCTCACTCTCTCCCTCAGTATGTCCGTCCCTCTCTCCCTCAGTCACTCCGTCCCTCTCTCCCTCAGTATGTCCGTCCCTCTCTCCTTCAGTCTCTCCCTCAGTATGTCCGTCCCTCTCTCCCTCACTCTCTCCCTCAGTATGTCCGTCCCTCTCTCCCTCAGTCACTCCGTCCCTCTCTCCCTCAGTATGTCCGTCCCTCTCTCCCTCAGTCTCTCCCTCAGTACGTCCGTCCCTCTCTCCCTCACTCTCTCCCTCAGTATGTCCGTCCCTCTCTCCCTCAGTATGTCCGTCCCTCTTTCCCTCAGTATGTCCGTCCCTCTCTCCCTCACTCTCTCCTTCAGTATGTCCGTCCCTCTCTCCCTCACTCTCTCCCTCAGTATGTCCGTCCCTCTCTCCCTCACTCTCTCCTTCAGTATGTCCGTCCCTCTCTCCCTCACTCTCTCCCTCAGTATGTCCGTCCCTCTCTCCCTCAGTCTCTCCCTCAGTCTCTCCGTCCCTCTCTCCCTGAGTATGTCCGTCCCTCTCTCCCTCACTCTCTCCCTCAGTCTCTCCGTCCCTCTCTCCCTCAGTCTCTCCTTCAGTCTCTCCGTCCCTCTCTCCCTCAGTATCTCCCTCAGTCTCTCCGTCCCTCTCTCCCTCAGTATCTCCGTCCCTCTCTCCCTCACTCTCTCCCTCAGTCTCTCCGTCCCTCTCTCCCTCAGTCTCTCCTTCAGTCTCTCCGTCCCTCTCTCCCTCAGTATCTCCGTCCCTCTCTCCCTCAGTCTCTCCGTCCCTCTCTCCCTCAGTCTCTCCGTCCCTCTCTCCCTCAGTCTCTCCGTCCCTCTCTCCCTCAGTATGTCCGTCCCTCTCTCCCTCACTCTCTCCCTCAGTATGTCCGTCCCTCTCTCCCTCAGTCACTCCGTCCCTCTCTCCCTCAGTCTCTCCCTCAGTACGTCCGTCCCTCTCTCCCTCACTCTCTCCCTCAGTACGTCCGTCCCTCTCTCCCTCACTCTCTCCCTCAGTATGTCCGTCCCTCTCTCCCTCAGTATGTCCGTCCCTCTCTCCCTCACTCTCTCCCTCACTCTCTCCCTCAGTCTCTCCGTCCCTCTCTCCCTCAGTATGTCCGTCCCTCTCTCCCTCACTATGTCCGTCCCTCTCTCCCTCAGTCACTCCGTCCCTCTCTCCCTCAGTCTCTCCCTCAGTATGTCCGTCCCTCTCTCCCTCACTCTCTCCCTCAGTACGTCCGTCCCTCTCTCCCTCACTCTCTCCCTCAGTATGTCCGTCCCTCTCTCCCTCACTCTCTCCCTCAGTCTCTCCGTCCCTCTCTCCCTCAGTATGTCCGTCCCTCTCTCCGTCCCTCTCTCCCTCAGTATGTCCGTCCCTCTCTCCCTCACTCTCTCCCTCACTCTCTCCCTCAGTCTCTCCGTCCCTCTCTCCTTCAGTCTCTCCCTCAGTATGTCCGTCCCTCTCTCCTTCAGTCTCTCCCTCAGTATGTCCGTCCCTCTCTCCTTCAGTCTCTCCCTCAGTATGTCCGTCCCTCTCTCCCTCAGTCTCTCCCTCAGTATGTCCGTCCCTCTCTCCCTCAGTCTCTCCCTCAGTATGTCCGTCCCTCTCTCCCTCAGTCTCTCCCTCAGTATGTCCGTCCCTCTCTCCCTCAGTCACTCCGTCCCTCTCTCCCTCAGTCTCTCCCTCAGTATGTCCGTCCCTCTCTCCCTCACTCTCTCCCTCAGTATGTCCGTCCCTCTCTCCCTCAGTCTCTCCCTCAGTATGTCCGTCCCTCTCTCCCTCACTCTCTCCCTCAGTATGTCCGTCACTCTCTCCCTCACTCTCTCCCTCAGTATGTCCGTCCCTCTCTCCCTCAGTCTCTCCCTCAGTATGTCCGTCACTCTCTCCCTCAGTCTCTCCTTCAGTATGTCCGTCCCTCTCTCCCTCAGTCTCTCCCTCAGTATGTCCGTCCCTCTCTCCCTCAGTCTCTCCCTCAGTATGTCCGTCACTCTCTCCCTCAGTCTCTCCGTCCCTCTCTCCCTCAGTATGTCCGTCCCTCTCTCCCTCAGTCACTCCGTCCCTCTCTCCTTCAGTCTCTCCCTCAGTCTCTCCGTCCCTCTCTCCCTCACTCTCTCCCTCAGTATGTCCGTCCCTCTCTCCCTCACTCTCTCCCTCAGTCTCTCCGTCCCTCTCTCCCTCAGTCTCTCCTTCAGTCTCTCCGTCCCTCTCTCCCTCAGTCTCTCCGTCCCTCTCTCCCTCAGTCTCTCCTTCAGTCTCTCCGTCCCTCTCTCCCTCAGTCTCTCCGTCCCTCTCTCCCTCAGTATCTCCGTCCCTCTCTCCCTCAGTATCTCCCTCAGTATCTCCGTCCCTCTCTCCCTCACTCTCTCCCTCAGTCTCTCCGTCCCTCTCTCCCTCACTCTCTCCCTCAGTCTCTCCTTCAGTATCTCCGTCCCTCTCTCCCTCACTCTCTCCCTCAGTCTCTCCTTCAGTATCTCCGTCCCTCTCTCCCTCAGTCTCTCCCTCAGTCTCTCCTTCAGTCTCTCCGTCCCTCTCTCCCTCACTCTCTCCCTCAGTCTCTCCGTCCCTCTCTCCCTCACTCTCTCCCTCAGTCTCTCCTTCAGTCTCTCCGTCCCTCTCTCCCTCACTCTCTCCCTCAGTCTCTCCTTCAGTATCTCCGTCCCTCTCTCCCTCACTCTCTCCCTCAGTCTCTCCTTCAGTCTCTCCGTCCCTCTCTCCCTCAGTCTCTCCCTCAGTCTCTCCCTCAGTCTCTCCGTCCCTCTCTCCCTCAGTATGTCCGTCCCTCTCTCCCTCAGTCACTCCGTCCCTCTCTCCCTCAGTATCTCCGTCCCTCTCTCCCTCACTCTCTCCCTCAGTCTCTCCTTCAGTATCTCCGTCCCTCTCTCCCTCAGTCTCTCCCTCAGTCTCTCCTTCAGTCTCTCCGTCCCTCTCTCCCTCACTCTCTCCCTCAGTCTCTCCGTCCCTCTCTCCCTCACTCTCTCCCTCAGTCTCTCCTTCAGTCTCTCCGTCCCTCTCTCCCTCACTCTCTCCCTCAGTCTCTCCTTCAGTATCTCCGTCCCTCTCTCCCTCACTCTCTCCCTCAGTCTCTCCTTCAGTCTCTCCCTCCCTCTCTCCCTCAGTCTCTCCGTCCCTCTCTCCCTCAGTCTCTCCGTCCCTCTCTCCCTCAGTATGTCCGTCCCTCTCTCCCTCAGTCACTCCGTCCCTCTCTCCCTCAGTATGTCCGTCCCTCTCTCCCTCACTCTCTCCCTCAGTATGTCCGTCCCTCTCTCCCTCAGTCACTCCGTCCCTCTCTCCCTCAGTATGTCCGTCCCTCTCTCCCTCACTCTCTCCCTCAGTATGTCCGTCCCTCTCTCCCTCAGTATGTCCGTCCCTCTCTCCCTCAGTATGTCCGTCCCTCTTTCCCTCAGTATGTCCGTCCCTCTCTCCCTCACTCTCTCCTTCAGTATGTCCGTCCCTCTCTCCCTCACTCTCTCCCTCAGTATGTCCGTCCCTCTCTCCCTCACTCTCTCCTTCAGTATGTCCGTCCCTCTCTCCCTCACTCTCTCCCTCAGTATGTCCGTCCCTCTCTCCCTCACTCTCTCCCTCAGTCTCTCCTTCAGTCTCTCCGTCCCTCTCTCCCTGAGTATGTCCGTCCCTCTCTCCCTCACTCTCTCCCTCAGTCTCTCCGTCAGTATCTCCGTCCCTCTCTCCCTCACTCTCTCCCTCAGTATCTCCGTCCCTCTCTCCCTCACTCTCTCCCTCAGTCTCTCCTTCAGTCTCTCCGTCCCTCTGTCTCTCCTTCAGTCTCTCCGTCCCTCTGTCTCTCCTTCAGTCTCTCCGTCCCTCTCTCCCTCAGTATCTCCGTCCCTCTCTCCCTCAGTCTCTCCGTCCCTCTCTCCCTCAGTCTCTCCGTCCCTCTCTCCCTCAGTCTCTCCGTCCCTCTCTCCCTCAGTATGTCCGTCCCTCTCTCCCTCAGTCTCTCCGTCCCTCTCTCCCTCAGTATGTCCGTCCCTCTCTCCCTCACTCTCTCCCTCAGTATGTCCGTCCCTCTCTCCCTCAGTCACTCCGTCCCTCTCTCCCTCAGTCTCTCCCTCAGTACGTCCGTCCCTCTCTCCCTCACTCTCTCCCTCAGTACGTCCGTCCCTCTCTCCCTCACTCTCTCCCTCAGTATGTCCGTCCCTCTCTCCCTCAGTATGTCCGTCCCTCTCTCCCTCACTCTCTCCCTCACTCTCTCCCTCAGTCTCTCCGTCCCTCTCTCCCTCAGTATGTCCGTCCCTCTCTCCCTCACTATGTCCGTCCCTCTCTCCCTCAGTCACTCCGTCCCTCTCTCCCTCAGTCTCTCCCTCAGTATGTCCGTCCCTCTCTCCCTCACTCTCTCCCTCAGTACGTCCGTCCCTCTCTCCCTCACTCTCTCCCTCAGTATGTCCGTCCCTCTCTCCCTCACTCTCTCCCTCAGTCTCTCCGTCCCTCTCTCCCTCAGTATGTCCGTCCCTCTCTCCGTCCCTCTCTCCCTCAGTATGTCCGTCCCTCTCTCCCTCACTCTCTCCCTCACTCTCTCCCTCAGTCTCTCCGTCCCTCTCTCCCTCAGTATGTCCGTCCCTCTCTCCCTCACTCTCTCCGTCCCTCTCTCCCTCAGTATGTCCGTCCCTCTCTCCCTCACTCTCTCCCTCAGTCTCTCCGTCCCTCTCTCCCTCAGTCTCTCCTTCAGTCTCTCCGTCCCTCTCTCCCTCAGTATCTCCCTCAGTATCTCCGTCCCTCTCTCCCTCAGTCTCTCCCTCAGTATCTCCGTCCCTCTCTCCCTCAGTCTCTCCGTCCCTCTCTCCCTCAGTTTCTCCTTCCCTCTCTCCCTCAGTCTCTCCGTCCCTCTCTCCCTCAGTCTCTCCCTCAGTATCTCCGTATCTTAGCTCGCGGCGCCTCGTGGAGCCCGCGTGTCCACATCGAGTGCCGCAGAGATTTTGTCTTCCTTCGTGCGCTGTTGAGATTATTTTTGAATATGTGCGCGTAATCGGAGCGCAGCTGCGGAGCTCCGTGGAGCCTTGCGGACACCTCCAGTACACCTCAGAGGGCGCAGATGCTTCGGCGTCTTTTGTGCGTTCTACTGAGGAGGAGCGCGTTGGAGTCATTCGGTGCGCGCCCTCGACTCCACACATCAGTTTGATCTCAGTTTGCGCTCACGCATTGTCGCGGGGTTCAGCAGTAAGGTTTAGGAAACTCAGCAGAAACAGAGACATCAAGTGTCTGTGTATCAGTGCTGTCACGTCGCTGTCGGTGTTTGGGGATCATGAGCGTTTGTCTGGAAACACGGAGGCGGTTTGTACACACCACTGCGCACCTTCACACTTACCTGCGAGAGAGAAATGCCACAATAGAATAAGATAGATAGAAGTCGGGAGGAGGCTGTCTGCCTGAAGCAGCTGTGTTGACAGCCTCGTTGGAGCCGCGGAAGCCTCCGAAAACATCTCTACACAGCTGAGTCAGGGGGGTTCCCTGTCACCGGTCTAGTGATGAAGATCTTAGCCAGCCTCTGTCTGCCACGGAGAAGCACAACAACGAGGTCTGACTCTTCATATGCCAGCCTGACTTCAAACCGTGCAGCATAATCACGCAGAGACCGCAGTGCGTACCAGAACACAGAAACGACCCCTCTCATCATTTCAGCCGACATTAAATGAGCCTGAATTCTTGAGAATTTCCTCCGAATGGATGAGTGATGTTCAAATGCCGTGACCGTCAAGTGTGGACTATCCAGGATCCAGCTGCAGCTCCACCGATGATTCATTCAGCTGGTATCAAACCGGTGCCTCCCTTTTTATGTGCGGATGTAAAATAGTCCCGCCCACTGTCCGCGGGAAGGGAGGTGCAGTGGGAAGGGAGATGGTGTGTGTGCACTTAACCCTTTCCTCCCTTTCCCCCTCTCCACTCCGCATGGAGAAACCGAGACTGAAGAGGACGGCTGCCCTGAACGAGCCCCAAGACCTTCTGATCCTGAGGCAGTTGGTGATTGCGCCGAACACGACAACAACATGACAGCACAGAGATATAGTGTGTGAAGGCAGCCTGCTCTCATCATGCACGCTGTCTGTGCTGCAGTTCCGCTGTCGGTGGAGGTGGATTGTACCTCTAGGTTTCCTCCCCGACCTCCTCTGCGTTTGTCTCCTTGTTTTGGGGGTCAGAAATGTGAAATCATCAGGAAATGTTTTTTTAGTGCAAGTTTTTTAATGTTCATTTTTCTAATAGCCTACATACAAACATAATGTGAAACATGAAAACACATCACAGTCAGTCAAAGAGAACAAACACAACAAAACAAATCAGAAATCACAATAAAAGTAAAATAAAGAACTACGAACTGAGAAAAAAGTACAAATTAAATATAATCTACTGAAACTTAAGTGAAAAATCTCATTTTCATCACAAAAAGTTGGAATATTTCTTTCTGTGATGTTCCTTACTTTAAATATATTAAAAATAAAACCCAGCTTCTCATTCTAACCACTCAGCAAAGTCAGGCTTCATCTGACTCTTCCAGTCCAGCTCCGTGTTCAATCCATTCAGCGCCAAACACCGACAGCAACATGACAGCACAGAGACACAGAGTGTGAAAGCAGCTGCTTGATGTCAAGTGAACACATCAAGTCTCTGTGCTGCTTGCTGCTGTCGAGTCTCCTGAAGCTGTGGCTGTGACTGAACACACTCCCACTCTTCCTCGTGGAGCTGGTGTTCCCACCTCGGGTGCCAGAGACTTACGCGTACTTCGGCAGCTCTTCTGACGAAGAGGCGTTGAAACCATTCCCAGTCTGCCTCTGTGTGATTTCCTGAACCTGACTGCAGAGTAGATCCCTCCCACTGCACCTCACTGTGGGCGGGACACTGCGCTCTCTCAGCTCCACATGAGGCTGGCCTTTGAGGAGCAGCGCTGGCTGCTTGTTACCATTTTACCGAGACGGAGAGACACTCGCTGTGATCTGCTGAGTCAGAGCGGAGCGCGTGGGTCGAGGATCATTTCAGACAGACTCCATGTTTACTGAAACACAGAGCACACAGAGGGTGCAATGTCGGGGTGCAATGTCCCCAACATTGTTGGGGGGACAGCTGGTCCCGACAATGTCAGGTGCAGCTGGGGTGCAAGATCCAGGTGCAGTGTCCCCGACATTGTCAGGGGGACAGCTGGTCCCGACAATGTCGGGTGCAGCTGAGGTGCAATGTCGGGTGCAATGTCCCCGACATTGTCGCTGGTCCGCTGTGCCGACATTGGCGGGGGGACAGCTGGTCCTGACAATGTCGGGGACAGCTGGGGTGCAATGTCGGGGTGCAATGTCCCCGACATTGTCGGGGGGACAGCTGGTCTCGACAATGTCAGGTGCCGCTGGGGTCCAATGTCAGGGTGCAATGTCCCCGACATTGTCGGGGGGAAAGCTGGTCCCGAAAATGTTGGGTGCAGCTGGGGAGCAATGTCCCCGACATTGTCGCTGGTCCGCTGTGCCGACATGGTCGGGGGAGACAGCTGGTCCCAACAATGTCGGGTGCAGCTGGGGTCCTATGTCGGGGTGCAATGTTCCCGACATCGTTGGGGGGACAGCTGGTCCCGACAATGTCGGGTGCAACTGGGGTGCAATGTCGGGGTGCAATGTCCCTGACATTGTTGGGGGGACAGCTGGTCTCGACAATGTCAGGTGCCGCTGGGGTCCAATGTCGGGGTGCAATGTCCCCGACATTGTCGGGGGGAAAGCTGGTCCCGACAATGTCGGGTGCAGCTGGGGTGCAATGTCGGGGTGCAATGTCCCTGACATTGTTGGGGGGACAGCTGGTCTCGACAATGTCAGGTGCCGCTGGGGTCCAATGTCGGGGTGCAATGTCCCCGACATTGTCGGGGGGAAAGCTGGTCCCGACAATGTCGGGTGCAGCTGGGGTGCAATGTCCCCGACGTTGTCGCTGGTCCGCTGTGCCGACATTGTCGGGGGGACAGCTGGTCCCGACAATGTCGGGTGCAACTGGGGTGCAATGTCGGGGTGCAATGTCCCTGACATTGTTGGGGGGACAGCTGGTCTCGACAATGTCAGGTGCCGCTGGGGTCCAATGTCGGGGTGCAATGTCCCCGACATTGTCGGGGGGAAAGCTGGTCCCGACAATGTCGGGTGCAGCTGGGGTGCAATGTCCCCGACGTTGTCGCTGGTCCGCTGTGCCGACATTGTCGGGGGGACAGCTGGTCCCGACAATGTCGGGTGCAGCTGGGGTCCAATGTCGGGGTGCAATGTCCCCGACATCGTTGGGGGGACAGCTGGTCCCGACAATGTCGGGTGCAGCTGGGGTGCAATGTCGGGGTGCAATGTCCCCGATATTGTTGGGGGGACAGCTGGTCCCGACAATGTCGGGTGCAGCTGGGGTGCAATGTCAGGGTGCAATGTCCCCGACATTGTTGGGGGGACAGCTGGTCCCGACAATGTCGGGTGCAGCTGGGGTGCAATGTTGGAGTGCAATGTCCCCGACATTGCCGCTGGTTCGCTGTCGCTGGTTCACTGTGCCGACATTGTCGGGGGGACAGCTGGTCCCGACAATGTCGGGTGCAGCTGGGGTGCAATGTCGGGGTACAATGTCCCCGACATTGTTGCTGGTCCGCTGTGCCGACATTGGCGGGGGGACAGCTGGTCTCGACAATGTCAGGTGCTGCTGGGGTGCAATGTCGGGGTGCAATATCCCCGACATTGTCGGGGGGACAGCTGGTCCCAACAATGTCAGGTGCAGCTGGGGAGCAATGTCCCCGACATTGTCAGGGGGAAAGCTGGTCCCGACAATGTCGGGTGCAGCTGGGGAGCAATGTCGGGGTGCAATGTCCCCGAAATTGTCGCTGGTCCGCTGTGCCGACATTGTCGGGGGGACAGCTGGTCCCGACAATGTCGGGTGCAGCTGGGGTGCAATGTCGGGGTGCAATGTCCCCGAAATTGTCGCTGGTCCGCTGTGCCGACATTGGCGGGGGGACAGCTGGTCTCGACAATGTCAGGTGCTGCTGGGGTGCAATGTCGGGGTGCAATGTCCCCGACATTGTCGGACAGCTGCCCCCAGCTGTTTTTTCTCAGTTCATTCTCCTCTTTTACTTTACTTGACATACCTCCCGAACAGCTGCTCAGCGGTCGGCACAGTGTTCGGGGACAGCTGTCCACCTTTTGGTATAATCATGACCTCAGTGTCCGCCAGTCGAGATCCAACTGCTGCCCTCCTGCAGATTTGCAATTGTGACAGAAGTAGTCCAGCCCATAGGGAGGTGCAGTGGGCGGGATTAATGTTGGTGACTGAGGTCTCTGGCCGCTGTGCCGACCGCTGAGCAGGTGCCGACAACATTGTCGCGGACAGCTGTCCAGCCCATGGTGAGGTCCAGTGGGAGAGACGACAATGTGGGGTGCAGCTGGGGTGCAATGTCCCCGACATTGTTGGTGGTCCGCTGTGCTGACTGCTGTACCGACCGCTGAGCAGGTCCCGACAACGTGCCGACAACAATGTTCCCGACAATCTCGGGAAGGGACCTTCCCGACTGCTGAAGCTCCTCCCTTCCCAAAGCCAGTGGGCTGGACTATTTCACATCTGCACATAAAAGTGAAGCACCGGTTTAAAACCAGCTCAATGTATCATCGGTGGAGCTGCAGCTGGGTCCTGGATAGTCGGCACTCGATGGTCACTGACCTTTGAACATCGATCATTCTTCCAGCGAAACTTCTCAAGACTTCAGCGTCATTTTGGGATGGATGAAATGACGAGGGGCATCATTGCTGTGTTCCAGTACACACTGCGGTCTCTGCAGGATCATGTATCCCGGTATGAAATCAGGTTCCGGTTTGAAGAGTCAGACGGCCTCGTTGTTGTGCTTCTCCGTGACGGAGAGAGGCTGGCAATGATCTTCATCACTAATCTGGTGACAAGGAACCCCCCTGACTCAGCTGTGTAGAGATGTCGTTGCCGGCCTCTGACGAGGCTGTCAGCACAACCACATGGGGGAGACTAACACCGCCTCCTCATCAGTGGAGCACGCGGAGGAAGGCAGTGTAACCTGCTGCACAACGTGATGGGACTACAACTAATGCACCGACGCACCTCTTAATCTGCAACATAGCACTTCCTCATTACTGTTTCTTTGATAATAAACATTCTGAAATGGTTTGTGCACTTTGTGTCTCTACTTTATGAAGAGTTCATGTTAACACAAGTCAGCAGTGGCCCTGTGATGTAAGCAAACACCTGACGGAAAGAAAGCCCACAGACCATGATGTACTGTAAGTTACGTCTTTATACTCAGCTGACAATGTCGGGGACATTGCATCCCAGCGGCACCCGACATTGTCACCCTGACAGCTGTCCCCACAATCTCGGGTGTAGCTGGGACAGTTGTCCATCGGGGACATTGCACCCTGACATTGCACCAGCCGACAATGTCGGGTGAAGCTGGGGTGCAATGTCGGGGTGCAATATCCCCGACATTGTCGCGACCAGCTGTCCCCCCGACAATGTTGGGGACAACTGTTCAGCCCATCGGGAGGTGCAGTGGGAGGGACGACAATGTGAGGTGCAGCTGCGGTGCAATGTCGGGGTGCAATGTCCCCGACATTGTCGCTGGTCTGCTGTGCCAACATTGTCGGGGGGACAGCTGGTCCCGACAATGTCAGGTGCTGCTGGGGTGTAATGTCCGGGTGCAATGTCCCCGACATTGTCGGGGGGACAGCTGGTCCCGACAATGTTGGGTGCTGCTGGGGTGCAATGTCCCTGACGTTGTTGGACAACTGCCCCCAGCTGTTTTTTTCTCAGTTTATTCTCCTTTTTTACTTTACTTGACATACCTCCCGAACAGCTGCTCAGTGGTCGGCACAGCGGTTGGGGACATCTGTCCACCTTTTGGTATAATCATGTCCTCAGTGTCCGCCGGTCGAGATCCAACTGCTGCGCTCCTGCAGATTTGCAATTGTGGCCGAAGTAGTCCAGCCCACAGGGAGGTGCAGTGGGAGGGATCAATGTTGGTGACTGTGGTCTCCGGCCGCTGTGCCGACCACTGAGCAGGTCCCGACAACATGCCGACAACATTGTCGGGAACAGCTGTCCAGCCCATAGTGAGGTGCAGTGGGAGGGACGACAATGTGGGGTGTAGCTGGGGTGCAATGTCCCCGACATTGTCAGGGGGACAGCTGGTCCCGACAATGTCAGGTGCAGCTGCGGTGCAATGTCAGGGTGCAATGTCCCCGATATTGTCGCTGGTCCACTGTGCCGACATTGTCAGGGGGACAGCTGGTCCTGACAGTGTCGGGTGCAGCCGGGGTGCAATGTCGGGGTGAAATGTCCCCGACATCTTCGGGGGGGACAGCTGGTACCCACAATGTTGGGTGCAGCTGGGGTGCAATGTTGGGGTGCAATGTCCCCGACATTGTCGCTGGTCCGCTGTGCCGACATTGTCGGAGGGACAGCTGGTCCTGACAATGTTGGGTGCAGCTTGGGTGCAATGTCGGGGTGCAATGTCCCCGACATTGTCGGGGGGACAGCTGGTACCCACAATGTCAGGTGCAGCTGGGGTGCAATGTCCCCGACATTGTCGGGGGGACAGCTGGTACCCACAATGTCAGGTGCAGCTGGGGTGCAATGTCGGGGTACAATGTCACCGACATTGTCGGACAATGTCACCGACATTGTCGGGGGGACAGCTGGTCCTGACAATGTCAGGTGCTGCTGGGGTGTAATGTCCGGGTGCAATGTCCCCGACATTGTTGGGGGGACAGCTGGTACCGACGATGTTGGGTGCTGCTGGGGTGCAATGTCCCTGACGTTGTCGGACAACTGCCCCCAGCTGTTTTTTCTCAGTTTATTCTCCTTTTTTACTTTACTTGACATACCTCCCGACCAGCTGCTCAGCGGTCGGCACAGCGGTTGGGGACAGCTGTCCACCTTTTGGTATAATCATGTCCTCAGTGTCCGCCGGTCGAGATCCAACTGCTGCCCTCCTGCAGATTTGCAATTGTGACAGAAGTAGTCCAGCCCATAGGGAGGTGCAGTGGGCGGGATCAATGTCGGGGACTGTGGTCTCTGGCCGCTGCGCCGACCGCTGAGCAGGTGCCGACAACATTGTCGGGGATAGCTGTCCAGCCCGTAGTGAAGTGCAGTGGTAGAGACGACAATGTGGGGTGCAGATGGGGTGCAATGTCCCCGACATTGTCGCTGGTCCGCTGTGCCGACTGCTGTACCGACCGCTGAGCAGGTCCCGACAACGTGCCGACAACAATGTTCCCAACAATGTTGGGACGGGCCCTTCCCGACCGCTGAAACTCCTCCCTTCCCAGAGCCAGTGGGCTGGACTATTTCACATCTGCACATAAAAGTGAAGCACCGGTTTGAGACCAGCTCAATGTATCATCGGTGGAGCTGCAGCTGGGTCCTGGATCGTCGGCACTCGATGGTCACTGACCTTTGAACATCGATCATTCTTCCGGCGAAACTTCTCAAGACTTCAGCGTCATTTTGGGATGGATGAAATGACGAGGGGCATCATTGCTGTGTTCCAGTACACACTGCGGTCTCTGCGGGATCATGTATCCCGGTATGAAATCAGGTTCCGGTTTGAAGAGTCAGACGGCCTCGTTGTTGTGCTTCTCCATGATGGAGAGAGGCTGGCAATGATCTTCATCACTAATCTGGTGACAAGGAACCCCCCTGACTCAGCTGTGTAGTGATGTTGTCGCCGGCCTCTGACGAGGCTGTCAACACAACCACATGGGGGAGACTAACACCGCCTCCTCATCAGTGGAGCACGCGGAGGAAGGCAGTGTAACCTGCTGCACAACGTGATGGGACCACAACTAATGCACCGACGCACCTCTTAATCTGCAACATAGCACTTCCTCATTACTGTTTCTTTGATAATAAACATTCTGAAATGGTTTGTGCACTTTGTGTCTCTACTTTATGAAGAGTTCATGTTAACACAAGTCAGCAGTGGCCCTGTGATGTAAGCAAACACCTGACGGAAAGAAAGCCCACAGACGATATACTGTAAGTTACTTCTTTATACTCAGCTGACAATGTCGGGGACATTGCATCCCAGTGGCACCCGACATTGTCACCCTGACAGCTGTCCCCCCGACAATGTCGGGGACAGCTGTCCAGCCCATTGGGAGGTGCAGTGGGAGGGACGACAATGTGGGGTGCAGCTGCGGTGCAATGTCCCCAACATTGTCGCTGGTCCGTTGTGCCGACATTGGCGGGGGGACAGCTGGTCCTGACAACATCGGGTGCAGCTGGGGTGCAATGTCGGGGTGCAATGTCCCTGACATTGTTGGACAGCTGCCCCCAGCTGTTTTTTCTCAGTTTATTCTCCTTTTTTACTTTACTTGACATACCTCCCGACCAGCTGATCAGCGGTCAGCACAGCAGTTGGGGACAGCTGTCCACCTTTTGGTATAATCATGTTCTCAGTGTCCGCCGGTCGAGATCCAACTGCTGCGCTCCTGCAGATTTGCAATTGTGACTGAAGTAGTCCAGCCCATAGGGAGGTGCAGTGGGAGGGATCTACTCTGCAGTCAGGTTCAGGAAATCACACAGAGGCAGACTGAACAGAGACTTGATGTGTTCACTTGACATCAAGCAGCTGCTTTCACACTCTGTGTCTCTGTGCTGTCATGTTGCTGTCGGTGTTTGGCGCTGAATGGATTGAACACGGAGCTGGACTGGAAGAGTCAGATGAAGCCTGACTTTGCTGAGTGGTTAGAATGAGAAGCTGGGTTTTATTTTTAATATATTTAAAGTAAGGAACATCACAGAAATAAGTAACTTTTTGTTTTGAAAATGAGTTTTTTCATTTAAGCTTCATTATATCACATTTTATTTGTACTTTTTTTCTCAGTTTATTCTCCGTTTTTCTTGTACTTGACATACCTCCCGACCAGCTGCTCAGTGGTCGGCACAGCGGTTGGGGACAGCTGTCCACCTTTTGGTATAATCATGTCCTCAGTGTCCGCTGGTCGAGATCCAACTGCTGCGCTCCTGCAGATTTGCAATTGTGACAGAAGTAGTCCAGCCCATAGGGAGGTGCAGTGGGCGGGATCAATGTTGGTGACTGTGGTCTCTGGCCGCTGTGCCGACCACTGAGCAGGTCCCGATAACGTGCTGACAACATTGTCGGAGACATGGGGCGTCGGTGGCTTAGTGGTAGACCAGGCGCCCCATGTACGGCCCGGGTTCGACTCCAACCTGTGGCCCTCATTCCCTCTCTTTCTCCCCCCTTCACACTTGCTGTCCTATCAATTAAAGGCTTAAAAATACCCAAAAAAATATCGTTAAAAAAACAAACAAAAAAAAAACATTGTCAGGGACAGCTGGTCCCGACAATGTTGGGTGCAGCTAGGGTGCAATGTCCGGGTGCAATGTCCCCGACATTGTCGCTGGTCTGTTGTGCCGACTACTGAGCAGGTCCCGACAATGTCGGTTGACAAAATCGGGAACAGCTGTCCAGCCCATCGGGAGGTGCAGTGGGAGGAACGACAATGTGGGGTGCAGCTGGGGTGCAACGTCCCCAACATTGTTGGGGGGACAGCTGGTCCTGACAATGTCGGGTGCAGCTGGGGTGCAATGTCCCCGACATTGTCGGACCACTGCCCCCAGCTGTTTTTTCTCAGTTTGTTCTCCTTTTTTACTTTACTTGACATACCTCCCAACCAGCTGCTCAGCGGTCGGCACTGCGTTTGGGGACAGCTGTCCACCTTTTGGTATAATCATGTCCTCAGTGTCCGCCAGTCGAGATCCAACTGCTGCGCTCCTGCAGATTTGCAATTGTGACTGAAGTAGTCCAGCCCACAGTGAGGTGCAGTGGGAGGGATCTACTCTGCAGTCAGGTTCAGGAAATCACACAGAGGCAGACTGAACAGAGACTTGATGTGTTCACTTGACATCAAGCAGCTGCTTTCACACTCTGTGTCTCTGTGCTGTCATGTTGCTGTCGGTGTTTGGCGCTGAATGGATTGAACACGGAGCTGGACTGGAAGAGTCAGATGAAGCCTGACTTTGCTGAGTGGTTAGAATGAGAAGCTGGGTTTTATTTTTTAAAGTAAGGAACATCACAGAAAGAAATATTTAAACTTTTTGTAATGGAAATGAGCTTCAGGTTTCATTATATTAGATTTTATTTGTACTTTTTTCTCAGTTCATGGTTCTCTTATTTTATTTTTCTTGTGATTTCTGAGTGCACAGATTTGTTTTGTTGTGTTTGTTCCCTTTGACTGACTGTGATGTGTTTTCATGTCTCACATTATGTAAAAGTGGCTGCTGCTGGTTTATAAAAGCCTGATCCATAAAATCCAACATCTGTCTGTAATAATGAATGTGTGGCTGCATCTCTCCGTGTGTTTTCATCATCATGTGCATATCTGGACGCGAAAATGAGTCGTGAAAATTTGCATTTAACCAGGTGGGTAAAGTTGAAATAAAAATATTCATTTAAAAATACGCGATTTCTTTATTTTTTCCAGTGTACAGGAGATTTTGATGGAAAATAAAAGACAACACGAGCAATATCATCAAAAGATATTTATTATATTCACAGACAAAATGACAAACACAATATGGGAAAATATATTTTTGGTGGAGAGTAATTGCAAATGTAATGAAGTGGATGCAGGACTGTATGAAGGATTATTCAGAGGTCGAGTGGATGGTGCTCTCGTGATGTGTTGAGCAGTTTTCACCACCCTCTGTTGAGCCTGACGGTTGAGGGCGGTGCAGCTGCCACACAGGCGGTGATGCAGCCGGTCAGGAAACTCTCGATGGTGCAGCTGTTCAGGTTGCAGAGTGTCCTGCGCTCCATGTCTCCTGGTCTCAGCGTCATTCAAGGTATTCCGTGAACACAGCAGCAGCAGCGCGCGCTCTGTGCATGTTGTTGTGGCTGCACAGACCAGCCACGCCGCACACGTCGCTGTGACCCCACTCTGTTACTCTTCCTCTCTGATGTTAAATATGACCATCAGCAGTCTGGTGATGGATATCACAGCAAGCCTCTCTCTGGAAATGTTAATGCTAACAACCAGCCCGTGAGGCTCCTCATAGCCCAGCTGGACATTGAGAGACATCAGTGTCTGCTGCAGTGTGCCGACGAGTGCTGTGATTGCATCCATAGCGAGTTCCATCTGACTTCAACAGGACAAATCAGATTCTTTTATCAGGCAAAGTTTCGGTTTAGGTTAATACCCGCAAACTGTAACCACACCTCCGGAAACTGGAACCGAGAATTTGGAAATGTCGGTCACTGATCCGCCGCAGCTCTGAATCCTAACGCGGAAATCGGAGTTCATTCACATTAATGTTGTCGTTAATGTCACCGGACAAAGTCCAAATGTGTGCTCCAAGCTAAAATGAATAGCTGCTGACAATCGGCACAAAATGACACAAGAAACCTCAGAATCCAACATGAACATTTGGACCAGCCGGTGACTTCACGAGTCTTTGAGCGAGAAGTGCGGTACAAGTGTCAGCTTCAGAGTCCAGCAAACTACGGATGGAGGAAGGTGGAGGTTTCTCCGTGCGCTCCAGCAGACACTGCGCTCTCTCAGCTCCACATGAGGCTGGCCTTTGAGGAGCAGCGCTGGCTGCTTGTTACCATTTTACCGAGACGGAGAGACACTCGCTGTGATCTGCTGAGTCAGAGCGGAGCGCGTGGGTCGAGGATCATTTCAGACAGACTCCATGTTTACTGAAACACAGAGCACTTCACCCTCCATTCAAAGTTTGTCTGTCTTTGATCTGAGGTTAAGAAGGAATTCTTCAGAAAACACTGTTTAATTAAATCATTAATAAAGATTCTCTCATTTCAGTCATCTGTACTTGTAAATGTCAAATCATCAGTAAAGGGCTCTTTCTATAATTCAAGTGTTTTTGTGTTAACTTTTCTAAAACATACAAACATGATGCAACACAAGAAAACACAACACAGTCAGTCAAAGAGAACAAACACACCAAAACAAATCTGTGCACTCAGAAACAAGTAAAATAAAAAACTATAAACTGAGAAAAAAGTACAAATAAAATAATGAAACTTAAATGAAAAAGCTCATTTTCATCACAAAAAGTTGAAATATTTCTTTCTGTGATGTTCCTTACTTTAAATATATTAAAAATAAAACCCAGCTTCTCATTCTAACCACTCAGCAAAGTCAGGCTTCATCTGACTCTTCCAGTCCAGCTCCGTGTTCAATCCATTCAGCGCCAAACACCGACAGCAACATGACAGCACAGAGACACAGAGTGTGAAAGCAGCTGCTTGATGTCAAGTGAACACATCAAGTCTCTGTTCAGTCTGCCTCTGTGTGATTTCCTGAACCTGACTGCAGAGTAGATCCCTCCCACTGCACCTCACTGTGGGCTGGACTACTTCTGTCACACCCGAAAATCTGCAGGAGCGCAGCAGTTGGATCTTTGACCGGCGGACACTGAGGACATGATTATACCGGAAGGTGGAGGTTTCTCCGTGCGCTGCAGCAGACGGAGAGACACTCGCTGTGATCTGCTGAGGATTTTTAACTTCCGTCATGGAGCAGTGAAACCTCAGAGTGAGAGGCAGGAGGCGGAGATTAAACCGCGGAATGATATCCCGAATTTTACCGCGGAGGAGAATGAAACAATCCATGGAGGGAGGAAAAACTGGAATATGACATGCTGAAATATTTCCGACGGTTAAATATTACAGAAAAGTAAACTGTGGTTGGATTCAAGCTCATTATCACCTCGTGGAATCCTTCAGTGTACCGTGCGTTAAAGTGGCTGCTGCTGGTTTATACACAGGACGGTCTACGTGTGTGAATCAGCAGGAGACTGTAGCTGCCCTGGTATCATCCGTCCTTCAGTGCTTTGTCCCTCTCATGATATGTTGTGTTTTCACTGGTGTGTGTTTAGTTGATCAGCGACAGAAAGCTTCCCATGGTCCGTGCGTAAAACCAGACGGAGCAGTTTGGCACATTTTTATTTGTTCTGTGGTGTGGAAGTTTTTGTCTCGCTCTAATATCAGAGTTGTTTATCTAAGCTGATATCATTTTATATCATTGTGAAATGGAGATGTTATTGTGAAAGCCTGATCCATAAAATCCAACATGTCTGTAATAATGAGTGTGTGGCTGCATCTCTCCGTGTGTTTTCATTATCATGTGCATATCTTGATGTGAAGGCGGGTGAAGTTGAAATAAAAACATTCATTTTTAAATACGTGATTTCTTCATTTTTTCCAGTGTACAGAAGATTTTGATAGGAAATAAAAGACAACATGAGCAATATCACCAAAAAATATTTATTATATTCACTGACAAAATGACAAACACAATATGGGAAAATATATTTTTGGTGGAGAGTAATTGTAAATGTAATTGTAGGAACAAAAAAAGGTCGCTGAGGCCGCTTGCTGACGCGTCACTCCAGAGAAAAGTAAAAAAGAAAAGGATGTGGAATTTGTCTTGAAAGTGATCCAGGTTTATTGTAACAAAAGGATCAAAAAAGCAGCAATCAATTATTATAATGCAAAAATAAAATAACAAACAATAAGTACTTGTGTGGCTAAAACAAATGGGAAGCGGTGACGGTCAACAAAAAAATATATCAGCCTACTATAGAAACGCTTTCCTTTGTCCTACTCCCGCCACCACACAACCCACTACAAAACAAAAAAGCCACAGCCATAAGCCCCAACATGATGACGTAACATAAGCATAATTTCTATCATTTAAACGTATCCAAAACTTAAGCTTAAAGTTCATTATAAGTAATTAAAAGCAAACATATATTATTTTGGCTGCTACAATACCGGCCCCTAATTATTATACCTCAAACAATAATAAATACCAATCTAACAACAATAACAAGTACAGCATACAACAACACACACACACACCAGTACATTTCAATATTACACAATCTATTATGGAGATCTTCTTTCTTCTTCGCACACAGTCTTTGAATAAGAGTGATCTTCACCATCACTCAAGATCAGCATAGAGTCCATAGTGTATGTACTGTGGTGTAGTGTATGCGGGGGCAAGGGGCAAAGGTCAAAGTCCAAAAAAAAAAAAAGAAGATGGTCTCTGCAATTTTTCCAGTCAGCCAGGTGTTTCGAGGTGCTGATTCATCCAATATGACCACGATGTCTCCTGTGGTGAAATTGCGTCTGATGTTGGACCATTTCTGCCTTTCCTGAAGTTGAGGAAGATATTCTTTAATCCACCTTTTCCAAAACAGGTCTGACATATACTGAATCTGTCTCCACCTGCGGCGAGCATATATGTCATCCTTGTCAAACTGTCCTGGTGGAAGGGAAGGCGTTGTCTTGAGGAGTAGAAGGTAGTTTGGGGTAAGTGCCTCCAGGTCGTTAGGGTCTGTAGAAGCCTTGCTGATTGGTCGACTGTTGAGAATTGCCTCTGCTTCACATAAAACTATGTGAAGACCCACCTCATCAAGACTTTGTAAGTTTAAAGTTGAGATCAGAACCCTTCGCACTGATTTTATCAGTATTTCCCATACATCTCCATGATGTGATCCAGCAGGGGGGTTGAAGATCCAGTTGATTCCTGCGCTCCATGTCTCCTGGTCTCAGCGTCATTCAAGGTATTCCGTGAACACAGCAGCAGCAGCGCGCGCTCTGTGCATGTTGTTGTGGCTGCACAGACCAGCCACGCCGCACACGTCGCTGTGACCCCACTCTGTTACTCTTCCTCTCTGATGTTAAATATGACCATCAGCAGTCTGGTGATAGATATCACAGCAAGCCTCTCTCTGGAAATGTTAATGCTAACAACCAGCCCGTGAGGCTCCTCATAGCCCAGCTGGACATTGAGAGACATCAGTGTCTGCTGCAGTGTGCCGACGAGTGCTGTGATTGCATCCATAGCGAGTTCCATCTGACTTCAACAGGACAAATCAGATTCTTTTATCAGGCAAAGTTTCGGTTTAGGTTAATACCCGCAAACTGTAACCACACCTCCGGAAACTGGAACCGAGAATTTGGAAATGTCGGTCACTGATCCGCCGCAGCTCTGAATCCTAACGCGGAAATCGGAGTTCATTCACATTAATGTTGTCGTTAATGTCACCGGACAAAGTCCAAATGTGTGCTCCAAGCTAAAATGAATAGCTGCTGACAATCGGCACAAAATGACACAAGAAACCTCAGAATCCAACATGAACATTTGGACCAGCCGGTGACTTCACGAGTCTTTGAGCGAGAAGTGCGGTACAAGTGTCAGCTTCAGAGTCCAGCAAACTACGGATGGAGGAAGGTGGAGGTTTCTCCGTGCGCTCCAGCAGACACTGCGCTCTCTCAGCTCCACATGAGGCTGGCCTTTGAGGAGCAGCGCTGGCTGCTTGTTACCATTTTACCGAGACGGAGAGACACTCGCTGTGATCTGCTGAGTCAGAGCGGAGCGCGTGGGTCGAGGATCATTTCAGACAGACTCCATGTTTACTGAAACACAGAGCACTTCACCCTCCATTCAAAGTTTGTCTGTCTTTGATCTGAGGTTAAGAAGGAATTCTTCAGAAAACACTGTTTAATTAAATCATTAATAAAGATTCTCTCATTTCAGTCATCTGTACTTGTAAATGTCAAATCATCAGTAAAGGGCTCTTTCTATAATTCAAGTGTTTTTGTGTTAACTTTTCTAAAACATACAAACATGATGCAACACAAGAAAACACAACACAGTCAGTCAAAGAGAACAAACACACCAAAACAAATCTGTGCACTCAGAAACAAGTAAAATAAAAAACTATAAACTGAGAAAAAAGTACAAATAAAATAATGAAACTTAAATGAAAAAGCTCATTTTCATCACAAAAAGTTGAAATATTTCTTTCTGTGATGTTCCTTACTTTAAATATATTAAAAATAAAACCCAGCTTCTCATTCTAACCACTCAGCAAAGTCAGGCTTCATCTGACTCTTCCAGTCCAGCTCCGTGTTCAATCCATTCAGCGCCAAACACCAACAGCAACATGACAGCACAGAGACACAGAGTGTGAAAGCAGCTGCTTGATGTCAAGTGAACACATCAAGTCTCTGTTCAGTCTGCCTCTGTGTGATTTCCTGAACCTGACTGCAGAGTAGATCCCTCCCACTGCACCTCACTGTGGGCTGGACTACTTCTGTCACACCCGAAAATCTGCAGGAGCGCAGCAGTTGGATCTTTGACCGGCGGACACTGAGGACATGATTATACCGGAAGGTGGAGGTTTCTCCGTGCGCTGCAGCAGACGGAGAGACACTCGCTGTGATCTGCTGAGGATTTTTAACTTCCGTCATGGAGCAGTGAAACCTCAGAGTGAGAGGCAGGAGGCGGAGATTAAACCGCGGAATGATATCCCGAATTTTACCGCGGAGGAGAATGAAACAATCCATGGAGGGAGGAAAAACTGGAATATGACATGCTGAAATATTTCCGACGGTTAAATATTACAGAAAAGTAAACTGTGGTTGGATTCAAGCTCATTATCACCTCGTGGAATCCTTCAGTGTACCGTGCGTTAAAGTGGCTGCTGCTGGTTTATACACAGGACGGTCTACGTGTGTGAATCAGCAGGAGACTGTAGCTGCCCTGGTATCATCCGTCCTTCAGTGCTTTGTCCCTCTCATGATATGTTGTGTTTTCACTGGTGTGTGTTTAGTTGATCAGCGACAGAAAGCTTCCCATGGTCCGTGCGTAAAACCAGACGGAGCAGTTTGGCACATTTTTATTTGTTCTGTGGTGTGGAAGTTTTTGTCTCGCTCTAATATCAGAGTTGTTTATCTAAGCTGATATCATTTTATATCATTGTGAAATGGAGATGTTATTGTGAAAGCCTGATCCATAAAATCCAACATGTCTGTAATAATGAGTGTGTGGCTGCATCTCTCCGTGTGTTTTCATTATCATGTGCATATCTTGATGTGAAGGCGGGTGAAGTTGAAATAAAAACATTCATTTTTAAATACGTGATTTCTTCATTTTTTCCAGTGTACAGAAGATTTTGATAGGAAATAAAAGACAACATGAGCAATATCACCAAAAAATATTTATTATATTCACTGACAAAATGACAAACACAATATGGGAAAATATATTTTTGGTGGAGAGTAATTGTAAATGTAATTGTAGGAACAAAAAAAGGTCGCTGAGGCCGCTTGCTGACGCGTCACTCCAGAGAAAAGTAAAAAAGAAAAGGATGTGGAATTTGTCTTGAAAGTGATCCAGGTTTATTGTAACAAAAGGATCAAAAAAGCAGCAATCAATTATTATAATGCAAAAATAAAATAACAAACAATAAGTACTTGTGTGGCTAAAACAAATGGGAAGCGGTGACGGTCAACAAAAAAATATATCAGCCTACTATAGAAACGCTTTCCTTTGTCCTACTCCCGCCACCACACAACCCACTACAAAACAAAAAAGCCACAGCCATAAGCCCCAACATGATGACGTAACATAAGCATAATTTCTATCATTTAAACGTATCCAAAACTTAAGCTTAAAGTTCATTATGAGTAATTAAAAGCAAACATATATTATTTTGGCTGCTACAATACCGGCCCCTAATTATTATACCTCAAACAATAATAAATACCAATCTAACAACAATAACAAGTACAGCATACAACAACACACACACACACCAGTACATTTCAATATTACACAATCTATTATGGAGATCTTCTTTCTTCTTCGCACACAGTCTTTGAATAAGAGTGATCTTCACCATCACTCAAGATCAGCATAGAGTCCATAGTGTATGTACTGTGGTGTAGTGTATGCGGGGGCAAGGGGCAAAGGTCAAAGTCCAAAAAAAAAAAAAGAAGATGGTCTCTGCAATTTTTCCAGTCAGCCAGGTGTTTCGAGGTGCTGATTCATCCAATATGACCACGATGTCTCCTGTGGTGAAATTGCGTCTGATGTTGGACCATTTCTGCCTTTCCTGAAGTTGAGGAAGATATTCTTTAATCCACCTTTTCCAAAACAGGTCTGACATATACTGAATCTGTCTCCACCTGCGGCGAGCATATATGTCATCCTTGTCAAACTGTCCTGGTGGAAGGGAAGGCGTTGTCTTGAGGAGTAGAAGGTAGTTTGGGGTAAGTGCCTCCAGGTCGTTAGGGTCTGTAGAAGCCTTGCTGATTGGTCGACTGTTGAGAATTGCCTCTGCTTCACATAAAACTATGTGAAGACCCACCTCATCAAGACTTTGTAAGTTTAAAGTTGAGATCAGAACCCTTCGCACTGATTTTATCAGTATTTCCCATACATCTCCATGATGTGATCCAGCAGGGGGGTTGAAGATCCAGTTGATTCCTGCGCTCCATGTCTCCTGGTCTCAGCGTCATTCAAGGTATTCCGTGAACACAGCAGCAGCAGCGCGCGCTCTGTGCATGTTGTTGTGGCTGCACAGACCAGCCACGCCGCACACGTCGCTGTGACCCCACTCTGTTACTCTTCCTCTCTGATGTTAAATATGACCATCAGCAGTCTGGTGATAGATATCACAGCAAGCCTCTCTCTGGAAATGTTAATGCTAACAACCAGCCCGTGAGGCTCCTCATAGCCCAGCTGGACATTGAGAGACATCAGTGTCTGCTGCAGTGTGCCGACGAGTGCTGTGATTGCATCCATAGCGAGTTCCATCTGACTTCAACAGGACAAATCAGATTCTTTTATCAGGCAAAGTTTCGGTTTAGGTTAATACCCGCAAACTGTAACCACACCTCCGGAAACTGGAACCGAGAATTTGGAAATGTCGGTCACTGATCCGCCGCAGCTCTGAATCCTAACGCGGAAATCGGAGTTCATTCACATTAATGTTGTCGTTAATGTCACCGGACAAAGTCCAAATGTGTGCTCCAAGCTAAAATGAATAGCTGCTGACAATCGGCACAAAATGACACAAGAAACCTCAGAATCCAACATGAACATTTGGACCAGCCGGTGACTTCACGAGTCTTTGAGCGAGAAGTGCGGTACAAGTGTCAGCTTCAGAGTCCAGCAAACTACGGATGGAGGAAGGTGGAGGTTTCTCCGTGCGCTCCAGCAGACACTGCGCTCTCTCAGCTCCACATGAGGCTGGCCTTTGAGGAGCAGCGCTGGCTGCTTGTTACCATTTTACCGAGACGGAGAGACACTCGCTGTGATCTGCTGAGTCAGAGCGGAGCGCGTGGGTCGAGGATCATTTCAGACAGACTCCATGTTTACTGAAACACAGAGCACTTCACCCTCCATTCAAAGTTTGTCTGTCTTTGATCTGAGGTTAAGAAGGAATTCTTCAGAAAACACTGTTTAATTAAATCATTAATAAAGATTCTCTCATTTCAGTCATCTGTACTTGTAAATGTCAAATCATCAGTAAAGGGCTCTTTCTATAATTCAAGTGTTTTTGTGTTAACTTTTCTAAAACATACAAACATGATGCAACACAAGAAAACACAACACAGTCAGTCAAAGAGAACAAACACACCAAAACAAATCTGTGCACTCAGAAACAAGTAAAATAAAAAACTATAAACTGAGAAAAAAGTACAAATAAAATAATGAAACTTAAATGAAAAAGCTCATTTTCATCACAAAAAGTTGAAATATTTCTTTCTGTGATGTTCCTTACTTTAAATATATTAAAAATAAAACCCAGCTTCTCATTCTAACCACTCAGCAAAGTCAGGCTTCATCTGACTCTTCCAGTCCAGCTCCGTGTTCAATCCATTCAGCGCCAAACACCAACAGCAACATGACAGCACAGAGACACAGAGTGTGAAAGCAGCTGCTTGATGTCAAGTGAACACATCAAGTCTCTGTTCAGTCTGCCTCTGTGTGATTTCCTGAACCTGACTGCAGAGTAGATCCCTCCCACTGCACCTCACTGTGGGCTGGACTACTTCTGTCACACCCGAAAATCTGCAGGAGCGCAGCAGTTGGATCTTTGACCGGCGGACACTGAGGACATGATTATACCGGAAGGTGGAGGTTTCTCCGTGCGCTGCAGCAGACGGAGAGACACTCGCTGTGATCTGCTGAGGATTTTTAACTTCCGTCATGGAGCAGTGAAACCTCAGAGTGAGAGGCAGGAGGCGGAGATTAAACCGCGGAATGATATCCCGAATTTTACCGCGGAGGAGAATGAAACAATCCATGGAGGGAGGAAAAACTGGAATATGACATGCTGAAATATTTCCGACGGTTAAATATTACAGAAAAGTAAACTGTGGTTGGATTCAAGCTCATTATCACCTCGTGGAATCCTTCAGTGTACCGTGCGTTAAAGTGGCTGCTGCTGGTTTATACACAGGACGGTCTACGTGTGTGAATCAGCAGGAGACTGTAGCTGCCCTGGTATCATCCGTCCTTCAGTGCTTTGTCCCTCTCATGATATGTTGTGTTTTCACTGGTGTGTGTTTAGTTGATCAGCGACAGAAAGCTTCCCATGGTCCGTGCGTAAAACCAGACGGAGCAGTTTGGCACATTTTTATTTGTTCTGTGGTGTGGAAGTTTTTGTCTCGCTCTAATATCAGAGTTGTTTATCTAAGCTGATATCATTTTATATCATTGTGAAATGGAGATGTTATTGTGAAAGCCTGATCCATAAAATCCAACATGTCTGTAATAATGAGTGTGTGGCTGCATCTCTCCGTGTGTTTTCATTATCATGTGCATATCTTGATGTGAAGGCGGGTGAAGTTGAAATAAAAACATTCATTTTTAAATACGTGATTTCTTCATTTTTTCCAGTGTACAGAAGATTTTGATAGGAAATAAAAGACAACATGAGCAATATCACCAAAAAATATTTATTATATTCACTGACAAAATGACAAACACAATATGGGAAAATATATTTTTGGTGGAGAGTAATTGTAAATGTAATTGTAGGAACAAAAAAAGGTCGCTGAGGCCGCTTGCTGACGCGTCACTCCAGAGAAAAGTAAAAAAGAAAAGGATGTGGAATTTGTCTTGAAAGTGATCCAGGTTTATTGTAACAAAAGGATCAAAAAAGCAGCAATCAATTATTATAATGCAAAAATAAAATAACAAACAATAAGTACTTGTGTGGCTAAAACAAATGGGAAGCGGTGACGGTCAACAAAAAAATATATCAGCCTACTATAGAAACGCTTTCCTTTGTCCTACTCCCGCCACCACACAACCCACTACAAAACAAAAAAGCCACAGCCATAAGCCCCAACATGATGACGTAACATAAGCATAATTTCTATCATTTAAACGTATCCAAAACTTAAGCTTAAAGTTCATTATAAGTAATTAAAAGCAAACATATATTATTTTGGCTGCTACAATACCGGCCCCTAATTATTATACCTCAAACAATAATAAATACCAATCTAACAACAATAACAAGTACAGCATACAACAACACACACACACACCAGTACATTTCAATATTACACAATCTATTATGGAGATCTTCTTTCTTCTTCGCACACAGTCTTTGAATAAGAGTGATCTTCACCATCACTCAAGATCAGCATAGAGTCCATAGTGTATGTACTGTGGTGTAGTGTATGCGGGGGCAAGGGGCAAAGGTCAAAGTCCAAAAAAAAAAAAAGAAGATGGTCTCTGCAATTTTTCCAGTCAGCCAGGTGTTTCGAGGTGCTGATTCATCCAATATGACCACGATGTCTCCTGTGGTGAAATTGCGTCTGATGTTGGACCATTTCTGCCTTTCCTGAAGTTGAGGAAGATATTCTTTAATCCACCTTTTCCAAAACAGGTCTGACATATACTGAATCTGTCTCCACCTGCGGCGAGCATATATGTCATCCTTGTCAAACTGTCCTGGTGGAAGGGAAGGCGTTGTCTTGAGGAGTAGAAGGTAGTTTGGGGTAAGTGCCTCCAGGTCGTTAGGGTCTGTAGAAGCCTTGCTGATTGGTCGACTGTTGAGAATTGCCTCTGCTTCACATAAAACTATGTGAAGACCCACCTCATCAAGACTTTGTAAGTTTAAAGTTGAGATCAGAACCCTTCGCACTGATTTTATCAGTATTTCCCATACATCTCCATGATGTGATCCAGCAGGGGGGTTGAAGATCCAGTTGATTCCTGCGCTCCATGTCTCCTGGTCTCAGCGTCATTCAAGGTATTCCGTGAACACAGCAGCAGCAGCGCGCGCTCTGTGCATGTTGTTGTGGCTGCACAGACCAGCCACGCCGCACACGTCGCTGTGACCCCACTCTGTTACTCTTCCTCTCTGATGTTAAATATGACCATCAGCAGTCTGGTGATAGATATCACAGCAAGCCTCTCTCTGGAAATGTTAATGCTAACAACCAGCCCGTGAGGCTCCTCATAGCCCAGCTGGACATTGAGAGACATCAGTGTCTGCTGCAGTGTGCCGACGAGTGCTGTGATTGCATCCATAGCGAGTTCCATCTGACTTCAACAGGACAAATCAGATTCTTTTATCAGGCAAAGTTTCGGTTTAGGTTAATACCCGCAAACTGTAACCACACCTCCGGAAACTGGAACCGAGAATTTGGAAATGTCGGTCACTGATCCGCCGCAGCTCTGAATCCTAACGCGGAAATCGGAGTTCATTCACATTAATGTTGTCGTTAATGTCACCGGACAAAGTCCAAATGTGTGCTCCAAGCTAAAATGAATAGCTGCTGACAATCGGCACAAAATGACACAAGAAACCTCAGAATCCAACATGAACATTTGGACCAGCCGGTGACTTCACGAGTCTTTGAGCGAGAAGTGCGGTACAAGTGTCAGCTTCAGAGTCCAGCAAACTACGGATGGAGGAAGGTGGAGGTTTCTCCGTGCGCTCCAGCAGACACTGCGCTCTCTCAGCTCCACATGAGGCTGGCCTTTGAGGAGCAGCGCTGGCTGCTTGTTACCATTTTACCGAGACGGAGAGACACTCGCTGTGATCTGCTGAGTCAGAGCGGAGCGCGTGGGTCGAGGATCATTTCAGACAGACTCCATGTTTACTGAAACACAGAGCACTTCACCCTCCATTCAAAGTTTGTCTGTCTTTGATCTGAGGTTAAGAAGGAATTCTTCAGAAAACACTGTTTAATTAAATCATTAATAAAGATTCTCTCATTTCAGTCATCTGTACTTCTAAATGTCAAATCATCAGTAAAGGGCTCTTTCTATAATTCAAGTGTTTTTGTGTTAACTTTTCTAAAACATACAAACATAATGCAACACAAGGAAAACACATCACAGTCAGTCAAAGAGAACAAACACAACAAAACAAATCTCCTACACTGGAAAAAATAAAGAAATCGCGTATTTTTAAATGAATATTTTTATTTCAACTTTACCCGCCTGGTTAAATGCAGATTTTCACGACTCATTTTCGCGTCCAGATATGCACATGATGATGAAAACACACGGAGAGATGCAGCCACACACTCATTATTACAGACATGTTGGATTTTATGGATCAGGCTTTCACAATAACATCTCCATTTCACAATGATATAAAATGATATCAGCTTAGATAAACAACTCTGATATTAGAGCGAGACAAAAACTTCCACACCACAGAACAAATAAAAATGTGCCAAACTGCTCCGTCTGGTTTTACGCACGGACCATGGGAAGCTTTCTGTCGCTGATCAACTAAACACACACCAGTGAAAACACAACATATCATGAGAGGGACAAAGCACTGAAGGACGGATGATACCAGGGCAGCTACAGTCTCCTGCTGATTCACACACGTAGACCGTCCTGTGTATAAACCAGCAGCAGCCACTTTAACGCACGGTACACTGAAGGATTCCACGAGGTGATAATGAGCTTGAATCCAACCACAGTTTACTTTTCTGTAATATTTAACCCACACAAATATTTCAGCATGTCATATTCCAGTTTTTCCTCCCTCCATGGATTGTTTCATTCTCCTCCGCGGTAAAATTCGGGATATCATTCCGCGGTTTAATCTCCGCCTCCTGCCTCTCAGTCTGAAGTTTCACTGCTCCATGACGGAAGTTAAAAATCCTCAGCAGATCACAGCGAGTGTCTCTCCGTCTGCTGCAGCGCACGGAGAAACTTCCACCTTCCGGTGTAATCATGTCCTCAGTGTCCGCCGGTCAAAGATCCAACTGCTGCGCTCCTGCAGATTTTCGCTTGTGACAGAAGTAGTCCAGCCCACAGTGAGGTGCAGTGGGAGGGATCTACTCTGCAGTCAGGTTCAGGAAATCACACAGAGGCAGACTGAACAGAGACTTGATGTGTTCACTTGACATCAAGCAGCTGCTTTCACACTCTGTGTCTCTGTGCTGTCATGTTGCTGTCGGTGTTTGGCGCTGAATGGATTGAACACGGAGCTGGACTGGAAGAGTCAGATGAAGCCTGACTTTGCTGAGTGGTTAGAATGAGAAGCTGGGTTTTATTTTTTAATATATTTAAAGTAAGGAACATTACAGAAATAAATAACTTTTTGTTATGAAAATGTGGTTTTTCATTTAAGCCTCATATTACATTTTATTTGTACTTTTTTTCTCAGTTTATTCTCCTTTTTTATCGTACTTGAGTTACCTCCCGACCAGCTGCTCAGCGGTTGGCACAGAGTTCGGGGACAGCTGTCCACCTTTTGGTATAATCATGTCCTCAGTGTCCGCCGGTCGAGATCCAACTGCTGCCCTCCTGCAGATTTGCAATTGTGACAGAAGTAGTCCAGCCCATAGGGAGGTGCAGTGGGAGGGATCAATGTCGGTGAATGTCGTCTCCGGCCGCTGTGCCAACCGCTGAGCAGGTGCCAACAACGCGACGACAACATTGTCGGGGACAGCTGTCCAGCCCATAGTGAGGTGCAGTGGGAGAGACGACATTGTGGGGTGCAGCTGGGGTGCAATCTCCCCGACATTGTCGCTGGTCTGTTGTGCCGACAACTGAGCGAGTCCCGACAATGTCGGTCGCGACAATGTCGGGGACAGCTGTCGAGCCCATCAGGAGGTGCAGTGGGAGAAACGACAATGTGGGGTGCAGCTGGGGTGCAATGTTGGGGTGCAATGTCCCTGACATTGTCGCTGGTCCGCTGTGCCGACCGCTGTGCCGACCGCTGAGCAGGTCCTGACAATGTCAGGTGCAGCTGGGGTGCAATGTCCCCAACATTGTCGGGGGGACAGCTCGTCCGAACAATGTCGGGTGCATCTGGGGTGCAATGTCCCTGACATTGTCGGACAACTGCCCCCAGCTGTTTTTTCTCAGTTTATTCTCCTTTTTTACTTTACTTGACATACCTCCCGAACAGCTGCTCAGTGGTCAGCACAGCGGTTGGGGACAGCTGTCCACCTTTTGGTATAATCATGTCCTCAGTGTCCGCCGGTCGAGATCCAACTGCTGCGCTCCTGCAGATTTGCAATTGTGGCCGAAGTAGTCCAGCCCATAGGGAGGTGCAGTGGGAGGGATCAATGTTGGTGACTGTGGTCTCCGGCCGCTGTGCCGACCACTGAGCAGGTCCCGACAACGTGCCGACAACATTGTCGGGGACAGCTGTCCAGCCCATAGTGAGGTGCAGTGGGAGGGACGACAATGTGGGGTGCAGCTGGGGTGCAATGTCCCCGACATTGTCAGGGGGACAGCTGGTCCCGACAATGTCAGGTGCAGCTGCGGTGCAATGTCGGGGTGCAATGTCCCCGATATTGTCGCTGGTCCACTGTGCCGACATTGTCAGGGGGACAGCTGGTCCTGACAATGTCGGGTGCAGCCGGGGTGCAATGTCGGGGTGCAATGTCCCCGACATTTTCGGGGGGGACAGCTGGTACCCACAATGTTGGGTGCAGCTGGGGTGCAATGTCGGGGTGCAATGTCCCCGACATTGTCGCTGGTCCGCTGTGCCGACATTGTCGGAGGGACAGCTGGTCCTGACAATGTTGGGTGCAGCTGGGGTGCAATGTCGGGGTGCAATGTCCCCGACATTGTCGGGGGGACAGCTGGTACCCACAATGTCAGGTGCAGCTGGGGTGCAATGTCGGGGTACAATGTCACCGACATTGTCGGACAATGTCACCGACATTGTCGGGGGGACAGCTGGTCCTGACAATGTCAGGTGCTGCTGGGGTGTAATGTCCGGGTGCAATGTCCCCGACATTGTTGGGGGGACAGCTGGTACCGACGATGTTGGGTGCTGCTGGGGTGCAATGTCCCTGACGTTGTCGGACAACTGCCCCCAGCTGTTTTTTCTCAGTTTATTCTCCTTTTTTACTTTACTTGACATACCTCCCGACCAGCTGCTCAGCGGTCGGCACAGCGGTTGGGGACAGCTGTCCACCTTTTGGTATAATCATGTCCTCAGTGTCCGCCGGTCGAGATCCAACTGCTGCCCTCCTGCAGATTTGCAATTGTGACAGAAGTAGTCCAGCCCATAGGGAGGTGCAGTGGGCGGGATCAATGTCGGGGACTGTGGTCTCTGGCCGCTGCGCCGACCGCTGAGCAGGTGCCGACAACATTGTCGGGGATAGCTGTCCAGCCCGTAGTGAAGTGCAGTGGTAGAGACGACAATGTGGGGTGCAGATGGGGTGCAATGTCCCCGACATTGTCGCTGGTCCGCTGTGCCGACTGCTGTACCGACCGCTGAGCAGGTCCCGACAACGTGCCGACAACAATGTTCCCAACAATGTTGGGACGGGCCCTTCCCGACCGCTGAAACTCCTCCCTTCCCAGAGCCAGTGGGCTGGACTATTTCACATCTGCACATAAAAGTGAAGCACCGGTTTGAGACCAGCTCAATGTATCATCGGTGGAGCTGCAGCTGGGTCCTGGATCGTCGGCACTCGATGGTCACTGACCTTTGAACATCGATCATTCTTCCGGCGAAACTTCTCAAGACTTCAGCGTCATTTTGGGATGGATGAAATGACGAGGGGCATCATTGCTGTGTTCCGGTACACACTGCGGTCTCTGCGGGATCATGTATCCCGGTATGAAATCAGGTTCCGGTTTGAAGAGTCAGACGGCCTCGTTGTTGTGCTTCTCCATGATGGAGAGAGGCTGGCAATGATCTTCATCACTAATCTGGTGACAAGGAACCCCCCTGACTCAGCTGTGTAGTGATGTTGTCGCCGGCCTCTGACGAGGCTGTCAACACAACCACATGGGGGAGACTAACACCGCCTCCTCATCAGTGGAGCACGCGGAGGAAGGCAGTGTAACCTGCTGCACAACGTGATGGGACCACAACTAATGCACCGACGCACCTCTTAATCTGCAACATAGCACTTCCTCATTACTGTTTCTTTGATAATAAACATTCTGAAATGGTTTGTGCACTTTGTGTCTCTACTTTATGAAGAGTTCATGTTAACACAAGTCAGCAGTGGCCCTGTGATGTAAGCAAACACCTGACGGAAAGAAAGCCCACAGACGATATACTGTAAGTTACTTCTTTATACTCAGCTGACAATGTCGGGGACATTGCATCCCAGTGGCACCCGACATTGTCACCCTGACAGCTGTCCCCCCGACAATGTCGGGGACAGCTGTCCAGCCCATTGGGAGGTGCAGTGGGAGGGACGACAATGTGGGGTGCAGCTGCGGTGCAATGTCCCCAACATTGTCGCTGGTCCGTTGTGCCGACATTGGCGGGGGGACAGCTGGTCCTGACAACATCGGGTGCAGCTGGGGTGCAATGTCGGGGTGCAATGTCCCTGACATTGTTGGACAGCTGCCCCCAGCTGTTTTTTCTCAGTTTATTCTCCTTTTTTACTTTACTTGACATACCTCCCGACCAGCTGATCAGCGGTCAGCACAGCAGTTGGGGACAGCTGTCCACCTTTTGGTATAATCATGTTCTCAGTGTCCGCCGGTCGAGATCCAACTGCTGCGCTCCTGCAGATTTGCAATTGTGACTGAAGTAGTCCAGCCCATAGGGAGGTGCAGTGGGAGGGATCTACTCTGCAGTCAGGTTCAGGAAATCACACAGAGGCAGACTGAACAGAGACTTGATGTGTTCACTTGACATCAAGCAGCTGCTTTCACACTCTGTGTCTCTGTGCTGTCATGTTGCTGTCGGTGTTTGGCGCTGAATGGATTGAACACGGAGCTGGACTGGAAGAGTCAGATGAAGCCTGACTTTGCTGAGTGGTTAGAATGAGAAGCTGGGTTTTATTTTTAATATATTTAAAGTAAGGAACATCACAGAAATAAGTAACTTTTTGTTTTGAAAATGAGTTTTTTCATTTAAGCTTCATTATATCACATTTTATTTGTACTTTTTTTCTCAGTTTATTCTCCGTTTTTCTTGTACTTGACATACCTCCCGACCAGCTGCTCAGTGGTCGGCACAGCGGTTGGGGACAGCTGTCCACCTTTTGGTATAATCATGTCCTCAGTGTCCGCTGGTCGAGATCCAACTGCTGCGCTCCTGCAGATTTGCAATTGTGACAGAAGAAGTCCAGCCCATAGGGAGGTGCAGTGGGCGGGATCAATGTTGGTGACTGTGGTCTCTGGCCGCTGTGCCGACCACTGAGCAGGTCCCGATAACGTGCTGACAACATTGTCGGAGACATGGGGCGTCGGTGGCTTAGTGGTAGACCAGGCGCCCCATGTACGGCCCGGGTTCGACTCCAACCTGTGGCCCTCATTCCCTCTCTTTCTCCCCCCTTCACACTTGCTGTCCTATCAATTAAAGGCTTAAAAATACCCAAAAAAATATCGTTAAAAAAACAAACAAAAAAAAAAACATTGTCAGGGACAGCTGGTCCCGACAATGTTGGGTGCAGCTAGGGTGCAATGTCCGGGTGCAATGTCCCCGACATTGTCGCTGGTCTGTTGTGCCGACTACTGAGCAGGTCCCGACAATGTCGGTTGACAAAATCGGGAACAGCTGTCCAGCCCATCGGGAGGTGCAGTGGGAGGAACGACAATGTGGGGTGCAGCTGGGGTGCAACGTCCCCAACATTGTTGGGGGGACAGCTGGTCCTGACAATGTCGGGTGCAGCTGGGGTGCAATGTCCCCGACATTGTCGGACCACTGCCCCCAGCTGTTTTTTCTCAGTTTGTTCTCCTTTTTTACTTTACTTGACATACCTCCCAACCAGCTGCTCAGCGGTCGGCACTGCGTTTGGGGACAGCTGTCCACCTTTTGGTATAATCATGTCCTCAGTGTCCGCCAGTCGAGATCCAACTGCTGCGCTCCTGCAGATTTGCAATTGTGACTGAAGTAGTCCAGCCCACAGTGAGGTGCAGTGGGAGGGATCTACTCTGCAGTCAGGTTCAGGAAATCACACAGAGGCAGACTGAACAGAGACTTGATGTGTTCACTTGACATCAAGCAGCTGCTTTCACACTCTGTGTCTCTGTGCTGTCATGTTGCTGTCGGTGTTTGGCGCTGAATGGATTGAACACGGAGCTGGACTGGAAGAGTCAGATGAAGCCTGACTTTGCTGAGTGGTTAGAATGAGAAGCTGGGTTTTATTTTTTAAAGTAAGGAACATCACAGAAAGAAATATTTAAACTTTTTGTAATGGAAATGAGCTTCAGGTTTCATTATATTAGATTTTATTTGTACTTTTTTCTCAGTTCATGGTTCTCTTATTTTATTTTTCTTGTGATTTCTGAGTGCACAGATTTGTTTTGTTGTGTTTGTTCCCTTTGACTGACTGTGATGTGTTTTCATGTCTCACATTATGTAAAAGTGGCTGCTGCTGGTTTATAAAAGCCTGATCCATAAAATCCAACATCTGTCTGTAATAATGAATGTGTGGCTGCATCTCTCCGTGTGTTTTCATCATCATGTGCATATCTGGACGCGAAAATGAGTCGTGAAAATTTGCATTTAACCAGGTGGGTAAAGTTGAAATAAAAATATTCATTTAAAAATACGCGATTTCTTTATTTTTTCCAGTGTACAGGAGATTTTGATGGAAAATAAAAGACAACACGAGCAATATCATCAAAAGATATTTATTATATTCACAGACAAAATGACAAACACAATATGGGAAAATATATTTTTGGTGGAGAGTAATTGCAAATGTAATGAAGTGGATGCAGGACTGTATGAAGGATTATTCAGAGGTCGAGTGGATGGTGCTCTCGTGATGTGTTGAGCAGTTTTCACCACCCTCTGTTGAGCCTGACGGTTGAGGGCGGTGCAGCTGCCACACAGGCGGTGATGCAGCCGGTCAGGAAACTCTCGATGGTGCAGCTGTTCAGGTTGCAGAGTGTCCTGCGCTCCATGTCTCCTGGTCTCAGCGTCATTCAAGGTATTCCGTGAACACAGCAGCAGCAGCGCGCGCTCTGTGCATGTTGTTGTGGCTGCACAGACCAGCCACGCCGCACACGTCGCTGTGACCCCACTCTGTTACTCTTCCTCTCTGATGTTAAATATGACCATCAGCAGTCTGGTGATGGATATCACAGCAAGCCTCTCTCTGGAAATGTTAATGCTAACAACCAGCCCGTGAGGCTCCTCATAGCCCAGCTGGACATTGAGAGACATCAGTGTCTGCTGCAGTGTGCCGACGAGTGCTGTGATTGCATCCATAGCGAGTTCCATCTGACTTCAACAGGACAAATCAGATTCTTTTATCAGGCAAAGTTTCGGTTTAGGTTAATACCCGCAAACTGTAACCACACCTCCGGAAACTGGAACCGAGAATTTGGAAATGTCGGTCACTGATCCGCCGCAGCTCTGAATCCTAACGCGGAAATCGGAGTTCATTCACATTAATGTTGTCGTTAATGTCACCGGACAAAGTCCAAATGTGTGCTCCAAGCTAAAATGAATAGCTGCTGACAATCGGCACAAAATGACACAAGAAACCTCAGAATCCAACATGAACATTTGGACCAGCCGGTGACTTCACGAGTCTTTGAGCGAGAAGTGCGGTACAAGTGTCAGCTTCAGAGTCCAGCAAACTACGGATGGAGGAAGGTGGAGGTTTCTCCGTGCGCTCCAGCAGACACTGCGCTCTCTCAGCTCCACATGAGGCTGGCCTTTGAGGAGCAGCGCTGGCTGCTTGTTACCATTTTACCGAGACGGAGAGACACTCGCTGTGATCTGCTGAGTCAGAGCGGAGCGCGTGGGTCGAGGATCATTTCAGACAGACTCCATGTTTACTGAAACACAGAGCACTTCACCCTCCATTCAAAGTTTGTCTGTCTTTGATCTGAGGTTAAGAAGGAATTCTTCAGAAAACACTGTTTAATTAAATCATTAATAAAGATTCTCTCATTTCAGTCATCTGTACTTCTAAATGTCAAATCATCAGTAAAGGGCTCTTTCTATAATTCAAGTGTTTTTGTGTTAACTTTTCTAAAACATACAAACATAATGCAACACAAGAAAACACAACACAGTCAGTCAAAGAGAACAAACACAACAAAACAAATCTCCTACACTGGAAAAAATAAAGAAATCGCGTATTTTTAAATGAATATTTTTATTTCAACTTTACCCGCCTGGTTAAATGCAGATTTTCACGACTCATTTTCGCGTCCAGATATGCACATGATGATGAAAACACACGGAGAGATGCAGCCACACACTCATTATTACAGACATGTTGGATTTTATGGATCAGGCTTTCACAATAACATCTCCATTTCACAATGATATAAAATGATATCAGCTTAGATAAACAACTCTGATATTAGAGCGAGACAAAAACTTCCACACCACAGAACAAATAAAAATGTGCCAAACTGCTCCGTCTGGTTTTACGCACGGACCATGGGAAGCTTTCTGTCGCTGATCAACTAAACACACACCAGTGAAAACACAACATATCATGAGAGGGACAAAGCACTGAAGGACGGATGATACCAGGGCAGCTACAGTCTCCTGCTGATTCACACACGTAGACCGTCCTGTGTATAAACCAGCAGCAGCCACTTTAACGCACGGTACACTGAAGGATTCCACGAGGTGATAATGAGCTTGAATCCAACCACAGTTTACTTTTCTTTCATATTCAACCGTCGGAAATATTTCAGCATGTCATATTCCAGTTTTTCCTCCCTCCATGGATTGTTTCATTCTCCTCCGCGGTAAAATTCGGGATATCATTCCGCGGTTTAATCTCCGCCTCCTGCCTCTCACTCTGAGGTTTCACTGCTCCATGACGGAAGTTAAAAATCCTCAGCAGATCACAGCGAGTGTCTCTCCGTCTGCTGCAGCGCACGGAGAAACCTCCACCTTCCGGTGTAATCATGTCCTCAGTGTCCTCCGGTCAAAGATCCAACTGCTGCGCTCCTGCAGATTTGCAATTGTGACAGAAGTAGTCCAGCCCACAGGGAGGTGCAGTGGGAGGGATCTACTCTGCAGTCAGGTTCAGGAAATCACACAGAGGCAGACTGAACAGAGACTTGATGTGTTCACTTGACATCAAGCAGCTGCTTTCACACTCTGTGTCTCTGTGCTGTCATGTTGCTGTCGGTGTTTGGCGCTGAATGGATTGAACACGGAGCTGGACTGGAAGAGTCAGATGAAGCCTGACTTTGCTGAGTGGTTAGAATGAGAAGCTGGGTTTTATTTTTAATATATTTAAAGTAAGGAACATTACAGAAATAAATAACTTTTTGTTATGAAAATGTGGTTTTTCATTTAAGCCTCATATTACATTTTATTTGTACTTTTTTTCTCAGTTTATTCTCCTTTTTTATCGTACTTGACATACCTCCCGACCAGCTGCTCAGCGGTTGGCACAGAGTTCGGGGACAGCTGTCCACCTTTTGGTATAATCATGTCCTCAGTGTCCGCCGGTCGAGATCCAACTGCTGCCCTCCTGCAGATTTGCAATTGTGACAGAAGTAGTCCAGCCCATAGGGAGGTGCAGTGGGAGGGATCAATGTCGGTGAATGTCGTCTCCGGCCGCTGTACCGACCGCTGAGCAGGTGCCAACAACGCGACGACAACATTGTCGGGGACAGCTGTCCAGCCCATAGTGAGGTGCAGTGGGAGAGACGACATTGTGGGGTGCAGCTGGGGTGCAATCTCCCCGACATTGTCGCTGGTCTGTTGTGCCGACAACTGAGCGAGTCCCGACAATGTCGGTCGCGACAATGTCGGGAACAGCTGTCGAGCCCATCAGGAGGTGCAGTGGGAGAAACGACATTGTGGGGTGCAGCTGGGGTGCAATCTCCCCGACATTGTCGCTGGTCTGTTGTGCCGACAACTGAGCGAGTCCCGACAATGTCGGTCGCGACAATGTCGGGAACAGCTGTCGAGCCCATCAGGAGGTGCAGTGGGAGAAACGACAATGTGGGGTGCAGCTGGGGTGCAATGTTGGGGTGCAATGTCCCTGACATTGTCGCTGGTCCGCTGTGCCGACCGCTGAGCAGGTCCTGACAATGTCAGGTGCAGCTGGGGTGCAATGTCCCCAACATTGTCGGGGGGACAGCTCGTCCGAACAATGTCGGGTGCATCTGGGGTGCAATGTCCCTGACATTGTCGGACAACTGCCCCCAGCTGTTTTTTCTCATTTTATTCTCCTTTTTTACTTTACTTGACATACCTCCCGAACAGCTGCTCAGCGGTCGGCACAGTGTTCGGGGACAGATTTGCAATTGTGGCCGAAGTAGTCCAGCCCATAGGGAGGTGCAGTGGGAGGGATCAATGTTGGTGACTGTGGTCTCCGGCCGCTGTGCCGACCACTGAGCAGGTCCCGACAACGTGCCGACAACATTGTCGGGGACAGCTGTCCAGCCCATAGTGAGGTGCAGTGGGAGGGACGACAATGTGGGGTGCAGCTGGGGTGCAATGTCCCCAACATTGTCACTGGTCCGCTGTGCCGACCGCTAAGCAGGTCCCGACAATGTCGGGTGCAGCTGGGGTGCAATGTCCCCGACATTGTCAGGGGGACAGCTGGTCCCGACAATGTCAGGTGCAGCTGCGGTGCAATGTCGGGGTGCAATGTCCCCGATATTGTCGCTGGTCCACTGTGCCGACATTGTCAGGGGGACAGCTGGTCCTGACAATGTCGGGTGCAGCCGGGGTGCAATGTCGGGGTGCAATGTCCCCGACATTTTCGGGGGGGACAGCTGGTACCCACAATGTTGGGTGCAGCTGGGGTGCAATGTCGGGGTGCAATGTCCCCGACATTGTCGCTGGTCCGCTGTGCCGACATTGTCGGAGGGACAGCTGGTCCTGACAATGTTGGGTGCAGCTGGGGTGCAATGTCGGGGTGCAATGTCCCCGACATTGTCGGGGGGACAGCTGGTACCCACAATGTCAGGTGCAGCTGGGGTGCAATGTCGGGGTACAATGTCACCGACATTGTCGGACAATGTCACCGACATTGTCGGGGGGACAGCTGGTCCTGACAATGTCAGGTGCTGCTGGGGTGTAATGTCCGGGTGCAATGTCCCCGACATTGTTGGGGGGACAGCTGGTACCGACGATGTTGGGTGCTGCTGGGGTGCAATGTCCCTGACGTTGTCGGACAACTGCCCCCAGCTGTTTTTTCTCAGTTTATTCTCCTTTTTTACTTTACTTGACATACCTCCCGAACAGCTGCTCAGCGGTCGGCACAGCGGTTGGGGACAGCTGTCCACCTTTTGGTATAATCATGTCCTCAGTGTCCGCCGGTCGAGATCCAACTGCTGCGCTCCTGCAGATTTGCAATTGTGACAGAAGTAGTCCAGCCCACAGGGAGGTGCAGTGGGCGGGATCAATGTTGGTGACTGTGGTCTCTGGCCGCTGTGTCGACCACTGAGCAGGTCCCGATAACGTGCTGACAACATTGTCGGAGACATGGGGCGTCGGTGGCTTAGTGGTAGACCAGGCGCCCCATGTACGGCCCGGGTTCGACTCCAACCTGTGGCCCTCATTCCCTCTCTTTCTCCCCCCTTCACACTTGCTGTCCTATCAATTAAAGGCTTAAAAATACCAAAAAAAATATCGTTAAAAAAACAAACAAAAAAAAAACATTGTCAGGGACAGCTGGTCCCGACAATGTTGGGTGCAGCTAGGGTGCAATGTCCGGGTGCAATGTCCCCGACATTGTCGCTGGTCTGTTGTGCCGACTACTGAGCAGGTCCTGACAATGTCGGTCGACAAAATCGGGAACAGCTGTCCAGCCCATCGGGAGGTGCAGTGGGAGGAACGACAATGTGGGGTGCAGCTAGGGTGCAACGTCGGGGTGCAATGTCCCCAACATTGTTGGGGGGACAGCTGGTCCTGACAATGTCGGGTGCAGCTGGGGTGCAATGTCCCCGACATTGTCGGACCACTGCCCCCAGCTGTTTTTTCTCAGTTTATTCTCCTTTTTTATCGTACTTGAGTTACCTCCCGACCAGCTGCTCAGCGGTCGACAGCTGTCCACCTTTTGGTATAATCATGTCCTCAGTGTCCGCCAGTCGAGATCCAACTGCTGCGCTCCTGCAGATTTGCAATTGTGACAGAAGTAGTCCAGCCCACAGTGAGGTGCAGTGGGAGGGATCTACTCTGCAGTCAGGTTCAGGAAATCACACAGAGGCAGACTGAACAGAGACTTGATGTGTTCACTTGACATCAAGCAGCTGCTTTCACACTCTGTGTCTCTGTGCTGTCATGTTGCTGTCGGTGTTTGGCGCTGAATGGATTGAACACGGAGCTGGACTGGAAGAGTCAGATGAAGCCTGACTTTGCTGAGTGGTTAGAATGAGAAGCTGGGTTTTATTTTTAATATATTTAAAGTAAGGAACATTACAGAAAGAAATATTTCAACTTTTTGTGATGAAAATGAGCTTTTTCATTTAAGTTTCATTATTTTATTTGTACTTTTTTCTCAGTTTAAAGTTTTTTATTTTACTTGTTTCTGAGTGCACAGATTTGTTTTGTTGTGTTTGTTCTCTTTGACTGACTGTGATGTGTTTTCTTGTGTTGCATTATGTTTGTATGTTTTAGAAAAGTTAACACAAAAACACTTGAATTACAGAAAGAGCCCTTTACTGATGATTTAACATTTAGAAGTACAGATGACTGAAATGAGATAATCTTTATTAATGATTTAATTAAACAGTGTTTTCTGAAGAATTCCTTCTTAACCTCAGATCAAAGACAGACAAACTTTGAATGGAGGGTGAAGTGCTCTGTGTTTCAGTAAACATGGAGTCTGTCTGAAATGATCCTCGACCCACGCGCTCCGCTCTGACTCAGCAGATCACAGCGAGTGTCTCTCCGTCTCGGTAAAATGGTAACAAGCAGCCAGCGCTGCTCCTCAAAGGCCAGCCTCATGTGGAGCTGAGAGAGCGCAGTGTCTGCTGGAGCGCACGGAGAAACCTCCACCTTCCTCCATCCGTAGTTTGCTGGACTCTGAAGCTGACACTTGTACCGCACTTCTCGCTCAAAGACTCGTGAAGTCACCGGCTGGTCCAAATGTTCATGTTGGATTCTGAGGTTTCTTGTGTCATTTTGTGCCGATTGTCAGCAGCTATTCATTTTAGCTTGGAGCACACATTTGGACTTTGTCCGGTGACATTAACGACAACATTAATGTGAATGAACTCCGATTTCCGCGTTAGGATTCAGAGCTGCGGCGGATCAGTGACCGACATTTCCAAATTCTCGGTTCCAGTTTCCGGAGGTGTGGTTACAGTTTGCGGGTATTAACCTAAACCGAAACTTTGCCTGATAAAAGAATCTGATTTGTCCTGTTGAAGTCAGATGGAACTCGCTATGGATGCAATCACAGCACTCGTCGGCACACTGCAGCAGACACTGATGTCTCTCAATGTCCAGCTGGGCTATGAGGAGCCTCACGGGCTGGTTGTTAGCATTAACATTTCCAGAGAGAGGCTTGCTGTGATATCCATCACCAGACTGCTGATGGTCATATTTAACATCAGAGAGGAAGAGTAACAGAGTGGGGTCACAGCGACGTGTGCGGCGTGGCTGGTCTGTGCAGCCACAACAACATGCACAGAGCGCGCGCTGCTGCTGCTGTGTTCACGGAATACCTTGAATGACGCTGAGACCAGGAGACATGGAGCGCAGGACACTCTGCAACCTGAACAGCTGCACCATCGAGAGTTTCCTGACCGGCTGCATCACCGCCTGTGTGGCAGCTGCACCGCCCTCAACCGTCAGGCTCAACAGAGGGTGGTGAAAACTGCTCAACACATCACGAGAGCACCATCCACTCGACCTCTGAATAATCCTTCATACAGTCCTGCATCCACTTCATTACATTTGCAATTACTCTCCACCAAAAATATATTTTCCCATATTGTGTTTGTCATTTTGCCTGTGAATATAATAAATATCTTTTGATGATATTGCTCGTGTTGTCTTTTATTTTCCATCAAAATCTCCTGTACACTGAAAAAATAAAGAAATCGCGTATTTTTAAATGAATATTTTTATTTCAACTTTACCCGCCTGGTTAAATGCAAATTTTCACGACTCATTTTCGCGTCCAGATATGCACATGATGATGAAAACACACGGAGAGATGCAGCCACACATTCATTATTACAGACATGTTGGATTTTATGGATCAGGCTTTCACAATAACATTTCCATTTCACAATGATATAAAATGATATCAGCTTAGATAAACAACTCTGATATTAGAGCGAGACAAAAACTTCCACACCACAGAACAAATAAAAATGTGCCAAACTGCTCCGTCTGGTTTTACGCACGGACCATGGGAAGCTTTCTGTCGCTGATCAACTAAACACACACCAGTGAAAACACAACATATCATGAGAGGGACAAAGCACTGAAGGACGGATGATACCAGGGCAGCTACAGTCTCCTGCTGATTCACACACGTAGACCGTCCTGTGTATAAACCAGCAGCAGCCACTTTTACATAATTTGAGACATGAAAACACATCACAGTCAGTCAAAGGGAACAAACACAACAAAACAAATCTGTGCACTCAGAAATCACAAGAAAAATAAAATAACAGAACCATGAACTGAGAAAAAAGTACAAATAAAATCTAATATAATGAAACCTGAAGCTCATTTCCATAACAAAAAGTTTAAATATTTCTTTCTGTAATGTTCCTTACTTTAAATATATCAAAAATAAAACCCAGCTTCTCATTCTAACCACTCAGCAAAGTCAGGCTTCATCTGACTCTTCCAGTCCAGCTCCGTGTTCAATCCATTCAGCGCCAAACACCGACAGCAACATGACAGCACAGAGACACAGAGTGTGAAAGCAGCTGCTTGATGTCAAGCGAACACATCAAGTCTCTGTGCTGCTTGCTGCTGTCGAGTCTCCTGAAGCTGTGGCTGTGACTGAACACACTCCCACTCTTCCTCGTGGAGCTGGTGTTCCCACCTCGGGTGCCAGAGACTTACGCGTACTTCGGCAGCTCTTCTGACGACGAGGCGTTGAAACCATTCCCAGTCTGCCTCTGTCTGTTTCCTGAACCTGACTGCAGAGTAGATCCCTCCCACTACAGTGTCCCCATCCAGAGCCAACTGCTCCACTCTGATCTGCACACAGATTTTCGGTTGTGACAGAAGTAGTCCAGCCCACAGTGAGGAGCAGTGGGAGGGATCTACTCTGCAGTCAGGTTCAGGAAATCACACAGAGGCAGACTGAACAGAGACTTGATGTGTTCACTTGACATCAAGCAGCTGCTTTCACACTCTGTGTCTCTGTGCTGTCATGTTGCTGTCGGTGTTTGGCGCTGAATGGATTGAACACGGAGCTGGACTGGAAGAGTCAGATGAAGCCTGACTTTGCTGAGTGGTTAGAATGAGAAGCTGGGTTTTATTTTTGATATATTTAAATTAAGGAACATTACAGAAAGAAATATTTCAACTTTTTGTGATGAAAATGAGCTTTTTCACTGAAGTTTCAGTAGATTATATTTAATTTGTACTTTTTTCTCAGTTCGTAGTTCTTTATTTTACTTTTCTTGTGATTTCTGATTTGTTTTGTTGTGTTTGTTCTCTTTGACTGACTGTGATGTGTTTTCATGTTTCACATTATGTTTGTATGTAGGCTATTAGAAAAATGAACATTAAAAAACTTGCACTAAAAAAACATTTCCTGATGATTTCACATTTCTGACCCCCAAAACAAAGAGACAAACGCAGAGGAGGTCGGGGAGGAAACCTAGAGGTACAATCCACCTCCACCGACAGCGGAACTGCAGCACAGACAGCGTGCATGATGAGAGCAGGCTGCCTTCACACACTATATCTCTGTGCTGTCATGTTGTTGTCGTGTTCGGCGCAATCACCAACTGCCTCAGGATCAGGATCAGAAGGTCTTGGGGCTCGTTCAGGGCAGCCGTTCTCTTCAGTCTCGGTTTCTCCATGCGGAGTGGAGAGGGGGAAAGGGAGGAAAGGGTTAAGTGCACACACACCATCTCCCTTCCCACTGCACCTCCCTTCCCGCGGACAGTGGGCGGGACTATTTTACATCCGCACATAAAAAGGGAGGCACCGGTTTGATACCAGTTGAATGAATCATCGGTGGAGCTGCAGCTGGATCCTGGATAGTCCACACTTGACGGTCACGGCATTTGAACATCACTCATCCATTCGGAGGAAATTCTCAAGAATTCAGGCTCATTTAATGTCGGCTGAAATGATGAGAGGGATCGTTTCTGTGTTCTGGTACGCACTGCGGTCTCTGCGTGATTATGCTGCACGGTTTGAAGTCAGGCTGGCATATGAAGAGTCAGACCTCGTTGTTGTGCTTCTCCGTGGCAGACAGAGGCTGGCTAAGATCTTCATCACTAGACCGGTGACAGGGAACCCCCCTGACTCAGCTGTGTAGAGATGTTTTCGGAGGCTTCCGCGGCTCCAACGAGGCTGTCAACACAGCTGCTTCAGGCAGACAGCCTCCTCCCGACTTCTATCTATCTTATTCTATTGTGGCATTTCTCTCTCGCAGGTAAGTGTGAAGGTGCGCAGTGGTGTGTACAAACCGCCTCCGTGTTTCCAGACAAACGCTCATGATCCCCAAACACCGACAGCGACGTGACAGCACTGATACACAGACACTTGATGTCTCTGTTTCTGCTGAGTTTCCTAAACCTTACTGCTGAACCCCGCGACAATGCGTGAGCGCAAACTGAGATCAAACTGATGTGTGGAGTCGAGGGCGCGCACCGAGTGACTCCAACGCGCTCCTCCTCAGTAGAACGCAACAAGGACGCCGAAGCATCTGCGCTCTCTGAGGTGTACTGGAGATGTCTGCAAGGCTCCACGGAGCTCCGCAGCTGCGCTCCGATTACGCGCACATATTCAAAAATAATCTCAAGAGCGCGCTAAGGAAGGCAAAGTCTCTGCGGCACTTGGATGTGGAGACGCGGGCTCCACGAGCTGAGCTCTGATTTGCGCACGAAGGAAGCCATCATCCTCATGTATTTTATTCACCACATGAAGTGAATGCTTTCACACCTCAGTGTCTGTGTTTGAAGGCTGTAAAAGGTAAAAATGTAAAAGGGGATTCCTGCAACACAGGGAATAAGAACGGAGGGTGTTGCATCAGTTGTTCTGGAATCTTCGGTGGAAGATCCAACTGCTGCCCTCCTGCAGATTTTTGGTTGTGACAGAAGAAGTCCAGCCCACAGTGAGGTGCAGTGGGAGGGATCTACTCTGCAGTCAGGTTCAGGAAATCACACAGAGGCAGACTGAACAGAGACTTGATGTGTTCACTTGACATCAAGCAGCTGCTTTCACACTCTGTGTCTCTGTGCTGTCATGTTGCTGTCGGTGTTTGGCGCTGAATGGATTGAACACGGAGCTGGACTGGAAGAGTCAGATGAAGCCTGACTTTGCTGAGTGGTTAGAATGAGAAGCTGGGTTTTACTTTTTAAAGTAAGGAACATCACAGAAATATTTAAACTTTTTGTGATACTGCTGAACCCCGCGACAATGCGTGAGCGCAGCAGTTTGATGTGTGGAGTCGAGCGCGCGCACCGAATGACTCCAACGCGCTCCTCCTCAGTAGAACGCACAAAAGACGCCGAAGCATCTGCGCCCTCTGAGGTGTACTGGAGGTGTCCGCAAGGCTCCACGGAGCTCCGCAGCTGCGCTCCGATTACGCGCACATATTCAAAAATAATCGCAAGAGCGCACGAAGGAAGACAAAGTCTCTGCGACACTCGATGTGGAGACGCGGGCTCCACGAGGCGCCGCGAGCTGAGCTCTGATTTGCGCACATCGCCAAAGATAATGGGAAGAGAGCACGGAGGAAGGCAGTGTAACCCCACAATGCCACGGGACCGCGACTAATGCACCAACACATCTCTTAATCTGCGACATAACACTTCTTTATTACCGTTACTGTATTTCTGAAAATAAACATTCGGAAATGGTTTGTGCGCTTTGTGTCTTTATTTTATAATAATGATAAGTTTATTTGTAGCACTTTTCAAAACATAGTTACAAAGTGTTTTACTATGGGGTGCCGTTTGTAAAGTGTCTCACGCTTAAAATAAACATTTTGCCACATTTAGCTTCAAACAATATTTTAAAAAGTGTTGTGAATTTTTTAACGTCACCTTTTACCACATTTACAGCAATATTTGTTCACTTAGAAATATATTAATATTAATATTAATTAATATATAATAGTTAAATCTAAATATTAAATCTAAATGTTTAATCTAAATATTAAATCTAAATGCTAAATCTAAATCTAAATATTAAATCTAAATGCTAAATCTAAATCTAAATGTTTAATCTAAATATTAAATCTAAATGCTAAATCTAAATGCTAAATATAAATATAAATATTAAATCTAAATGTTAAATCTAAATGTTAAATCTAAATGCTAAATCTAAATGTTAAATGTTAAATCTAAATGTTCTGGGTGAAACTAAATATTTAGCTAATATGCAAATTCACACTGCCGGTCACTGGAAGTACCAAAATAAAAGCTTGAGATGGTCAGACTGTGTTTATAGAATCAAGTAACGAATTAAAACCAACTTATCAGGGGAAATGAACATGTTTTTATATTGACTGCGTGCACTGTCTTTGATTTTATACTGTAAAGTATGGGGTGCCGTTTGTAAAGTGGCTCACGCTGAAAATAACATCAACATTTTGCCACATTTAGCTTCAAACAATATTTAAAAAAGTGTTGTGATTTTTTTAACGTCACCTTTTACCACATTTACAGCAATATTTGTTAACTTAGAAATATATTAAATAGTTAAATCTAAATATTAAATGTGGCACCTAAATGTTAAATCTAAATATTAAATCTAAATCTAAATCTAAATGTTAAATCTAAATGTTAAATCTAAATGTTCCGGGTGAAACTAAATATTTAGCTAATATGCAAATTCACACTGCCGGTCACCAGAAGTAGCAAAATAAAAGCTTGAGATGGTCAGACTGTGTTTATAGAATCAAATAACAAATTAAAACCAACTCATCGGGGGAAATGAACACTTGAACATACATTAGCGTGCAATATAAAAACAACAAAATGTGAAAATACATACAATCATGATAAAACAGTACACATGTGTAAAGACAATATGCAAGATAAGACCAACTGTAAATAAAACAGTGTAAGACAATCAAACAAAACACAAAATAAAAATAAAATAAATAGACTTCAAGTTAACACAAGTCAGCAGCAGCCCTGTGATGTAGAGCAAATACCGGAAGGAATAAAAAGCCCATCATGTACTGCGAGTTACTGCAGGAACAAAGTGTAGAGAGAGCGGCGGCAGTCCAGCCCATCCTCCTGAGGAAGAGGAGGATGTGCTCACTCACAGCTGCAGCTTCAGGAAACTCGACAGCAGCAGGCTGCACACAGTCAGGACGTGTACAGTTTCACAAAAGTGCCCTGCTGGCAAAGCAAGTTTGTGCTTCAGTGTCAGCGTCGATATCTGATGGTGAATCTTGGTCTCTAGACACGCGGATGGACTGTACACACTACTGTGCGCCTTCACGGCCAGCCTTCCTCACCGACCGTCCACACGGTTGTCTTCGTGTTTGGGAGCTGTTGGCGGGAGTCAGAGAGGACCTATGTGCCCGAGGATCATTTCAGAGAGACACAGAGCACTTTGCTCTCCATTCACAGTTTGTGTCTGAGACTTTGAGAACTGAGGATCACAGAGACAGTAATAGATGTGGTTTGTTTTGGTTGTGTTTCGTCTGATTGTCCGATTTATTTATTTATTCTGTGGTGAAAGAATCATGAGTGGTTATTTATTGTTGACCATATTCAAGCAGAATGAAAACACTGTAAAGAGAGTAAACAGCTGTAGAGACAGAAAATCCTCCCTCTACAGTTTCTGAGCGTTTGGAGGCATGTGAGCCAGTGACCACAAATTACTGCTCTCGAACAAGGAGATGTAGGCCAACAGGAAGTTAACTATCACTGTGCCATGTAGGGCCCATGCACCTGACCTTTGGACAGAGAGAAAATCCAGGGCTTGGATTGGTTAAGAGGCAGCTGATCACGCGATCTTCTGTCTGTAAATATTGACCTACGGCCGATCACTGCACTGTGTGTCTGTGTTGTGCTCCCCAGCTGTGACATTTTATGGACTCAACTCACTTAACCATACTGATCATGCTCATCACGTTCACTGAAATTAATCCTACATAGGCTACTCACATATTCATGTTTGGTTACTTGTACTGTATAAGATAATCATCTATGTTACATCGTCCTCATGTATTTTATTCACCACATGAAGTGAATGCTTTCACACCACAGTGTCTGTGTTTGAAGGCTGAGTCATTTCCGCAGGAAATGTGAAAAGAAGAAGTAAAAGGGGATTTCTGCAACACAGGGAATAAGAATGGAGTGCGTTGCATCAGTTGTTCTGGATTCTTCGGTCAGTTCACTTAACATCAAGTGGCTGAATTCAGACACTCTGGCTGTATTTCGTATTATTTATTTGCACTGTATTAAAACAATTGGTTTAAAAACAACAACAACAACAACAACAACAAACAAAAACAGATTGTGCAGATGAGATGAAAAAGTCCTTAAAGGGTTATAAGTTATCTCACCTAAATATTCAATAAAACAAAAAAGACAAAGATTTAAAATTGCCTATAAAATAATCAATAAGATACAATATAGTACCAAAAATAGTAATATAAAGTAGGCCATCTAATAAAGGCTCTAATCAATGCTGTGTGTGTGTGTGCGTGTGTGTGTTTTGTATATTCATCAGAAACAAACAAAATCGAGAACAGAAACAAAATACTAGTCAAATGTACCACTGGAGGTGTGACACTAATCTGCATTCAAAAGATCATCAAAGCACCAGTCAAATGCAAAGTTTATCTGCATCTAAACAATAGTTCATTTTGAATATAGAGAAACCAGAAATTGTTTTAAATTATTTTTAAATATTGACAGAGATGGAGAGATGTTTACCAAGTGTTGATAATTCCACAGCTCTGCATCACGATACTTCAGCAAAAGCTGACCCCTTGTGGTGAGATTCTTAGGCAGATGTACAGTAGACAACAGAGTTGGTCATCAACTAGAACTCCTAAAAACTTCACAACATGCACTTGCTTAACCTGATTTCCATCTATATTTAAGGATGCACTTTCTATGTGTATCTATATTTTCTCTTACAGCTGAAGATCATGAAATTTGATTTTTTTTACATTCAAAGACAATTTCTTTATTTTAAACCAATTTGAAAATTCTTTCAGACCCCTATCTGCCTCACTCATAAGACAATCAAAATTTCTGTTTGACATCACTAAATTAGTATCATCTGGCCCTCTATCAACCTGCTGACCATTTTGAAAATTCACAATGACGACAAACTGATTCAAACAGAGATTTTTTTTGTACTTTCAATATCTATATCAATATTTGGCCGTGAATCTAAAGACAAGGAAGGTGGACTGTGCACACGACTGCGCACCAACAGGGTTTCCTCCTGCCACCTTTCCTCCCCAGCCGTCCCTGAATCGACGCCGTAGCCTGACGCGTACCTCCCCAGAAATATGTGTGGCAGCAACACGGACCTCCTGTCTATTCTTGTCAGCTGTTAGATATCATGAGTTACACACTTTATATCTTAACTTTATACACGTTATGAGTTTGTTGTCCGTTCACACATTATTTTTTTGTCCTGATCATACATACCTATTTTTCAGTTTCAGCCACTGTATGTGCAGGTTTGTCTCGATATATAACAATTCTTATTTTATTTGTCTGTTGTTTCCTTTTTATTTATTCGGCATTGAACCTTTTTATTACTAAATATATAAATTATTTGTAATAAACATTTATGTCATTTTTATTTGCTATTTCTGTCATTGTGCTTTTGTTGTCTAGTAGGGCTACACTCATATCAAGTGACCTGTGACACATGACCCTCACATGAGCTCTTAAATTGCACACCTGCTTCCAATGCATTTTAAACCCTGATGAAGACTGTGTAGTCGAAATGTGTTAGTTGTCTGTGTATTAATAAAGGATTTTTAACTACAGTCAGAGTGCCGCGGTTATATTTTTGGACTGCCTGACTGTACTATGGACTTTTACACTGAGTGAGCTGGACAGACGTTTTTTTTATCTTTCAGGGACTGAAACAGCAATAGATTATATTATTCTGTCAGCTACCAAAAGTTTAATTTGTAGTTGCAATATTGATCATTTATATTATTAAAAAAATCAATACTTGGCACTGTGAATCGATACAATATGGCCACACAACATAATGTGATACTGCTGCGTCGATTGTTTCCCCCACCTCCTATAGGCTACATTTAGTGCCTCACACAGATCAGAGCTGGCCAAACACTATGCATAATTCATTAAATGAATGTCTACATTAATTAATCCCCCACATGACGCACACAATTAATCTGAGTGAATCTGTGTAAGATAAAAAACAAACTAAAAACATAACTGGGTATTTTCTTGGCAACTCTTCAAACCAGAAAGGCCTACTTTCTGTGTGCATGTCTCGTATATCTGTATATTTAATAAGGGATTTAAGTAATTATTTCAATGAATTAACCATTAGTTACAGTCTGTACAGTCTGAGTAGGTGTAAATACTGTCTGAAACTAGGTATGTAGCAGAGTATACTGTAGGTTTGCGCTTGTTTCTAGTCTCCTCAGTAAAGTGTAAAATGCAAGTATAAGGAGAAATTGAGTAAACCACACTAACACACTGGTGAACTGATGTCCTGCCCACAGAAAGCATCAATACACCCTAACATGAACAAGACAGCAGCCTACCTTGTTTCCTATGAGGTGATATGGCACATCCTGCAATCAATTAGAGACCAAGTGTGACGCCCTGTGGACAGAAAACACAATTACAGTCTGCACAGTCAATGAGATGGCAACAGATGCTAGCAGCTATGAATTCTTCTTCAACCCTGTTCTTCCTCACTATCATGTCTTTATAACTTATTTTAAATTGGTGTATGTTTGGACATTGCTTAAGCTCCACTTTCAAGCTGTTCCATAACTTCACTCCACATATGGAAACACAAAACCTGTTCCTGGTTGTGCGCCGCGCACTATGAGCTTTGAAATTAAATTGTTCCTAATTAATTAAATCATAACCCCCCCTCTCAGTCACTTAATAGATTTTTAATATTTTCTGATAAGCAGGTTATCTCTTGCTTTAAACATTATTTGTGCAGTTTAAAAACCCACAAGATCAGAAAATTTTAACACCTTTGACTGTAAGAATAAAGAGTTTGTGTGATCAGATACCCAGCGTTATGAATTATCCACAATGCTCCTTTTTGGAAAATAGAAAGTAAATAAAGTGAACTTTTGTAATTGTTGCCCCAAACCTCTGCACTGTAAATTAAATATGGTGAGAGTAGCGAACAGCAGAGAATGTGATGTGATTTGTTGTCCAGAAACTGCTTCGTTTTGTTTCGAACTGCTTTTTGACAGTTTAGTTTGTACATTTGATGTGTGATTTCCAGCTGATTTTCTCATCTATAAAACACACCAAGAAATGTGATTCCATGCACGGCTTCAATGCTTACCCCATCTACCCGAATCTGTATTTGTGTGTTCCTCCCACAGTTACCAAATAACTTTGTTTTAGTTTTGTTCAAGTTTAGTGATCATTTGTTTTTATCAAAACACATTTTTAACTCACACATTTCTCTGCTGATATCTTTCAATAGTTGAGGCAAAGTCTCTCCAGAGCAGAAAATGTTCGTATCATCAGCAAACAACACCAGTTTCAAAACATTGTGCACTTTGCATATGGCATTAATACAAAGGTTAAACAATTTAGGGCCCAACACTGACCCCTGGGGGACACCACAAGTAAGAGAACTCTTCCAGCTTCACATGTTGTCTTTTACTTAGATAACTTTTAACCCCATGAGGTACTACCCCCCTGAGGCCATATCGTTCTAGTTTATTGATCAATACGACATGGCTGATTGTATCAAAAGCTTTTTTTTACGATCAATAAATACCCCAGCTGTGCTTTGAAACAAACAATTTGGAAGTGGCTTTCTTCCTGTCATGTTCTCGTCTCCTGGTTAAACCTCCAGCTTTCTCTCTTTGGATGTTTTAAGTGTTTACATCTTTGAAATATTCTAAAATGTATTTTTGAATATCACAAATGGCTGAAACTATGACACTAGCTGGCAAGGACTTCTTTCTTTTACAGTCAGTTCTCCTCCCATCAGATCCCAACACCGTATACACACAGTATTTTACTCTGTTTTTAGTCCTTTCAGTAAACTGTAAAATGCAAGTGCAAGAAGACGTTCAGTGAACCCCACTAACACACTGATCAACTCATTTCCTGCCCATTCATATCTGCAATAAACTCAGTAGCCTACCTTTTTGTTCCCGTGAGGCAATGCAGACCACAGACAGCCAATCATAGATCAAGTGTGACACCCTGTGGACAGAGAATGCAATCACAGTCTGCACAGTCAATGAGATGCAACAGGTGGTGTTAAAACTGATTTCTGCATCACACCACTCCAGCAACGTCAAGCCACAACTGTAGATAAATCCACTACTTTAACCCTACTCCCAAACTTGTGATCGTATGTCTAATCCCATTTGCAACACTAAAATTAAGTTAAAAATAACAATACTTAACATTACTATTTGTTCCCATGCCAGTACACAATGCAGTCACAGTGGTGGAAGAAGTAATCAGATCCTTTATGTATGTAAATACCAATACAGGGTGAACAAGGGTAACAAGATAAATCTGAATGGTTGTGAGATAATTAATGGGAGAGAAAAAGAAGACGAAGTTCTGCTACACAGATCTGTACTAATAGTTGGATTTTTCTAAAATCTTTGCTGTTATTTGTGAAATACTGGATAATTTTTGGCCTCATAAATATTCAAATAAACACCTCAGAGACATTAACAGGGGAAATGGCTTTTACGGACATCTGAAAGTTAACAAAAGGCCCTAGATATCAGGGGTGAGGAAAAAATAAACGATCTGTCAGTGTATGAATACGAATGATACACAAAGCCCAAGTACTGATTTTTTAAGAGTGATATAAATTATAGATATCACAAAACCAAAGGAAACTTTTGTCAGCCTACTAGAATAATAAAATCAGTATTGTTTTCTGTCCACTAGAAACAATTTGCTGCAGTAAAAATGACTAAAGTGACTGGAAAGACATAATTTGCAGTTGAAAAACGGTAATAACTCGCAATATATTGTAACATTTGTTATTAAAATACTCAGTGTATCGCAACAAATTTAAAAACCTCGATAATATTGGATCTTAAGTATCGTGATAATATTGTATTGTTGATTCCCACCCCTACCAGATACACACTGATTTTTTTGGGAAGGGTCACAGGCCAAAAGGGTCCGGAACCACAGGTTTATTCTTTCACAATTAAGTCAATTTAATACATTTATCTCATGTTGTTTAAGGTAAACTCTTCATCTGCAAAGTAACTACCAGGTCAGCTGTAGGAAATATGGGCATTTTCAAAATTGGCCCCCTCATCCACACAAAAAGGGGGATTACTATACACATCACTATGACAAACCCTTTACGTCCTGTGAAAAATAATCACACCAATCATATTTCTATGTGTATTTTGTATCTACTCTGTGTTAGGACCTTGTTTTCTTATTGTGAAAACCAGAGGTAGCCACATGTGTGCCCTGGGCTGAAAATATGCCCTCCAAAGAATGACTGGAGGAAAATAAAATCTGAATTACTGCAAGGTATTAAATCATAAAACAAATAATTGTTTTTCTTAATTTCTTTATTCAATCTTGAGGCTACTTTAATCAAACATTGGCCAACTTGTGTGCACAACAGAAACAGTGTAAAAAGTATAATGCTGTCAACTCTTGGTTTTCCCGTCAAACCCAATTTATGTAACTCCAACACTGCTCAAGGACGCCAGGATGCAGACATATTTAAATACACCAGTTTGAAAAATGGCCATGTTCCCTTTTCCCTCGCTAAAAGTTAGCCTAACTTTGGAGCGTTATTTGGCCCCGTTTCCGACCAGATATCCTGACATGGTGGATGCCAATGGTCCTCTAGTTTAATATGATAACCACTGTAGCTTTCAAACTGAGCAGAAACAGCAGGTTTTCTTCCTAAAAATGAGTCTGCCTCTTTTCTCACCTTCAGCTTCGCCCATCACACCTGCTGCTGCTTCACGTTTTGCTGTTTAATGCTTCTCTGCTCCTTTTATTTTCCTGCTCTCCCTGTACCTGGCTCCTCTTTGGAGCTCCTGAGCTTTGGTCCGCCATTTTGACTGAACAGCTCTTTTGAATTCCGCGCCGCGCGCACCTGACTCAAGTGAGATGGACTGAGCCATTTAACGGTACCTGCGGGGGGGTGTCAGTATCAGATGGCATGTTCAAATGTTTTAATAATTAAAAAAACATTTATTCATCATGTAAACGCATATTACGTGTATTATCAGTGATATAAGTCAGTAAGTTAATTGTTGTAACGGATCTAATTTAAGGGTGAAACATAGACCTTTTTATCGGCGCCCCCTTGGCCTTGGGCCGGGATCATCTGTGCCCTTTGACCCCCGTGACGGCGATATATAATAGATGTACAATTTGTAATGTAGTAAAGTAGGCTAGAGGTATAAAGGAACGAATTTCAACTTGTCTCTAAAAGTTATGGAGTCCAAACTTGCAAAAGACCTTTATTTAATGTTCAAAAATGATCTGACTAATGAAGTGTAACAGTTATTAAGTCAACATTTTGTTAATTCTTATTTATTAGGGTCTTTGTAATCCTAGATAGCTATTCTTCTTTCTTCTTTCTTCTTCCGAGGAAATCATACTTCCCATGGGTGAAAACTCACCAAACTTTGCACAAAGGTCCAGTCTCATGCCAGATATCCTCAGCTGTAAACTCAAGCCAATAGTCCTGATGGTGGCGCTACAGCAAGCGTCTCAAGTTCAAAACTTTGAAAATTCATAACAAATCAACCATACGTGCTACAACTTCACAACTTTCATCAAACTGTAGCCCCAGTACTGAAGAAACTTTGGTACATTTAAACCTATTAAAAATTATGAAGTTCATCACTCTGTTTTTTTCAAAAACTGTAAAACTTCTTAAACCTATCTCCTCCCACAGTTTTTGCTCAATTGACACCAAACTTGCTACAGAGCATCTTCAGACTGTCCTACAAAAATTACGTTTCTCAGATTTTTGATTTATCAAAAATTGAGCCTACAGTGCATCAAAATGTTTGACTGTAAACGGTACTGTAAACACATACATGCAAATTCTTGCTAAATAAATCTTCAATGTTCATGAAAAAAAAGACAAAATTCTAGAGTCATGGTAGATGATGTGTGGCAAATTTCAGAATTTTATCTCAAAAACTGAATTTTTGACAGCATTTTGAATTTTGCTCTAATGTGAACAATTGGAGTCAATGTAAAAATGACAATTTTAAACATCAGTTTTTCACTTATGGAGCAAATCAATCATTGTTACAAACAAATTACCAACATCTCCATGCTGTCTAGATGCAATATGTGTATTTTCAGATTTTTGTCCTAATAACTGAATTTTTACAGTGGTTTCAAATCTGCCTTTCCATGCACAGATGGCTGCTTTCCTACGCAACAGTGAATGGTTTACTCAGTTTGTGAAGCCACTGTTGAGCTGCTACTTGCCAATTAGCTCAGAGCGGTAGATGACCGTCTTAGGTTCCAGAGGTTGCTCAGAATTGCCTAAAAATGCCCGGACCCAACCCATCGCTGCGCAGCAGCTATAATTTTATTTAATTTCAGTGTATTTTCTATTATTTTTGTTTGCTTGTTTGCTGTTTGATTATTTTTTCATGCCCTTATATCTTCTGTTTTTGTATTATTTATTTATTTATTTTTTTGAACATGGTTTCATCTCTTCAATATGGTGTCTGTTCTTGTTGAATTTTGCATAAGTGTAGTATTTGCCTTACTGGTTTGTACATTCATTTGTTTGCAATAAAGTATAATTAAGAAAAAGGTATAAAGTATCAGAAAATGAAAATACTCAAGTAGAGCACCTCAAAAATTGTGCTCAAGTACAGTACTGGTAATATTTAAACATCACAGTTCATAAATAATCAGGAAAATGATAATACTAAATAAATTTTAAAAAAAAACAGACTTGATGGGAGAAACTTTGACCCATGCTAACGAACATTTTGGAGACAGGAAATTGGCAACACAGACGGTGAGGTAGAAGCCTGACTGTAGAAATTGTTGAACATTTTTTTGATTTTGTCCATATGTACATTTTTGGATGGATCCTACGCACTGTTTTATAAATAAGACCCCTGGTCAGGTCCTTAGCTATGTGCACCCTCAGGAACTTAAAGCGAGCAACCCTCTCTACCTCTTCCCATCAATGTACAGTCCACTGTGGGTTTTTAAAGTCTATTATCATTTCTTTTGTTTTCTTTGTATTTAGGATGAGGTCATACTCCTGCACTTCTTCCTTGTAGGCTGTTTCATTATTGTTTGATATGAGTGCCACTGTAGTTGTGTCATCTGCAAATGTGATAAGGTAGTTGGTGTTGTGGGAGGGGCTAAAGCAGGGAGAAACCCTTTAAGAAACAAATCACCTTTACTGCAGATGGTGTCTTTATTCAAAACTAAAAACCATGAGAGTACATGAGGGAAGCTGAGAAACAAAAGACTGACGGAAAGCTTTAAATTCAAATGATTCAAATGAAACACAGTGATGTTTAACCCCCCACGCATGACAGCCTCAGGCAGGCATTTTAACTAGTGCTCTATACTTAAATTAACCAGCACACCCCACACATCAACACGCCCCCTTCAGCATCAGGAAGTTACTTTCCAGACTGTAAAGCAGCAAATGAAGCCAGAGTCCAGAGTGATTCATCACAGCTAACTCATGTGGACAAACTGCAGGTTTGTAATGCTGGCTGCTCTTTAGTGAATACAAAAACCCACTTATCTGAAACTAAGGGTAAATGGCATTTGCTCAAAGTTACACATTAACACATGCTTTTATATTTTTTATCAAACTAAATAAACCAAGACAATTAGCCTGATCCTAATACAGATAAATATTATATGTGCTGTATGTTATCTTGTCTAAACAAAATCCTGCATCTCCTGACGGGACCTCAGAGCTCATGTTTCTGCTGTTAGTAGTTTGAGGCAAATGGCACCTGGAGGCACTAACATCCGGCCCAGTCGGCAGAGGAAAATGTTGCCACTGTACATTTCTGCAAATCAGTACATAACACTTGCACATTTATATCATATCGATATTTTTAATATGCGAGCTGACTTTGTCATAGGGAGGTGGAGGGGACGGTGGATGGTGTGAGACATATAAGGCACCTGTCAATTTGAGTCATTGCTGTGTTTCCTGCAGCTTTTCATCACACAGGGGGATTTTTTAATGACCTGTTAGTGTGTTTTCCAGCGGGGAGAGTGCCATGAAAAGTGACTGATATTTAGTGAGGTAGTGCCATGAAAAACATTGCTGCTGTTCCAGTGGAGACCTTCAAGCAGAAACACGATATTTTCCTAAACATTGCCAAGTGTTTTTTTTTTTTTTTTAATTTTTAATTTTTAATTTTTGCATTGTGGGCTTACACACTCTAAAAATTATTCATGGGGTTAGAGGATAATATAAATAAAATTAATAATAATAATAATAATAAATTAGTTTTATCAGCATAAAAAAAATGTTTGTTACATATAAGTCTTTTAGTCACCTGAAATCTAAGAAGTTGGTCAAAATTATAATTTTTGACATTTCTGAGTAAAGTTATAAAAAGTTATAATAATATACATGTACATGAGTTAGTGCACTTTCAGTTGAGAGCTGCAATAACCAAACTATTACTCCCTTGAAATCTCAAAATTACCCTCGCAACCAAGCGGCTCTTGTGCCTAAACATAACCATACGTTAAATACAGCATTGTTGAGAATGTAAAGTTTCACTGTCTCTGTGTGTAACGCATCAGTGGTTTGCAGAAACGTACAATGCCAACAGTATTTCTGGCGATTGAGTTGAATTTCCGGCCCACTTATAATTTGAACTGAGCAGTTGAAAATGAACTTTTAACCCTAATATGCTTAAACAAACACATTTTTATTGGTCAGACCTGTTTTCTTGTGAAATCAAAAGGACACAGAGGAATGACGTCTACCTGCACATAAACCAACTCAAAAACACACCAGAGTCTAGAAATACTTTTCACTTTATTTCAAAATTGATCACCATACAACATCCATACAAATAATGTGTCATTTCAGTTGCTTATTTACAAGCTGTGTCATGGCAACAACATTCACAATATTGGTCCCTTCTGTCCACCATACCAGCCTTTGTTTCATCATCACACTGAACGCAGTTATCATGTGACTCCTCATTAACTGGCTGTGTGTCACAGGTGGTAGTACTGCTTGACATTAAAATAATCTCTGGTGAAGTGTGTGCGTAGCCTGTTTTACAAAGTGTAGTGTTCTCGAGATATAGATAATGTACATTCATATCTATTAGACGGATTTAAATGTAGTAAAAATAGATTTGTTATGTCATTCAGTAGTTCTGATTGCACAAGATCTGACATTAACTGTCTTTAATGATGAGGCATTTTTGCAAGATAGAAGGCATAGCCCCTCACTCCTCTAGAGGCGATGCAGGAAGTACCTAGAAAGGCTCCAGTGATTAAAATCCATCTTCTGAGGTTTCCACCATTTGCAGTTAGTCCCCCCTGGATCTTATTCTGCAGTAAAGGATCATGGACACCACCATGGCACATATCTGAGGACAATATATATTAAATAAATATATATTAGTAAAACAGGCAATTAAAAAGTAAGGTAGTGTACAAAAAAAGAAAGGATGATATATTAATCGAGGCATGTTTTTAATAGCTAGGGTTTAATTCTAATTTAGTCAGGACCACTTTAGTCAAAGAAAAGTTTATTTCCATTTGCAGGATTATATTTGGCATTATGGCTGTCTCCTAGGCCTACATGAGGCCCGTTTCCACTGAAGAAGTTCCTGGTACTATTTGGGGGGCAGGAACTACTACAGGAATGTCCTCTCGCTCGGCCCTCTCAACCGCCGTGTCTCCACTGAGAGAGAGGAGTAGGAGGAAGGTTCCTGTAAAGTTACCGGGCTCTGGATGTGACGTAATTGTTGCGCGACCATTTTGACCGGGGCGACGTAGTGGCATAGGGACGATGTTAGCTGTTAGCTGTTAGCCGATAGCGGTGTCTGTAATAGTGTAATAGGTGTCTTAGTTACAACATGATTGAGCTAACTGGAGTAGTTTCATGTCGTATCCGACAACAGGAGGCTTTTAACAGATGACGTCCTGATGTTAGATTTGCTGCTGCTGTTAGCTGTCCCTGTCAGCTGCAGCCACTGATGCTTTCTAGACATCGTGATTTCCCAAAACTGAATAAATACCACACACAGCAACACAAAACTGCTTTGCTAGCTCAATCATGTTGTAACTAAGATATCCGCTGGAAAATATGTTTTTCACGAGCCGGTTATTGAGTTTGTTTATATGGCGGTGGAAACTATGAACGAGCTAACCCTCGTCTGCTGAGTTTTAAAAATGCCAGCTATTTTGTTGCTTTCTGTTGACGTCACATTCCGCCTTGCGTGTATCCAATCAGCACCAAGTAAACCCCAAGCCCCAGCCAGGAGTTTTTCGGGGCCGTTCTGAGTACCTACTCCGAGGCAGGGACTTGTTTGGCCCCTGTAAAAGTTCCGGAACTCTGTCCTTCAGTGGTGGTTCCTGCGGTGGAGACACGCACCAACGGCGCCGGCCCCATAAAATTACCCCGAAGTTCCTGCGGTGGAAATGGGCCTATGGAGAGCCTAAGGTAGAGAGAGCACACCTCTCTGTCCTTCCACGCGCCTACATGGAAAGCCTAAGGCAGGCAGAGCACATCTCTCCACCCCTCCACACGCTTACGTGGAAAGCCTAAGGCAGAGAGAGCACACCTCTCTGCCCTTCAACGTGCCTACATGGAAAGCCTAAGGGGCTGTACACATGCTGAGTTTTTTGCGCCCTCAAATTTGTTGTTTTCAGTGTTGACGTGTGGCAGGCACGCTCAAATGCCAGAGTGATGCTGTCATGGTGCGCACCCGTTCCTGAGAGCCCATTTTTTAGGGTGCGACGACTACGCCCTGAGATAAACCAAGTTCAACTTTGGAACTAAGCAGTGCACACCGCATGTCATGTGACAGGGACCAACCCATCACAGCTGGCAGATATCTTTCCCTTCTTCTGTAAACATTAGAATGCGGTAAATATGACGAAGAAGTTGATCATGTTAGTGCAGGGCTACCCAGAGCTTGTCATCTGTCCCACAGACAATAGGCCTACACACTTATAAACAAGGTCTGGAAAAAGATCAGCTCTGCACTCAGGATTTCAGGTAAATGGGCTCTGATACAGAGCTTCTTAAGGTTGCTTAGCAATCTCAGACGCAACTTGCTGCCGCACTCTTGAAAGCTGGCATGAAAAAGGCACAAATGTAGCACCCAGCACCCAACGTTGTCCAGGCAGTTAAAGACACGGCATGTGTATGGCCCCTGAGGCAGAGAGAGCAAACCTCTCTGCCCTTCCATGCGCCCACATGGAAGCCTAAGGCAGGGAGAGCAGCAGCAAAGACCCTCCCGGGAACAGCACAGAGCAGCATCAATGACAAACAGAAATGACATTGATAAGTCAGACACAGCATGAAAAGGAGGAGCTGGGTTGGAGGCAGGTTGCAAAGCAGCTTGCAGAGGAAGCAGCGACAGTAGGCAGGCCAGAGCAGTTTAGATAGGGCTGTCTAAAATCACAAATTGGAGCAGAATGATGCTGTCGTCATTTGGTTCTGTGTAAAAAAGAACTAATATTAGCCAAGCAAATGTCAAGTCATCAAACTTGCCACTCGAGTCTGACTCTAGTCAAGTCATGTGAGTCAAGTCCCTCACCTCTGGTCAGCTGCTGTTGTTGAAATAGGCTTCATTTAAAGTCATTTATCTGCTCTCTGATGCATTACAGCCTATTATACAACAGTTAGTTCCGGCCCTGCAATCTGATTGGTCGAGAGACAGTAAAACCGTGATGATATTGGAGTACAACATCACGGTTATTTCACTGTGTATGTATCACTCCGCCTCACAGCTGATTGCAATCAACAATCAAATCAAAACTGACGGTTAGTGTCAGTTAGGTCAGCAGTTGCATTGTAGGCTAATTAATTCATCCACTGTCAAACAGCCAAAAATATGGATTTATTTCCTAAAATAAGTTTTGAATTGAACTATGAATGGTCATCAGAGGAAGATGAGGGAGAGGAGAAGCTGAATCCATCTGAGCACACATCCAGGTTTGTCAGTGTTTCATCAGCGGAGCTCAATGACTTGGAGAAAAGCAACATACTGTCAGATCAGAGGGCAGAGTCGGCTGTGCCTGTGAAGCAACAGTCCACCATGCAGTCACCAGAGACTTATTTCACCGGCTGCACAATTAATGGAAACGTGCAGATAAATGTGTATAAAGAGTAAGTGCCTGGCGCACCATGTCTGAGTTACATAGCAACGGTGACAGCGGAGTCCTGAGGGAACTATTTTTGTTGGCGGAAGACAAATAAAATGCTTAAATTATCTATTTTGTCCTCGGCCCTGCAAATGAAAAAAACAAGAGATAAGGACATACCTCCAGGACTGCAATTCCCAGGGCCACCGCCACAATCCCCACAGTGTTGCTATCAATCAGCTGCTTGATCTTTGGGAAGCACCCAGTGATCGTCTGAGGAAAATAAAGAGTGGAGGTGAAAAGTTACTGATTCAAAATGGTTCTGGATCATGCACATGAATATACTTCTTTAAAGTCCATACCGTGGCGCTGTCAACCGCCGTTTGATTACATGGGTCATCAGTGCCTAGACAGCACTGTGGTGGGTACTTCTGGTTGTGGTCCACATAATATGGAGAGTTGACAAAGTCTGAAGAGTTGTAGAATCCACAGCATTTTAACTAATGTGGACACAAAGAGAGTTGATGTTACACAATGCACCAGTGAAACAGAACTATCACAGTGTGTTCAGAAGAATTACCGTGCTCATTGTAGTATTCCACAGTCCTGTGATGTCAGGATTTTTCCCGTAGTCCTTCTTGATGTTCTGAACTGCCACCGTGCCAAACTTGGTGATCAACTCATCTGCCTAAAATGAAAGAATACAGTAGCTTTTGCATCTGAGTCACAGAAGGCAGCGCCTGTCTTGATAATCCAGGCTACCAATATCGTCTATGTGGAAAAGTTCCTTTACTTACCAAGGGTCTGAACACCAAGATCACCACTGCTCCTGCAACCTCAGCTATGAACACCACCAGGATTATGATGAAAAACTAGAAAAACATCAGAATGTTAAATCTTTTGCTGGAATGGGATTTTTAAAATCATCATTTCAAATAGGGAAAACTTGTTTAAAGAGGCTCTATGTGAAATTCAGAGCATACGGGTTGTCTCTCAACATGAAGGTGGGTGAGCTGGCGGCTAGCAGCTAACGTGCTAACTTCATAATTGGTGCTAAACAACAGCAACAGAACTAACAGTGTTAACCAGGGGGGAACTAGAGGATTGGTGCTACGTTTCCCACGACAACGCCATCCTGATATCAGCGGTGCAAAGTGGACAGCAACAGACAACAACCTACCAGCAGCAGCATACACATGCTCTCTTTGATGGCTCCACAGCAGCCCAGAAAGCCGATGATGAGCAGGAGTGCTCCTATTGCAATCAGCAGGTAGCCCACATTGAGCACCTGGCTGAGCTCTGGTGGTGCGTTTTCAATTTTCCCGATGAAGCTGAGGATGGAGCTGCTGTCCACCTTCACCCAGATCCCAACACCCAGGATGGCAGCACCCGCCAACTGAGGGAGAGAAGAAGAGACAAGGAGAGAGGAGAGGAGGGGAAAGTCCTAAAGATTAAAGGGGAATTCCACCAATGTGCAATACACCTCCCAACCGCTATAGTGGCGCTGTGGCGTGGTAGAAAGCCGGTGCACTCATTCATTGCGGGACGAAGAGGGGGTGGAGAAAATTTCAGACATCCGAGATAAAATGCATGTTTATTGAACAATAATGAATATACAAACACACGGCAACCCCCTGTACACCTTCCTAACATCTGTGCCTGTGAGGTGAGTACGTTACATGTTTGATTTGAACGTTTATGGATACGTGAATCGGTCTAGACCGGGAACCCCCAAACGAAAAATGGCGTTCGTTTTCAAGACGTCTTGGTCCAAGGTTAGCCTCTGCTCCTTCATGTTGAAAGGGGTCAGTTGAGGTGGTTCAAGCATCTGATCAAGATCCTCCTGGGCGCCTCCCGCTGGAGGTATCCCGGGCACAACCCACTGGTAGGAGGCCCCAGGGCAGACCCAGAACACTCTGGAGGGATTATATATCTCATCTGGCCTGGGAACACCTTGGGGTCCCCCAGGAGGAGCTGGAAAGCGTTGCCGGGGAGAGGGACGTCTGGGGTGCTTTACTTGGCCTGCTGCCCCTGTGACCTGGCTCCAGATAAGCAGATGAAAATGGATGGATGGAGAAACACTAAACCTTATGTTATTTTTTTTTTGTACGGATACAATTTAAGTAATCTTTTCTTCCTTAACATTTGTGGAGGTGTCACTTTCAACATGGCTTCTCATTGTAATCGATTGCTGTGACCCACCTGTGCTCACTTATTTAGCAAGAGTGGGTGACACCCCCTACCAAGCTTATAAAATGTTTGCTTGACTCCTGTCCACCCTGATGAAGACCTTAGAGTCAAAACCAGTCTGTGTTTTAATGTAAGCAGCCATGTTTTGAAATAAAGGCTTTTTAACTTAATTCAGATGCATCTGTTCCTGCTCCACGCATGAGTGCCTGAAGTCCATTTTTTCTTCCCTTGGTCTTGTAATTGTGTCACAAAGTTAACATTTCCCTCCATCGTTCACACTGTAACCTACTCGTGATGCACACAGAAAAAAATGTAAAAGTGTTTTCTCTGTAAAACAGAATCATAGTTTGAAGTAATTCTTATGAAGCAGTAAAACTTACAAAGATGATGCCATTGAAGACAAACATCATGACTTTGAGGAATCCGAAGCATCCCATGTTTGCAGCAGAAAGTTCAACCTACAGAGGAAAAAAAGACAGTGGTCAACCAACTCTGCTCAGCATCTCGTTGTCAGCCTTCATGTTATTTTTACTCACATGAGTTTTGTACATGTAGATTTATATTTAAAGTTCTTAGGGTCCAGGCAGCTAAGCTGCCAGGACACTATTGTAATCCTAGTTCTTCTTCTTCTTCTTGAAAACTCACCAAACTTTGCACAAAGGTCCAGTCTCATGCCAGATATCCTCAGCTGTAAACTCAAGCCAATAGTCCTGATGGTGGCACTACAGCAAGCGTCTCAAGTTCAAAACTTTGAAAATTCATAACAAATCAACCATACATGCTACAACTTCACAACTTTCATCAAACTGTAGCCCCAGTACTGAAGAAACTTTGGTACATTTAAACCTATTAAAAATGATGAAGTTCATCACTCAAAAACTGTAAAACTTCTTAAACCTATCTCCTCCCACAGTTTTTGCTCAATTGACACCAAACTTGCTACAGAGCATCTTCAGACTGTCCTACAAAAACTACGTTTCTCAGATTTTTGATTTATCAAAAATTGAGCCTACAGTGCTGTTTGACTGTAAACGGTACTGTAAACATATACATGCAAATTCTTGCTAAATAAATCTTCAATGTTCATGAAAAAATGACAAAATTCTAGAGTCATGGTAGATGATGTGTGGCAAATTTCAGAATTTTATCTCAAAAACTGAATTTTTGACAGCATTTTGAATTTTGCTCTAATGTGAACAATTGGAGTCAATGTAAAAATGGCAATTTTAAACATCAGTTTTTCACTCATGGAGCAAATCAATCATTGTTACAAACAAATTACCAACATCTCCATGCTGTCTAGATGCAATATGTGTATTTTCAGATTTTTGTCTTAATAACTGAATTTTTTACAGTGGTTTCAAATCTGCCTTTCCATGCACGGATGGCTGCTTTCCTACACAACAGTGAATGGTTTACTCAGTTTGTGAAGCCACTGTTGAGTTGCTACTTGCCAATTAGCTCAGAGCGGCAGATGACCGTCTTAGGTTCCAGAGGTTGCGGAATCGAGCCTCAACTGGTGCAGAATCCACATTGTAATGTAAACATCTTCTTGTGTTCCAGCTTATTGCTTAAAATTGCCTGAGCGTGACTGATCACTGTGCAGCATCTTCAAGTCTTTTTTCTGTAAGAAAATCTGCCTTCTCATGCTTGAAAATAAACCAAACTTTGCACAAAGATCCAGTGTCAATACTTAAGCGTGAAACCATCTGAGGCTTCTCACTTTGCACATAGCTCAACTAGTTAAACATCAGTTTTTCACTTATGGAGCAAATCAGTCATTGTAAATTACCAACATCTCCATGCTGTCTAGATGCAATATGTGTATTTTCAGATTTTTGTCTTAATAACTGAATTTTTTACAGTGGTTTCAAATCTGTTTTTCCATGCATGGACGGCTGCTAAACCTGCACGTCTGGCTTAGTCAGTTTGTGAAGCTACACATGAATTGTCACTGACTAATTAGCTCAGTGAAATAGAAGTTGATTCTTAGTCTCAGAGGTTGTGAGTTCAAGCTGATGCAAAAGGCAGATTGTGTTGCTAAATTCCTAAATGTCTTCCAATTCTTCTGCTTGTTGCTCAGAATTGCCTAAAAATGCCCGGACCTGACCCATCACTGCGCAGCAGCTATAATTACCCTTGTTATCTTTAGATCTGTTGATTCATTAGCACTCACATCACAGTCACATGTGCGCGCAGCATTAGTCATCTTGATGATGTATTGTCCTAAGTGTCATGATGTCATTATGCACCGCCATTTGGGTGACAAATTAACAGTTGGTCTGTGTTGTTTCCTCTGTGAGGTAGGAGGGGAAAACACCTGCCACCTTCCCAACTCCTCACCTTTTAACCTTCGACAGCTTAATAACTTATCTTTGTCAAACATTCAGAGTGCCCTGGGTCTTTGATTTCCACTCGAAGGACATTTATAGTGCACATATCACCTTACAGGAAACTCAGGTGAGGGCTTTGCTTGGTTTAGATTTAACGGGAATATAGAGTTGAGGATTGAGGAAATGTGCCCCACTGTATTCACTGAAAAGCATTTGACTAAGCCCGTGTTATACAAAAGAGACGAGGAACCAAACTCAGTTACACCTGAGTGTCTTTCTATAACTTTCCCCCTTTTGAATTCAAATTTAGGACATTCTGTTTAAATACTGGAAAGTCATAAACTCATAGATGTTATGACCAGAGTAATACAGACACAAATGCAGCATAATAAACAAACAAGGACTGCAGGGTGTGTATTTGCATAGAAAACTTTGTGGTGAGCCAGATGATCCACCACACCCAGTACTTGTTAGACTTCATGGTGCCTATGCAAAGGGCCAGTGGAGGTACATTACAACACAACAGCCAAGCTACCTTTGTATCGACTGACACATGCATACATGACACATCCATTGTAGTGTTTTACAGCTGTGGCTCCAAGTAGCGGGGGGTCCCCAGAAAACTGTGGAAACATTTATGTTCACTATCTAATTCACTATAGAGGTGAGTCCAATGTGAGTAAGAGTCATAGGAGTGAATATTCTGATAACAGGTTTCACTTCCGTCACAGTTATCTCCTCAACTGTGGCTGACAACAATAGAATTCTCCTCTTATTCATATCTAACAACCAAAATCTTTTCAGATGGAGAACCCTGAAGCAAAATCTTATCAAATGAGGGTCTGTGGCATCACATGTATTAATTTCGGTGTCCTTAAAGGCCCAGACACCAAACCAACTCCAGAGAACTTGCAGTGATGAAGGCCCCCGCTGCTGTGTAGCCGGACGTCGCCGTGTCTCGGCCAAAGAGTTGCACATGAACACACCACAAAGACTACAGCCGACAGCCAACCAGCACGTATGTTCTACTCCTATGTAAGAGGAAGCAACTCCACATAAGCAGATGGCGGTAGCCTGTATTTGTCACTCAAAAAGGGAAACTGGAACATAGTCTTGATGCTTGTTAGCCAGTTAGCACAGTTACCAGCAAAATCCAGAGTTGAAAGAACAGAGCATGTTTACCGTGCAAGAATGAACAATAACACAAACCATCAAAAAACGTTTCTGCTAAAGCACTCAGTGGATAAAAAAAAAAAAAAAATCTGACCTTATGTAACAAGTTTGTTTCGGTCTCTTGAAGTTAGCTGTTTGTTTACTTTCCTCACCTCCAGACACTAACTGACAGCCCAACACTGAGCGATGGCCAATCATCGGCTTGCTGTGTCAGGGCCTTGACACAAAAAGGTTGAAAATCTATAGACTACATAAAATAATGGGTGTACCCACCGTGATGTCACCCATTGGTTTGTGGACTCCAGTTTCAAAGTCTCAAGTCTGGCATTTCGGCCATCGCCATCTTGTTTTTGTGGACACAGAAGTGACCATATTTGGACAAGAGTGGGAGTTGAGGAGAAGCAGGGGTGGGATCTGAGTACTGACTGTGGTGATGACTTGCCCAGTCTCAGAACCCATCTGCTTCCATCTGTCAACATGATAAAGCCTTTGGGGACAAGGGACAATATTTCGGGCTGATCTGGTGCAGCCAGCATTTATCCCGGCCAAGACTTCCTCTTTCAAGCACAGGTCATTGCAGTTAATCTCTATCAACAGATGTCTGGATATGAATGCCAATCAATTAAAAAAAAGCATAAAGCAAAATCATCGTCGCACAATAGCTGATGGGTTTCAAGATTACATTTTAGGCAATGCATTTTGCCTCTCCAAGTGAAGTGTTTGAGATAGACTACTCAGACTACAGCATTTCTGACACCAAATTCTTGTCCCATAGTTGACAGACTCTGCGTACATATGCAGCTGGAGATTACAGCCAGCCCATCACTTAAAGCGGCCACACCTTTAATCGTGTGTAACTTTAAGCCTTAATAACATTTACACAGGTGCGTTATATAAAAATTCACCCCACAGTTGTCATTAACAGAGAAATTATAACCTGGGGGACCATAAACTGTAAAAATAATGGACATAGCTTCCGTGATGTCATCCACTGGCTTGTGAACTTCTGTTTTGAAACCTTGAGTTTGTCATTTCATCCATCGCCATCTTAATTTTTCAGAGCCAGAAATGACCATATTTGGGCAAGAGGCTGGCGCTGTGGAGGAGTGTGGGGTGGGTCTAACCAGTCTGTTCTTTTTTCAGTCACCAAATACCGCTGCTTTGTCTGTGATTTCGTCATCAGACACCGACGCCAAAATCACCTTTCATGGCAGACTGATGCTCACTAGGAGGCATCAGATTGTGACGCAGCTGGACATGATATTCCGCAGTGTTATGACATGCAACTAGACAGCACGTCACGGCAGTATGATACACGAACTGGCAGTGTCAGTTGATAACATGGGCAGATGGCACTTGTCACAGCAGTATGATTCACCGCTTGAGGGCGTCAGTTGGAAACACTGCCAGGGACGACGTAATATAAGGAGCTGGACAGTCCCTATGGGCGGGAGGGAGGGGTGGTGGATGGATCCAACAAACCCCGGACTTTCATCCAAGAGCCCACTGTTTGCTTCCTGTATAACTGTTGAGCCAAACTATGATGTTTGTTTCTAACTATGTGCTTTTGTTGACATTGGTTGCAGCGTCCTGGAACATCATCAGCCCTAGTGCCAGATTTTGCGTTGAAACCATATATTTTATAGTATCTTCACGTGATCAAATACACATTTGACACACATTACCAATCATCTCTGCAAATCAGCGCATGACAAAAATACCAAATAAAATAAGAAATTATTCATTAAATAGAGTTTTTAAATAGTTGATTTATAGTTTATATAGTTTCTGTAAAATGAACATATAATTTGTTTTAGATTTCTACCGATTATTTCACAAAAGAAAAAAAGACACGTTGACGGACATGGTTAAGCCTTCTTGAGGGCATGTAGCAGATAACAGCATTTATATTTTAACATGTATTCTTCTTTGAACACAGGCGTATTTCTGAGGTGGCAAGCTGAACCACTCGCAAGGGCCCCCACCCCAAGGGCCCCGGTGCAACCATACTGCCTGCACTGCTCATATTTAAGCCCCTGATGTCAACATAAAAGTCCACTTACAAAGCAGCAATACGTGACGACTTGGGATGTGAATATTTTGGTCTAAGTGAGGAGCCGAGGAGGGAACTGCCCATTGGTTCGACATCCCATTGGTCCGACCATATTAAACTCATTGTTCCGAAGTCCATTCCGAAATCATCATGATGCCCTGTGGTTAAGGTCTGGTTAGGTTTAGGCACAAAAACCACTTGGTTAGGGTCAGGAAAAGATCATGGTGTGGGTTAAAATGAAAAAGAAAGTGGCAAACACATAAGCTGTGAGCCTGCTCCGCCTCAAGCCTTTCCCAGCTGACCCAGAGCCGGTCGCGGCGCACCATACGCCCGCCGCGAGCCGTTCAGCACCGCGGACAGTCGGACTAATGGGATGTCGAACCAATGGGCTGTCGAACCAATGACATGGACCCGCCGAGGACACTATCTGCAGACAGCCTGTCACTCAAAGCGTCCCGCCCATTATCATTTACAGACCCAGTGTGATTGTATTATCTTCGCTTTTCCTCCCCCCCTGTAGTTACATGTTTCTATTAGACATATTTTGATCGAGTACAGAGTAGCACTTGTGTGTACTGTACAAATTTGTCTTGATGACACCGATATAAAGTTATGGTTAAGTTTTGCATAACTTTAGGCCTTAATAAAATGTAAATAAGTGAGTTATATAAAAATTCACCCCTGTACAGCTGTCATGAACAGGGAGATAAACTACAGAGACCGAAACCGCTTTTTGTACGCGGGTGTAAACATGTTAATTCCAGCTATAATAACATGGGGGTCTATGAGGATTGTCTCACTCTTGGAACCAGCCTCAAGTGGCCATTAGAGGAACTGCAGTTTTTGGAACTTCAGTGTTGGCTTCATTTTTTTCAGCACTGATGTTGCTACCTGGCTCACACAGAAACATAACATTCATCTGTCTTCATCATCTTGACTCATCAAACACAGGCACACACACACATCACTCACACCCTATCTCCAAATCTCCTCCTCTCGCCCCCCTTTTACAACCCCTACTGTTCTAGAGTCCCTTCAAGATTGTCACTTCCAAATGTGTGTGTGTGTGTGTGTGTGTGTGCGCGCCCCCCACATGGGATACAGTGCCCTTTGTCTGGCGTAACAAAACAAATTGTTTTCCCAAACAACAATGACTGAGCAGAACCCTCCTGTGGCAACGGGCTGCTTTCTCAGAATCGGGATCTCCCTCGTGTCCTCGCCTCACTATCATTTGATCCTTACCTGCTCTATTACAGGATTTACAGTCATTTACATACTACACCTTGTGTAAACATATCCTCGGACATACATCTCAAATAACCAAAAACAGGAAATGGCTTGTGTTCTTTCAGCCGGTCCCTGCTGTTGAATAAAGCTGCTCTTCGTCAAGTTAATCATACATCCAGGGGCCAGGATGCACTCACAGAATGAGCTGTTGCCTTGACTCCCCAAACTCCCACAATCACCTCTGAGCTTTCCCGACTTCCTCATGGTCAGCAGTTGCACTCTGACACCAAGGAGTCGGTCTGGTGATGTATTAACAAGTTGGAGTCACATGAAAATCTCAAAAGGTCCCAGTGAAAAAATAAGTAGTGTTCACTTTCAATGGGGAGAGGCTCTTGTTTGGAGGTACCTGGTCTGTATTCTTTGGGCTTAGATCAACAAAACCTCTGAGTTTGTCTCTGACTGACTGACTTCCATCAAAAACACGGCCAAATCTCAAAGGACGCCATTGAGCGGAATAATTGCAGGCAGGTCTCAGGAGACAAAGGATCATTGTTGGATGGATCCCTCCCTGTGTTGGTACGGCACTTGAAAAATATCCAAAAGACTAAAACTCACAAAAAGAAGCTCCAACACAACTTGAAATCAAAGTCAAAGTTACCTTTCACAGCAGATATCCGAGGACGTCCTCTGAGGCTGGCTCTCTGTCAGGAGTCTCTACCTTCACTGTGGTGATGGAGGCTGTTGCTGTGGGAGCAGACTGACTGTGAGATAACAGGAGCACAGCAGTGTATTATTCTTCTGTCCTCTGAAAATCACCCACAATATACTCTCTGTCTCCACTTCCTGTGTGGCTCTGTCGCTCCGGTGGATATGAGAGAGCCTCTAAGTGACTTTTTCAGCTTTCTGCTTTTATTTTAAGGCTGTTGGCTGGTTAAGTACTGGAGAGGGAGAGGGAGAGGGAGAGGGAGAGGGAGGCAGGTGGGCGTGTCCAAAGCAGCCGAGTAATAACACACATCACCATGGAGTCAGGCTGGTCTCCTGTGAGGGAGGAAGGGGAAGAGAGATCACCTGTTTGTATTCACACCAGCCTTTTAACACACCTATGTACCTTTGAGGTGTTAATTTGAACACAGTTTGTACGTATGACAAACGTTGCGTGCATTAATGACAGGAACCATTTGTAATCAGTAACTAAAGGCTGACCTAATCCTTTTCTGGAACAAAAAAGTTGTATATAAATAACTGATTATCTTTCCCCCCACACTGAAACAGCTCTTATCAGAGTAAACAGTGACTTTAAAATCAACAGTGATTCAAGAAGAATTCCCATTGTAGTTTCACTTAACCTCTGTGCTGCCTTTGACTTGGTTGAGTGAGTTTTTATATATTTCCATTAGTAGCTTGGAAAGTAGCAGTAGCTAAAAAGTACACTTGTTGTTTCTGAAAACACCTGAGATGAGAAATAGACAGCAGAGTAATAGTATCTTGATTCATATTTGATCAGCGCTGCCTAGTTTGACAGTTTGACCACAGTGCACAAACAGTGACTGACATGACTGACAGCTGCATTGGAGACTCCTTGGCTCTGATTGGTTGTTGTTGTTGTTAATGTGTGGTGAGTCCATTATAAGCAATACGAAGAGACAAAGGAATACGATTTTTTTCACATCTGTCTCACGTACTGTTGTGTAGACTTAGTGTCAGTTTACTCAAATACGACAACAGTTATTTTTTTATAAAAGTTGCCAACTATTGCTTTAATGGTTTGGCTTGCAATTACATTTCTGACATGCAGTCACTCAACAGTCCAGTCAGGTGGGGTATTTCTGACATATCTAACTGTGTGTAGTTTGTGTCTGGATGTGGGGTTTGCAACCCAATCACAAGAAAATATGTTGGCATTGTACAGTTCTGCAAACCATGGATATGTTACATTTGTATGTTACTAAGTTGAGGATATGTTGAAACTTGATGAGTCTTTGTGTTTCAACAACACTGTGGTTAGGTCAAGGCACAAAAACTACTTGGCTATAGTTACGAACAGATCATGTTTTGGCTTGAAAAACTATCCCAGCAGGAAACACAGCAGTGTTTCTGTAAAAAAACAAACTCTTTTCATGGCGTCCCAGCTCGAAATGCACTGATGTCTTGGTAAAAGAAAAAAACAACACTTTAGGCAATGTCTCAGCAAAACCACCTCAAGGCATTATACCAGCAGGAAACGCAGCAAAGAAACATTTGTTTTTCATGACAAAAAAAAGCTTTTTGTCGCACTAATCTGGCAGGAAATGCAGCAATGGCTCAAAATGTAGTGATATCTGGGTTAGAAAATAAATGAATGAAAAAAGCTGCAGTTTGTGGCACTATCCCATCCAGCAGGAAATACAGCAACGTCTTTGTAAAAAAACAAAAAATGGCACAATCCAGCAGGAATCGTAGCAATAATTCTGTAAACCAAAAAAGCGCTTTTCATGGCACCCCAACATGAAATGCACTGATCTCTTGGTTAAAGAGAGAGAAAACACTTTTTGTGGCACTATCATGGCTAAAAATAATATCTTTGTAAGAAATAAAAAATAAATCACATTTCTTGGAACTATCCCAGCAGGAAACGCAGCAATGGTTCTGTAAAAGAACAACTGCTTTTCATGGCATCCCAGCTCGAAATGCCCTGATGTCTTGGTAAAAAAAAAAAGAAATAAAATAAAATAACAACCCACTTTTCATGGCACTATACCAGCAGGTAATGCAGCAATGTCTCAGCAAACGACCAATTTTCATGGCATCCAAGCTTGAAATGCAGTGAAGTCTTGGTGAAAGAAAAAAAATAACACTTCTGGCAACGTCTCGGCAAAAAAAGACCGTTGTTCATGGCACTATACCGGCGGAAACGCAGCGCTGTCTTTGTATTAAAAAAAACAACAATTTTTGAAGGCAACACGGCTTGAAATGTGGAGATGTCTTGGTAAAAAAACAAGTTTTTTGTTGCACTTCGTCAAGAAACGCAGCGATGTCTCACTAAAAAACAACCTTTCTTGGTGGAACCATCCTGACTAAAAACGCAGTGATATCTTGGTAAATGTCTCAGCAATAAAAAAGACCGCTTTTCATAGCACTGTACCGGCAGCGATGTCTTTGTAAAAAAAAAAAACGCTTTTCATGGCATCCCAGCTCGAAACGCAGCAATATCTTGGTTAAAAACAAACAAACAAACAAAAAAACAGCTGCTCTTCATGGCACTATACCAGCAGGTAACGCAGCGATGTCTCAGTAAAAAACACCCACTTTTGGCGTTACTCTCCCCTCTCAAAACACAGTGATACTCTGTGAAAAAACTGCTTTTCAACAAGTTGCTGAAACACAACCATTTTGTCATTTGTTGGTCTCAAATGGTGGTCTGCAGTTTGGCAGGCATCTCTTCTAGATGTCACAGCATCCACTATTACCTCCTCCTCTGAATGCCAGTCAGCTCACATACTGTGTCACTTTAGAAACACTGATATGATGCATACGACACGAACAAACAACATATTCATAGTTTGCAGAAACATACCAACATTGTCTTACATGTTTGGGCTCTATTTCTTTTTCCTTTAAATGCATGTTTATACATGTTGCTGTATGCATTTACTTGTAATGAAATGCCAGTTTAAATATGACTGTAATACCTGAAACAGTGACTTCACTCCCCACCATCAGAGAGCTGTCAGGTGGAGTCTCCACCACCAGGTTTCCTCAGTGAGTGCTCCTCAGACTTTGGCCTCATATTTCTCACATTGTACAGTGTGACATTTGCGTTGTCTGAACTTCACAGTCCTTCAAAGCAGAGATTAAAGGAACACACAGAGAGTGACAGGTGGAAATTACTAACTCAACTGCTAAAGAAGGGAGGATCGATGATTTACAGAAGAAGAAGAATGCTGATGATCAATCACGGGATGTTAATGGCATCATGACACTTTTGAGTAGCTGATAAAAAAATAGGTTTGAAATTGGCCTAAACTGTGTGAAGCAAATGAGTAAATAACAATACATTTTGACACGTTCGAATAAATTATCAAAATCCATTTTGTATTTATAAATATTTTACTCTTCAAATCCAAAATGTAACCCCTAATCACGACTTATCTTTGCTCCCTTACGACTAAACTTGTCCCCCCGTGCTAAACCTCTTATCAACACAAACATCCAGAAACCATTTGCATGTCCAACGTTCAGCTGACTGAAAGGGTCCAGTATGTGTCATTCTATGACGAGGTGTCATTAACACTTATGCTTTTCATGCCTTTTCTTACTATTTATGCACACCCACACTTTGTCACAAACACACACCCTTGAGTGTGTTATGCAAGAGGCAAGAACACGCTGCATGTTATTAACCATGTGTGTCAAACAAATGTCTTTCAGAAAACAAACATAAAACACAAACACGTCATATTCACATATTTTAGTGATTCGTCATCGGTTAACAAAACCAACATAAGAGACAAAAAGTGCTTTTTCTTAGAAACTAAACACAGACGGAACACGAGGAGGGAACAAGAGGACTGAGGTGAATTTTTCCTGAGAAACTGTCACATTAAACTCACAGGGTTTCTCGTCAGAGCCTGTGAGTCAGGACACTGGGATGGTGAAAACAGATAATGTAAGATAAAGACTGCTGTCCTGGCCCACACAACAGATGCTCAGTGCTCAATGACTGAAATGGACGAACCCACATTTGTGTCCGTCTGAGCGGTGCAGTGCAAAAACACAACGCTCAAACCTCAATGATGTCACAGCCTTAAATTCAAGTATATCTAATACACATATGTAGTTACTATTTACCCACTAACTGGTGTGTCATCAAGAAACGTTCTTGGTGTATTAATAGACTGAGCCATCATATTTAAAATCACACTTTAAAGGTATACCATGCAGGAACTGTTACTGTTTGTGAACAGTATTACCAGCTGCAGATTCACTCTCATTTTGGAATGTGCTTTGTCTGCTTTGCATGTCGCCTCTCTATATTTGCATTTTTTGGCACTGTGTGCGCAACAGACCCTTCGCTAAGCCCCGCCCCTTTGTCATGGTCCAACATGCTGTCAGAGTAAACATGGCACAACATTTAGCTCCAAATCCACAACACCAGCCTGAAAATGAAGGAAATGTGACACAATGCAGCACAGCTGTGTTGTTGTCGGACCCTGGCCTGAGCCGGCTCGATGCTCTGCTATGATTGGCCAGTCTGCATCCAGGGGCGGGATTAGCGAAGGGTCAATTTTCGTAGCTTCATCTTGGATGTGTGCTGCTTACGGTCTGGCACCTTGTCTCTACCTTTTTATGAAGTCCTGACCTGACCTGAACACTGTGCCATCAAACGTCCCAAACACAGCAAAATATGATGGAAATAATAAAATACAGGCAGAGGGCAGAATCTCTGCAAATAAATACACCAGCACACACTTCTCACTGATCATAAGTAATGAATGACAGGGATTACTTTTGTATGAGTCCTGCATAGTACACCCTTAACAGTCCATACCAGTGTTTTGCATGTTTTAATCCAGTTATTAAAAATTATTTGCCCTTTAAATCACTGCAGACAGTGTCCTGTAGGCCGACAAAAACATTTCCTTTAATGGAAAATATTTCCTATGTTTCTATCTTAAAGGAGCAGTGTGTGAGATTTAGGGGAATTATAGTGGCGTCTAGCAGTGAGGAGTGCAGATTGCAACCAGCTCAAACTTCTCCTGGTTAGAATTCCTTCAGTGTTCATTGTTGAGGAGGTTTTCACTGGGAGCAGAATTATCCACAGAGGTCTCTTCTTCTCCAAAACAGACCGACCAGGTGACTTAAAAAATGTGAATGGACCTATCTGGAGCCAGTGTTTGGTTTGTCCGTTCTGGCGGAGGAGCAGCTCTGTGTAGATTAACGGCTCATTCTAAGGTAACAAAAACACAATGTTTCTAACTTTAATGTGATAATACACTAAAGAAAACATACTAATTATGATATTGTCCATTTCTGCCAATATATCCCCCTAAATCCTACACACTGGACCTTTCATTGACCGTTTGCTAAGCCCCTGCTCACTTGAAATTCTTTTGGAAATAACGGTTTGTTTGTTTCAGACAGAAGTGGACAAAAGCAGCTTTTTATTTTCAGCTGATGACAGTCAGCCTTGCTGGCTGATATAACAGCCGCTGCTGAAAATGATCATTTGTTATAGCTAACAAAGCTAACGTTAGTATCATGACTTAGTTGAAAATGCTGTCTCAGGACGACTTTTTAATGTTTGAAACTGAGCCAGTAATAGGCTCTTTAAACCAACATTGTCAGATATTGTCGAGGGCCAGCTTCACAAATAGCAAAAGAATTAAGGGATATGGATGTTTGAAATACAGATTGAATGGTAAAAACTGGTTTAGTCACTGTGGAGATATCAATGTCTTAAGTCAAGAAAACTGTCTTGCCCCCAAAAAGTACAACATCAATAAGGCTACAAACTAGTGCTGCTCCCTAATGGTCGACCGAACGTTAGTCGACCAGAAAGGTCATTAATCAGAAAGATTTCATTGGTCGCTTAGTTGCAGAAAAAAAAAGTGAAACTCTATTAGGAGCTGCACCTTGTCAAAATAAATCCAAACCTATATGACTGGACCATGTGTGACTTTACTTTGAAAGGACAGACACAGGAAGTGTCCTCTTCAGGTTAATTTCCAGGGCTGGTACCTGCGGTTATTCCACAGGCTAGTTAATAACATGTCGGGCAGGAAATCCAAAGTGTGGGATCATTTTGAGAAGGTGAAGGACGAACCCAAGGTGATATGTAAACTCATCTTCATTGGTCGACTACAAACATGACGTATCATCTGAAACATGGAAGTAGCTACATGTCCATTAGCCCACAGCGTCATTAACAGGCGGCTCGCTCAGTGTGTGACGTGCACTTGGAGATAAAATATAGGCCTATATTAATGAAGGTTCATTAGTACGGTTTGTATTTCTCTGTAATGTAGCACAGTGTTAACAATGTTACTGATACTATTCTTTCTCACACCTTCAACTCAAACCACCAAAATATTACTAACTCTACCTTTAACATTAGCAACTTAGCTAACACTCTCAGATGAGCAAGACAGTGGTTAGATTTATGCTTTAATTGTATTTGCATTTTCAATGAGTGGATTTTACTTTTAAAGAAAGTAATGACGAGTTAGTGTTGTAGGGAGTAAGCCAGTTGGCCATGCTAATGTTTGCAGCTTATGTTAGAGCAGATAAACACTCAGTTTGATCCATTCCTTTCACACTTTTGCTCTGGTGATTTTGTAAATTAGTCAGAATCCTTATATACTTCATATATCTCTCTAGCTGCAGCCATGCCCACCTCTGCTGTGCATAGTTATGGTAGTTAAGCTACGAGCTGTTTGGGGCGGGGGCTTTAGCAAACAGTCAATTAACCATTTTTAATAAACTGTTAATCAAGCTTTTTTCCTGACTCTACCAAATATGTTCAAACCCCATGTTTGGGCCCTGAACTCTGAAACAGCCTGTGTCCTGCACAGCTGTTAGACCGGCCCGCTGCGTCCACTGCTTGTGTGCTCACAGGTGACGCTCACACCATCCTGGACGTGAGGTCAGACAAACGCAGCAAAGGAAAGTCAGTCTCTTCACTGGAAGTCTTCCTCTGGTTTCCGAGGGCCGACCTGTGCGTGTTAAACTCCAATCACCTGGTGTCTGAGCGCCTCAGGTTGCCTGTTTGTCCGGGTGGCTCTTTAGCTTGTGGAATTTAACACTGTCCAGCTTCTCGAACCTCTTCTCACAGAACTCACAGGTGAAGTTGTAGTGCGCCTCCGGAGTGTGCTTCTTCATGTGCCAGTTCAGGGACGCACGCTGGCGACACTGGTAGCCACAGATTTCACATCTGACAGATGATGTGGGTGAGAAGAGGAGGAGGAGGGAACAGGAGAGAAAAGAGAGGAGTGACAATCATGTAGATGATTATGGACTGTGTTCTATTTATGATTTTATTATCTTCCAGATTCCAGAGTCCAGTAAACCTAAATTTTCAGATAAATCCCAAAATGTCACAGTGTCACCTGCTTAGTGGGGATGTCACAAGAACAGATACTCCCGTACCAACTCAATGTCATATTCCTGAAAACATGACAGAACTCTTTCTTCTCCTGACGAGGCGCCACAAACGCCTACAAGTGTTCTAGTCTGGGGTTAAATGCCAAAGAAAGAAGAAGAACGCCTACTAGCACGAAGAACAACCAAGCCACCAGGAAGAGCGCCAAGCCTGAAGCCAGTTTTACATAGTGGCTAAAAGTGGAATTACATCGTCCGGGTCTGTCACGTGATGCCACTGGGCCCAAAAGGACTTTCCCCCATACACTTACATTGTGACAGAGATGTGTCTGTGAATCAGTGATTACATTTTTTTGAACTTCACAACCCCTGTGAAAGGATTGTTTTTACTATCAGGATTTGATCCACTCGGTCTGTTAACACTTGGAAAGTCTTGAAGAGCTGTACAATTAAATTATTTTAACCCTATTTAAGATAGCAAAGTGCTAAACTAGGAATTAACCAGCAGAAGTTAGCTGCTTGGTCACACTCAGCCACCTAGCACGCTTTTTATGGGCCCTGTACACGTATTTTATAATTCTGCGTTGAATCGATGCCGTAGCTACGGTGTAGGCTCCATGTTGACGTAGAGCTTACAACAGCGACAGACAGGAGGTCTGCGTCACCGCAATGCGTAGTTTCAATTCTGGGGAGGTGCATGTCCCCAGAATTGAAACTACGCGTTGCGGTGACGCAGACCTCCTGTCTGTTTCTGTAAGCTGAAACCATTTCCCTCAGTGGAAACAAAGCTTTGATTTACTTTAATTTCACAGATAAGAAACAATAAATTGTGAAGACAATAAAGCCTCCACTAAAATAGCATTTTAAGTCTTGTGTGTGATTTATCCTGGCTTCATATGAGCAGAGGAAATCTCTGCTAGCTGCTAGGCTAATTTATACAATGTAAAATGCCATAGGCTTGTGCTAATAACGTTAGCATGTTGTCAGGGCTGCCAACTCTCACGCATTGGCCCGTGAGACACACATATTTGATTGGCTTCACACGCTCTCACGCCACACCCCCGATTTATCACGCTGAAGCGTCCGTCTGAGCCAAAACAAAAAAAGTCCCTGTTTCAATGCGCAATACACGTCCCGACCGCTACATTGGATGTTGGTGGCACTGTGGCCCAATTGACACCGGGATTGCACTCAGAAGAAGAAGAAGAAGAGGAAGAAGAAGACTGATTTCCCCCGCTCTTTTCAGGTATGTATGTTAAGTGTTTGTGCTCTTAAACTTTAAGTAACGTTTGCATATTTGTTTTTTGTGTGTTGTAAGATCATTTAAAGGCATTTCGAGAGCTTTGTACATATTATTTTGAGGTTTCAATGCAGCTGTAAAAGTATACTGTAGGTTGATGCCTAATTACTTTTGTCTGTTTTATCTATACAAAACCATTCCTCTATGCTGCTTTATAATTGTATATTAATTACTGTATATATAGTAGTATATACAAATTAGAATAATTTGTTATGCATGTATAAAGCATCATATACAGTAGGTGCGTACATTTTGTTTTAGACAAAATTAATTATCAACCTTTACTCATCTTTCAAAAGGAATGTGAATCTGTTCATGAGGCTTGCCACCATTGCAAAGCTGGTCCTGGTGTTACCCCACTCCAATGCAGATGCAGAGAGAGAGACTAAAACCTGGAACAGCCTGGCTCTGGATGGAACCCTGTCATCAATAATGACAATAAAGATGGCTGGCCTGGAGTCCTGCTTCATGTGGGAGCCCTCCCCAGAAATCATCAAGGCCTCAAAAAAGGCCACAAGCAAGTACAAGAAAGCACACAGATCTTAAGGACTTTGACAGTAGCCTCCCTATTTTGGGAATTGTTTGTATAAATGGTTAAACTTTTTTTTTTTTTTTTTTTTTTTTAATTTATTAAATGTTTCTTGCATGATGTTGCATATCTGTTTACTATTTGATGACTTTATTTTTATACAGAATCCCAAAGTAAACATGCACAAATTTGAGCCATGCTGTGTCTTGTGTCTTACTGTTGGGTCAATTGGTTCAATTGGTACACTCTGAGTTAGGCTAATACATTGAGAAAAGACTGATGTATGGAAAATGGTATATTTAAAAACAAACAAACAAAAAAAAAAAAACATTTTTGCTGTATGGTAATGATGCTGAATGGGCCATACAAAAAATTGCAGTGTATGTGGCAAAATTTCAGTTGGCCCCACCAAATCTCACTCCAAGGTTTTTGAAAAGTTGGCAGCCCTGTGTTGTATTTGTTTGGAAAACGTGTTTAGTATAAGACAGTTGTTTTGTCAGTGAACCTTGTGAACTGTAATGGAGCCAAACTGTGTAACGTTACCTTTGTTAAATGTTGCTGTTGTCCCTGGCTTCATATGAGAAGAGGAAAAGAACGCTAGCTGCTAGGCTAATTTATACAATGTAAAATGCCATAGACTTGTGCTAATAATGTTAGCATGTTGTATTTGTGGGGACAATGTGTCCAGATAAAGACAAGTGTTTGTCTGTGAATGCTGCGAGTTATAGTGAAGCTGATTTGTGTACTTGTGTTTGAAACTCTCTCTATTAAGCCATGTTTAATGTGTGTTTAATGTGTGTTTAATGTGTGTTTTGAATCAACTAAACTTTACAGCACTTAACAGAAACTTCTGCCGCCGACTAGTGTTCTGGAGGTGTAACTGCAGAGTGACACAGACACACCACCACAGAAGTAAAAATGCTCCCAACGGCATAGGCGACGTGCATAGGGTCTACGCACAACCATAAATCCCCTTTACCTTTTATAGGAGTGACTTGGCTATGGCGTAGGGTACGGCGTCAATACGGCACAGACATATAAATCCTGTGTTACATGTACAAGTGCTGACCAACAACAACAATGGAGGAGAAATATGTAAATATACTGTAGGCTCCATATTAATTCCTCGCCCATAAAATCTCAAAACTCACACAGACTGGTCCTTTGTGTCTGAGGCAGATCATCAGGGATTATAATAAAAATTCAATTTAAATGTTTTTAATAAAGGAGTGTATGTTTATGTACGTGGGATTTATTGTTTTGTTTTTGTTTTTTACCATGGCATCAAATTAGGCATAAGAATCTGGGAATTTCGCTGGTATTGGTATCAACCACTAAATTTCTGGTACCGTGACACGCCTACTGCTCAGAGGAAAATGTGAAAAGATAAAATGTGTTTCCAGCTGTAGTAACTTACTGCAGTGGAGTTTCTCCCGTGTGTGTTCGCCTGTGAACCTCCAGGTGATTCTTACGCTTAAACGATTTCCCGCACGTCTCACAGATGAAATCTCTGACCCCTGTAAAAAGACTCTGTTACATTTGGAGGTTTATGAAAATGAGATTCTGACATGTGCGTCTTTGTGAGCCCACCTGAATGAATGATCATATGGCGGTGCAGGTGGTTCGACAGGTAGAACTTTTTCCCGCAGCCTGGATGGGGGCAAACCTTCGTCCTCCCTTTCCTGTGAACCAGGTTGACGTGATTCTGCAGAGAGAAGAGAGTGAACCAAAGAGCGAAACAAACTGAAGCTGAAATGTAAAGTATGAATGATGAGTTTTACCTGGAAGCTGCTGATGGCGACATAGACTTGACTGCAGCCCTCGTAGGGACAGTGGAACATCTTGAGCATCCCGTCTGCCTCGATGACTGGGCCTCGCCGGTTCCTCTTTGACCTGACGCTGCAACAACAGACAGGACAGTAACTGGAGTTGGACTGCCATCTCTGCTGCTACTAGACTTGTCTGAATGTCACCTGCTCTCGAATTCACCATGTAGAGTATGTGGACCACTCACCTGCTGAGACCTCGCTGCAGCTCTCTGTCACTACTCAGCTCCAAAGCATCAACAGCGGGCTGCAGCAGCTGCTTGTCGCTCAAACCTGCACAGAAATGGTTCAAAACTGATCACACAATGAGTCATGCGAGTATTAGCTGAATCAAAATATTCACCCTCCTGAGCTGAGGACTGGGTACTTGAGGACATTTAGCCATGTGCGGTGCGGTGAGTAGGCTGTGTCTGCACACCATTTGACAGTTATGTAACGGCTAGGGCCGGGAAAGCTGTTTAAAGAGGGTGTAATCTATCAGCTAGCAGCGGCAACCACATAATTGTCTGCTGGAAAAACAAATAACAATGTCGGCCTACAGGGCGAAAGCCATGGTAGTCTTCCTAGTTGACAAATATTTGCCAGCATGGACGGCAAAATGCACGGGGATAGGGATGGTCATGGTGACGTAAATGTGTTAAGCAGAGCACCAGCACACTGAAATGGAGCGGACCCACTATGAGCACCATCGTGCAACTTGTCAATCACAGGGAGCCACACCCTGAAGCATACCTGTGTTTTATTGTATATTTGACTCTGAATGGGACCATAGTTTTCAAACTGAACATCGTGCAGATCGAGACCATAAACTCATTAGGGTAAAGTTACTGAGGTAATAAAGCAGTCCCTCCAGGATGTTGTGATCGTATCAATTAACACAAAATCAGCCAGTCCCTGTGAAGTCTGCATGACCTTGCAATTTGACCATTTAAAATGGGTAAAATCTCATTTCACGTTGGAGCTGCTTGCAGTGCACTGATCAGCTCAGTCCCTCTCTCTCCCTCAATTCAATTTCACATATCACAAGTTGCCTCAGAGGGATTTACATCATACAACATCCCTCTGTCCCTGGACCCTCTCTGTTTATAATGAGACTACTGCTGCGGGACCGGCGCTCTGTGCCTGGGACAGAGTCACACACAAAGTGACAGGGCTAACTGTTTGATGTTAGCATCAAACGGCTAACATCACCGTTTCGGTGTTGGTGTAAGATCAACAGCTCGATGTCAGATGTCAACTGCTGCTGCAAGGTTTCAGCCCGAGTGGCAAAATATGACGAGCATGGATGACATCACGCTGTGCTGTGTTAGCTCATGCTAACCAGGCAGGAGGACGGCAACTCATGAAGACAGTCCTTTGGCGCTGCATACCAACAGCTTGCAAAATCCTGGAGGGACTAATAAATCAAGTGAGTAGTAGGGTCATCTTCTCATAGACTTCGGCCCAATCCCAATACCCCTCCTTGTCCACTACCCCTAGCTCTTGCCCACTACCCCTTGGCCCTCGAAATGAAGCAACGAGGGGTAGGGGTTGAAATCTTTCCCTAGGAATTGGGACACCACTCACTACGTCACCGCGTTGGTTACGTTTACGCATATGTCACTATTTTAAACAGGAAGCTGCGAGCCATCTACATTTCCAACCGGCATCTACAGTGGAGTCTCATTCATCCTACCAATCACGTTTGCTGCATTCATCATGCTTCGTTTGATGAACGACAGACGACAGGGGACTTCTGCTAGCTAGCTAACCAGCTAACATTACGAGGCAGCATTGTTATACTAGCCTGCGTGTTAACGTAATGTGAAAAGTCTGACAATTTTGCAGATCAGGACAGATGACAGACACCAGATAGTGCGAGCTAGCTAGCTAGCTAACAAACAACCTGACGACGGTAACGTTAGCTATGTATGAACGTTTTTTCCCTGTCTCTTGCTCGGTGGTAGCCATGGCGACATCTACCCCTTGCTGGCAAGTCAGCATCTGAAATCCCTCGCTCCGTAGGGCTAGTTACTACCCCTCATTATGCCCCCTATCCCTACACGCAAAAAGGAACTGGGACACCACTACCCCTCGTGGGAATGCGCAAATGTAGGGGTAGGGCCAAGGGGGGGTATTGGGACAGGCCCTTCGACATAATCAGACTTATTTTAGAAACCAGTGGAGCCACCTCCTACTGGCAATTAGAAAGAATGCAGGTTGAAGGCACTTGCGCATTGGCTTTGCTTTTCAGACCAGAAGATAAACCCCTGCTTTTATCGTACTAGTTAAGTCTGTAAGGGAGCCAAGAGGGAGCCAGTTCATAACTCTATGCACACTGATGATGATATGACACATGCTGGTTCTAATTATGTTCAGGAAAGGATATGGAACATATGGCAACTGGTAATTTATAGCATCAGACTTTGATTGTTTATAAAGGAGTGTCTTTGACTCCTAAACATCCTAAACACATTGGTTCCCTCTTTACTGAGGTGCATATCAGTATCTCCTGCTTATAACAAAATATCTTTTGATTTCATCCACATTATACAGCTTACAGAGCCAACATTATGCATATTACATAAAATTATGGATTTCTACAGACTCTTTAAAAACTTTAACTTTGTGGTTCACCTACAAAATGTTGCTGAAGCAGATGCACAGCTCAAAGCAGCTCTGCACACATTTAGTGGCATGGCTGTGGGGTCATTTGGATTGACGCAGAGCTTGTTGATGCCAACTTTGACTTTAACATCAGGGTGCAGAACACACACAATATGCTGGTTATACTCTTATCACTGCTGAGATCAAATGTTAGGATATTTGCTTAAAACAAACACACAGCTATTCATCTCCATGTACTTGTACGTGACTCTTCCATAATAGTAAGCAAATGAATGATCATGTTTCATGTCTGAAAAGGAGTAGGAGGAAGTGAATACCTAAAATATTATCTAACTAGTCCATACCCATGGAGTGCACAGTTGCCCACGTACAGTTTCACATGGTGTGTGTTTGGGATACAGGTCATAGGAAGTTGCAGATTAAATAGTCAACTGAACCCATTAAGAAGAGCAATGTATTCAGAGTGTTTGTGAAGTTGACAGTACGATTGCTGGGCTACAGCTGATGTCCGTTTGAGGTGGATACATATATCAACACGCGTGCGCAGTAACTCGTGGAGTGAATGCATACAATTCAATTAAAAGCACTGTGATTATGTACAGCATACCATACCATGACTTAGTCATACCAAAAATTAGAAAAAACACCAACATTGGTCCACAGGGGGAGCCACAGCCATCGGTCACATTTTAGCCATTTTGAAGCATTTTTCTGTTGTTATAGCGCCACCCAGTTGCCAATTAGAGTTAAATTTCTCCAGTCACCTTGAGACGTCCTGTTCTACATATCTACCAAGTTTAGTAAAAATCCATATGGCGGTTAGGCCTAGATAAGAAATGAGCTCTCTAGCGCCCCCATTTTGTTTGATGGGGTCAATAATGGAGGGGTCCCCTCAGATTATGTGTGGTCATATGCCTACAAAGTTGCGTGGTGATGGGTGAAACCCTTGAGATGTTATACACCTTTATGTGATGAGCCACGCCCTCCACAATATTCATTGCCTTATAGAAGCTCAGTTTTAGTAAGTTTTCCAACTTTTGCCAAGAGGGAACTTTAGATATTGGTCCCTAGATTATGTTCACCCAGTTTCATGCAGATCGCTCAAACTTCCTAGGAAGAGATCCATTTGAAGTGTTTTTCAAAAAATTCAAAATGGCGGAAAATCTATATAAGCGGAAGTTATGGGTTCTTGAGGCAAATGTGTTCCTCATGAGGAGAGGCATCTCTGTGCAAAGTTTCATGTCTCTACGACATACGGGGCATGAGATATTTGACATTTCAATCGGTTGCTATAGCGCCCCCCTTTGGCCAATTGATGTAATATTGCTTCATTGGCATCCTCCTATGACCCTCTACCACTGTGCCAAATTTCACATGGATTGACCAAGTCAGTCGGAGAAAAACGTGGAACACACACACACACACACACACACACACACAGAGTGTTCATCATTATATAGTAAGATCCTTCAGTTGCCAATGGAAAACGACTTTTTAACTTCCCCCATAAAGATTTTTAATTGTTTCAAACTACAATAGATTTAGGTCTACTGATACTTTTGTGCTCATGCTATAGTTTTAAACTTCTGTAGCTCCAGTGCTGTGTGCAAAACCTTAACGTACAGCCCTGCTGTGCATCTTATTATTTTCATTTACATGTTGTGCAGCTGTGCATTTCAATCAATTATCCACCCTGCAACTCAAACTGCTGCTGACCTGTCATGGAGTCTTCATCCTCCGCTGTTCTGAGTTTTGAGTCAGATGTGCAAACCTGGTTGTAGGTGACCCCCCCGATGACAGTGCAGGTGACTTCCTCCACGTTTCCGCCGCCCATGTTGAGCTGGATGCCTTCTGACGCCAGAGCCTCATAGCTGGGGCCAGTGATGATGATTAACTAGGGAATAAAAAACAATTGGTAGCTTTTGATAAAAGATACAGAACACTCCTTGATGTACAGATTTCTTTCCCTTAGAACGAGCAGTTTATGTCTGCATAGGAGCAGGTCCTCGTTTATGGAGATTGCCATGTTGTACTGCCATGTTTCTACAGTAGCCTAGAACGGGGTTTGGTTTGGCCCAGCAGCTCATCTCTGACATGCCAAACAGTGTCACAGAAACACTGATTTGTAACGTGTAACTGCTTTATTCAGTTTTGATCACCAGGTCTGTCTGTTTTGAGGAGGAAGAGACCTCTGCGGATAATTCGGCTCCCCGTAAAAACCTCCTGAACAAAGAACACTGAAGAAATTGTAACATGGAGAAGTTTCAGCTGGTTGCCATCTGCAGTCCTCACTGCTTGATGCCACTAAATCCTCCTAAATCTTACACACTGGACCTTTAAACATCCCTGGCAGGCACTTCTTCACCTACCTGTGAGCCTTCCAAAGCGGTCCTCTGGTCAGGAATCTCACAGCTGGTCACCACCGTCTGCAGAGTCTGCGGGTCAAACAGCTCGCTCTGCTCTTGCACCTGCATGGGCGGCGGGACCGACAGCTCCGGCTGAGCTCCCAGTCCGACTGAGTGGCTCAAGCTCTGCGACAGCACCGAGTCCTCATCCGTCTTCTCCAGTTTATCAGTTAATGATGCCGTCACTGTAACACACTCGTATCCGTGCGGTACAGTCCTGATCTCTTCTTCTCTGTCTCCTTCTCCGTCTCTGCCTTGCCGCAGGTCCTCAGCCTCCTCCTCTGAGGGGATGGAGTGAAATGCTGCAGCGGGGGAGCCTTGCTGTCGCTCCATGACCATCTCCATCTCCCACACAGGCTGTCCTGTCAGTGGAGCATCCTTGGAGGTCTCTACACTGGGCTGGTGGTCGACAGCTGCAGCATGTTCTATCGGACTCACAGTTGTATGCTGTACCTCAGAAACATCCACATTTTCTCCCACATCTACAGAAAAACAGATAAATAAAAAGAGCATTCAGGATTTACCTGCTACTGTTAAACATTTAGTCATTGTGTCAACTCAAAGAATAAACCTAATCTGCACCTTTGAACTGTTTGTGAGCCTCCTTTCTTCTCTTCCTGCTCACTGCACCTTTTGTCACAGCCACGTCTGTTTTCCCTGCACTCTGTTCATCGCCCTCTCCGTTCACTCCTTCCTCATGTTCAGAGTCACTCGTCTCCTTCGGTGGTGATGAAAGGTATTGCACAAATGAGTGATCAGAGTCACACTGCCAGATAGCAGCAGTGGAGAAGTTGGGCTGCGGCTCCAGGGCTCTGAGCTGGGGCTCGTGAGGGCAGGAGCGGGAATGCTCCTGGTACCAACACACCAGGCTCTGGAGGCTGGACACACGCTCCTTCCTGCCTGAGAAACAACACAAGTCAGCCGAAAGGAGAAATAAAGAAGAGGATTCCAAGAGAATTTTGTGAAATTTAAATGTTGGTGAGAATACATCCAGAGAACTTAACATTACATCAGAACTGGAATCCAGTTTATTACCATGTAGGATTTCACATACAAGAAATTTGCTTTGGTGTATCGCTGCGTGACATTAATACAGTAAAAGAAAATGAAAATATATTGCAAAAATCAAGGAACACAAATATAGAATAGGAGAAACTTTTTTTAATATTTTTTAAAATACTGTAAAAAATATTCACAATATATCTGAATTAAAATGAGGAAAGAAAAGAGTCAGTGCAACATTTTTTTTGTGAAAAAGAAAAAGCAAATGTACACAATATTGTTTCCTATAGAAGCCGTTCGAATCCAGCTCACGGCCCTTTGCTGCATGTCAGTCCCCACTCTCTCTCTGTCTCCCCATTTCACTGTCTGTCCTGTCACTAAAGGCAAAAAGCCCACAAAAATAATCTTTAAAAGAAAATAATTAAAAGTTACTAAGTTTGTGCTGCTACTAACGCAGTTTTTTCATTATCTAGTAATATGTTAATTGTTTTGTCAGAAAGTGATGAAAAATCCATGTCACCATTTTCTAAAGCTCAAAATTATGTCCAAAACCAAAGATATTCAATTTTATTTTTGTCACATGAAATAAAGAAAAGCAGGAAAACCTCAGATTTTACGCTGAAACTGAAAAATGTTCTGCTTGAAAAATTGCTTACATGAAAAAGCAGTTAATTTATTTTCTGTCAATCACCTTATCACTTAATCGACAAACAGTTTCAGCTCTAATAAAATCAAGGCTGAAGATTTTTCTCTTTGCTGCTGCCTTTTATTAAATCAGATATTTATTAATTTCTTACACTGCACTGTAACTTTTGTATTTTATACCTGTGTTAGTATTTTTTTAGCTTGTTTTTGTTTTCTATTCCCTGGCTCTATTATTACTTTTGGCTGTTATGCCTTTATTAGACAGCACAGATTAAGCATGGAGAGGTGGATAAGGGATGACATGCAGTCAGTGCGGTAAGGACGATGCCTTTGCATGAGGGCAGCCCAGTGGCTCAGTGGCTAGAGTGGGCACGCCACGTGCAAAGGCACCTTTAATTACATTTTGAATTGCATATAAATGTGGGGGTTTTTTGCACTTTGTTGTGATGTGTTTGATGTTTTATGTAGCGCACTTTGAATTGACTTGCTGCTGAAATGTGCTGCATAAATAAACTTGTCTTGCCTCGATTCAAAATTTTCACATTTAGGTTAAAAAGGATGAGATTTTAAATCTTAGTTTAAGTCAGAGAACTTTGAAATTGGTGCACAAAAACATCAGAAAGCAGGATATGACATCGAAAATACCACAGAGAAGGACCCCCGCTTAATTTGTGTTTGTTGGGCATGGGGCCACTGGCAAGGTGTTCTTTATTTTTCCACACTGAAGACAGCAACCCTACGTAACTGATTTGGGAAATAACCCTGTCTATCTATCAGTGGCACCACTCACCTTTTTTCTGTTTCACTGAGACTTCTGGAGCAATCTTCTTCCTGTAATGCAGCAGAGGTGGAAGAAATACTCAGATCTTTCACTAAAGTAAAAGCAGAAATACCACAGTCAAGAAATACTCTGTTACAGGTGAGAGACATGGATTTAAATTTGTCTTTAGAGTTCAGAGTTTAGAGTAGAAAAATAAATCCAAGCACTAACTACGCAGAATGTCCCATTTCAGAATAATTAGAAAAATCAATGTGTTACTGAATTATGATTATTGATGCATTCATGTGTTCATCAATTAAATGTTGCAGGTGATAAAAGTAGGGTTGATCTGAATAAATGTACATCTGTCATTTGTATATGGTATTATCATAATTGGTATTACTAATTTGAAACTGCAAAATAACTGGAAATAATGTTTTCAAATAAATGTGGTGCAGTAAAAAGTATATCCACTGAGATGTATGAAGTAGAAGTGTAAAGCAGAAAATAGAAATACTCAAGTCAGTGGTGTATGGTAGGTAGGACGGGCCTCGGTGCACATTATTATGATGGGCCCTTGCGCAAGATTTTGCATCTACACTAGTTACGACTTGACATTGGACAACATCAACATTCATGTTACGCAGCACTCCATAGTGCAAATCTGTATATGACCAAAAAACAAACATGATGGCATATATGACAGCTGGCCCCACTTTCTTAATTTAACATGAGTTCTTTTTTGAGTTTATTTCTTAGGTGGCAATCTGAATGAGTTACATGAGGCTGTTCTGTGGCCAACATGCCGTTGAAGGGCCGACTACTGCTCTGTATTGACTTCCTGTTACATTTACAGTTGATTTTAAGCTCCTCCTTGTATACAAAGCCCTACATGAGGCCAAGCTACATCATTAACTCCCTTGTTAACTATTTGCCTCCAAGAACACTGCGATCATCTGCTGCTGGTTTATTGGAGGTTCCAAAAAACAGCTGGAACAAGATCTGGGATGCAGCCTTTGTCAGTGACGCCTCAAAGCTATGGAACACACTTCCTACAGATATCAGGGAAGCTAGCTCGCTAAATATCTTTTTTTTTTATTTTTTAAATATCTGTTCACTTTAGCCTTTAACTCGTTCTGACTTTCCTGATACAGGTCTGAAACTCTTTCTTTTTACTCTTCATGCTGCTGCAATGCTTTTAAAATCTTACTGGATTTTATGATTTGTAGTTTCACAACTCTGTGATTTTATGAATCAGTTAATCCATATTGTTTTAAATGTAATAAAGTTTATTAATACTATGTTTTTTCTTGATCATGTAGAAGAGGAGTGCAATTTTGTTTGGATTGCTTCTGACTATACTATCAAAAAAAGCAAAGCAAAGAAAAATCATGTCGTAGATGAGTTCCTCTTTGAACACAGGTGTAGCTCCAAGGTGGCGATCAGAATCATCTGCAAGCCCCCCATCCCATCACACGGGCCCCACTGCAGACACATGCCTGCACTGTCTGTATTTACGCCCCTGCTGACTGGTTAGATAAAGCAAGATGAAACACAAACTCAGTGAAGCTAAAAAATGGCTACAAAGCAAATAATACTGACTGACAGATCAGAGAGGAAAATATCATAGCAGACTGTTTCCATTAAGACGCGCACGGTGTGTTTGGGTAACGTTAGCTTGAATAAAATACTCACCCGCAGTACTTCTGCTGGTACTTCTCTCCATAGGTGGAGTTGAGCAGGATCAGGTACTCTGCCAGCCCAGCATCACTCAGGCTGGTCCTCCTGCGGAGCTCACTCCACAGCTTGTGCGACTCTCCCAGGTACACCCTCCTCACGTCGTACTTCTTCCGGGATTCAAGTCGCCTCTGTGCTCGGTCGGTGTCCGTGAGCCTGGGTCGTCCCCTGCAGCGCCTCAAAACACCTTTCTCTGGGTCCCCGGCTCGGTCAGCGTCCAGGGGAACGTCCAACTTCGCCAGGTTATGCGCCATCTTGGCCACAACAGCTGTGTTGTGATTACCCGGCATCCCGGAAGTTGTCAGACTTAACAGGAAGTACTAATACAGATGCATTTTCTGAATCGTTTTCCGAACCAGTTGTTTTTAAATTATGCTAAACACAGTCGTAACCCACATGAGTGCATGTCTGTCTAAAAATAAAAAGAAATGTCCGATGTTTGCACGCCGTGAACCGCGGCGGAACGGTCGGGCAAACAACGCGGTTTTCACACGGACCGCAGCAGCACGAACACCAGAGTGCAACATGTAAACAGACGCGGGAAACTTCAGCGTTAATGTCACTGTCTAACGACATAACGTTAGAAAAAGTGGATCAGTCATGACAGACATTTTAACACTCGTGTTCAGGACTTTTATGTCACAGACGGAAGTGAAGAAGGAGCTCACCGTCACTCCTCCGTCACCGTTAACCTGCAGCACGCTGCTGGTCGGAGACACCAGCATCAGCCGCTCCGTGCTGCTGATGGCGGCCGTGACAGCTGCCTCAGAGGTGGGCATGAGAGTCATGTTCTTCACCCAGACACAAATCCAGAGCCTCCCGGTGTGTCTGCAGAAGTGTGTCCCCTGCCTGAGCACAGAGAGTCTAAAGGTACACATCGCTTTCCTCTCAAACTGTGTGCTTGTGACATATAAAGTTGTAATAAATGGATTGTTTTTTGTTAATTAATCATTTATTAATGCTTTAAAGATGAGTAAACCAGTTCTGAGACCAAGCTTTGGGTTGCCAGGTTGTGAAAAATCTCTCACGTACAACCAGGGGCGGAGCACCACATTCTGAGCCCTGTGCACAAGCAGTTTCTGTGGGCCCCCTGCCCTGACTCTCTTGATCCATGTCTCCCTCATGCACCTTTAGATTTTATTTATGTATTTATTTATTAATAACAAGGTCAGTGTGCCTCCTCACCCTTTTCCTGTCTTTCTTTTCTTTTTTTGGAACCCTAATTTTTGGGGAAAGACGCGACAGTGTACGTTGGTGCTCCAGCAGCATAAGCAGTCATGTACTTGGCTCAAGTTATGTTTAGAAACGAATCCTTAGAGAGCAAAAAAAATACAAAGAATACAATTGCAAACAAAACTAAACTTTTCATGCCATGCCCCCCCCCCCCAGATTGACAATTAATTGTTGACAACTAACTGATAGATTTGTGTACAATCAATTTATTTATTAACTGTTTAACATTTAAAACTGAGGACAGAAAATAAATAGCAGCTATTTTCATAATCAATTAATTGTGTTGGCCATTTTCTTTTCTTGTCTTTTTTTAACAACTATTTTAATTTGTAAAAGCAGGATAAGTTTATTTACGTATATCTATGCATCACTGCATTTTTCCTTTTAACGTAACATTACTACTCAAGAAGTCAAGAAAAAAAATCACAAGGGGAAAAATGGACAAACAAAACAAAACAAAAAAACACACACATAAAAGAAAAATATGTAAGTGAAATAAATAACCAAAGAAAACATTTGGGTGGGGGCGGGGGGACCCATCAGAGAGTTAAACATTGATATGTGATGGAGTAAATGGGATAAACTCACAGGTTACAGAGGCACCATCATACCACAGGTCAAGTTAGAAGGGACAGATTATACGTGTATTAAACAGGACAGATGGAGTGTCGACCATTTTTCAAGCAAACATGCCAAACAGTCTCTGACTCCAGCTTCTTAAATGTGAAACTTGTGCCTTGTCTGAATATGTTTGAGCTTTAGACTAATGGTCGGACAGAAAACATGGTGTGTATTGGGCTCTGAGAAACTGTGATGGGCATTTTTTTTTGCTATTTCAAGGACTAAAAAAATCTAATTTCTGAGCAGCTACCTTTATTCATCCAGCTTCTGTCTGTCAGTTCATTATATTTTCTTTTTTTTTTTTTTGTAAAGAAAATCAAGTTTTCGTATCCCAAGACATTGGAGGAGCTGCTGCAGCAGGTTGCCAGTCTTCACGAGTCCACCAACACATCTCCCACCCCTCCCTCACTGATCATAGTCGACCGGCTGGAGGGCTACCTGTGTGGTCCTGGAGGAGGCAGCCACAGTGGACTTCACCCAGGACTGTCCCGCGCTGCACACCTGTCTGCGCTGCTGTGCGACAGCGCTGCCTTCCTCACGCAGCTCCTGAAACAGCGCTGCTCCAGCTTGGCCCCCTGTCGCGTCATCGCATCTTTCCAGTCAGAGGTCGACTCTGGGCAAGCCGGCAGGGAGGCCTCTGCCACGGATCCAATCCTCGATGTTCTTGATCGCTACTTCCAGGTGCGCTGTACTCTGGACCGAGACAGGAGCTATGAAGCTGCTGCAGCTGGACTGCAGGAGGTGTGGAACATTTACCTTTCTGGGACCGGCATCACAGAGGCCTCTGGTACCAAAGGCTGTGAGGACAGACTGGCTGTAGCTCAGGAGTGGCAGCTGTTAATTTCCCCTGATGGTTCAATGGAGTTTAAGTTGGTTTGAAAGTGTCTGTGTCAAAGACTGTAGCAGCGGGAGAGAAACTGAATGTTGATTTGTTCACTTTTTGTTCAGAGAAAAAGCTCATTTTTTAGCAGTCAGGTATTTGCAGTGATAATGCTCTGCAGCATGATAGGCCTTTTTACTTCACTGTTTATGTTGAGCACATCATTCACACATGAGCAGACAGCATGATGTCATCTGCTGCTCACCTCTCAGATATCAGCTAACTGAACCACAGTGGCTGTAGATATACAACATTTAATGAGTTGAAATTTTTAATGACACAAACTTTTGTAAAACACATGAATAAATCTTACACAATGAAAACATTTATAAAGACATCAAGGAATGTTTTAAAATAAACAGTTGTTACCAACATTTTTGGCTCAGGACCCCTTAAAACTGGGCAAAGTCTACCTGCGACCAAAGCACAGAAAAAATAAACATATTTTATAGCATATTCGTTTTTCTGTTTTCATCTCTCCTTAATCATCTTGTGACCTCTCAGGTTGAAAACCACTGAATTACAACATTGGAGCGACATCGCTTTTCTTGAGCTGCTTTCAGACGCCTTTTGCAAGTATTTAAACCCTTTGAAAAAAGGCAACGAGGCTTGGTAAGAAATGTCCTACAAATTGTAAAAAAAAAAAAAAAAAAAATTATAAATTTATACAATTAATTAAAGAAAAATGGGGGGGGGGGACTAGGGAATATATATATTTATAATTTATATTATTACACTTTAAAATTATGTCAGATTTTTTATAAAAGATTTATTTATTGCATTTATTATTTATTTAATTTATAATTTAACAATGTATTTTTCCTTTTTTTAACTAAATGTCTTGTTTTTAATTTTCTCTTTTTTACTCATTTCTTGCAATTTTTTTGGTTCATTTCTTTTTTCTTTGCTAATTGCCTTCTTGTCATGTTTTTGAAAAAAAAAAAATCAAGCCAGTTTGCTCAGGTTTCAAAGGGTTAACATGTAAGGTGTTGGACTGAAGTGGCTGATATCACAGTTGAAGTATTTAAAAAAAAAAAAAATCAGAAGAAATATAGAAAATACTTATTTTATAAAATAATATCATTATCCATACAGAACATTATTTTGAATGTTTCAGAAAAAGAAAAACATAGAGCAAAATAATACATACACTACAGGAGGATAACTTTATATTAAAATATTTATTTCAGAAAAGGAACAGAAGCTTGAATAATAATAATAATGATGTCACCCACAAATGTAAAATAATAAAATTTCGTTTAGTCATCTTTGATAAATTATTAATTGCTGTTGTCAAAAATATGCAACAATTCCTAGAGAAAACCAGTTGGTTGTGGGGTTTTGAGCTTTGTTTCCTTTTTGTGTCACACTACCCTAAAACTTTAATTTTCAAAAATACTCCACAATGTTCAGAAATATTTTTTTTTTTTTTACATATTTTTTAAAAGAGCTAAAATTTCAGTTGCTATATATTTTTTTCTAAGCCACAAAATCAAACAAGCATAAAAACACATGGATATTATTTAGTCTGACTTAAAAACAACAATGAATTAAAAATGTTTTGAATAGAAATGTTAAAGTGAAGACATCCTGTACACACTCTGCTCTTTAGATGGCAGCAGTGACTCAAAACTTCAACATGATAAGAAACTAACAACTACAGTTACATGAGAATGCCTACAGTAGTACTGCTTTTACTTTGTTTCTTTCAGGATTGTCCTTGTGATAAAATACAAAATACAATACAATACAAAAATAATCACAATATTATGTACAAATACAGTGAGTTTTTTGAGTTCAAGTGTAAGCTGTTAGGTTTAAATTTAAGGGTATTCTAAAGTGTAAAGTGGGGACTATTCCATATCTTTGTTTTTTGTCAACTCATTCCAAAACCAACAGTGTTAGTATGTTTCTCAGTGCTTTCTCACTTTCCTACTCAAACTCAAGCCCACTGGTTCTTGCTGAAATCTTTAAAAACAGGTCACAAATATATAGTTTAATTTTCAAAAAAATACTCTAATTTCTGCAGACAGCTGGGCACTGTAGTTTGTAAAAAATGTTAGTCAAACAGGTGTAAATGGTGCAATTGACGGGGGACTATTTTCAGCAGTGGAATGATACACATTTGGTGCTCTAGTGAGGTACTATGACAATATATGTGAGTTTGACTCAAACCAAACCACAGTACCCATGTTCATCATAATAAAGGAACGAGTCAGACGGCGCAATGGCTGAGTTATTATGTGATTTTAATTATGTTAGTTGCATCATTCTAAGAATTGCAATCTCTCAACACTTTAGTCCAGACTGAAGTATCTTAGCAAATACTTAATGGATTGCCATTAAAGTTGTACAAACATTCAGGATCCCCAGAGGATCTATTAAGTTTTGAATCTACCACCATCATTAGTTAAAATTTTTATTTGTCCAGTACTTTGGTTCATGACCAGATACCTACAAACATGACTTTCCTGTTAGCCTCAGCTGTGCTTTGCATTTAGTGCTAATAATCAATCATTAGCATGCTAACACTGTAAAGTATGATGGTAAGAACTACGATGGTGAACATGGTAAACATCGGTATGTTGACATTTCAGTTATAATGTCTTAGTTTTAACCATCATACTCCACAGTGTTAGCATGCTAATGATTGCTAATTAGCACTAAATGCAAAGCACAGCTGAGGCTAATGGCAGGTTGACATTGCCACTGTGAGCATATATTAGCATGCTAACATTCTGTTCATGCAGCCCAGTCGCCAGGAGAAAATGTTGGGATTGTACGTTTCTGCAAACTACGTTATATTTGTGCGTTTTATCATACATATTATATTAATTTTTCTAAAATGATGCAGGATATGAGCTGGCTTTGTCATCAGGATGGTTTCCAACAGCTTCCTAGCCAGCAAACACTGTTTTTCAGTGACCTGTTGACGTGTTGTCAGTAGTGATAGTGCTACGAAAAGCGGTTGCTGTACACCCACACATTGCTACCTTTCCTGCTAGGATTCTGCCACCAAATGTGGGTATTTCAAGCAAACAACAGCGTTTGTTTTATTAGCAACCCATGACCACGCTTCAGCGGCTTTTGTGCCATTAAGCTGTTTTTGAGCAACCTGTTACCACTTTTCCAGTGGCTTTTATGCAACCTAGGGTGGGTACTTTCAGCCAAAACATGATCTTTTCCTAACCATGACCAAAAAACTTTGTGCAAAAACATAACTACATTTACCACAGCGTTGTTAGAGACATAACGTTTCAGTATCTGCTACATAATAACGTAGCAATGTAACATATTCATCGTTTGCAGAAACAGAACGCCAACATTTTTTCTTGCAGTTGGGTTGATTTATATCACATGGGATGAACAGTAGATTCCAATGTTAACAACTTGCGAATATTCACGTCATCAAGATAGTGGTATGATGAAAGAGAGGTTAAGCTATATCAGGCTATAGAGGCAACACTTATGGTCAGGATTTGTTGACAATAGAAAAAATATGGAATACCACCAGCCTTATACTTTAAGACAAATCAAAGAAACAGGGAAGGAGCGTTGGCCTGTGCTGTTCAGTCTTCTATTTCAGGATGTTCTATTCTGTATTTTAACCTAATAGCCATTCTGTACACTTTGCTCAGTTTGCTCCCTCAACTTAAATTTCTGCTCTGATCTACAGGAGAGGATACTTACAGATCAGCATGCAGACCTTTGCACTGAATATCAGTATGTGGTGTAAACCACAGCTGCCGTTTGGATAAAGTAGAAATGATGTTTGCACATCCAGTGGACTCTTCTTCCTGAGTCCGTTAGCTTACACTTCAGTGTTGCTCACCTCCCAAATCCTTGGTACACCTTTCTTAACAGTTGATAAGAAGCCAAGTAGCTTTGGGTGAGTATCCAAAAAACCCTCACCAAGTGCTTAAAGGGTCAGTCCACACGCAGCCCGTCCAGCTTTGCTTTGTCTCATCTGTCATCATGGATGGGGTACTGCCTTGACAGGAAGGGTCTTTTATGAGCAGGGATCTCATTCTTGTACTCATTGGCGTAGATAACCACCTTTCCAATGTCGTCTACTCTGCTCATGGGGCTGTAATCCATAGAGACCCCAGAGTCTGCCACTGCCATGTAGGTGTACCCAGGACCTTTGGACATCCAGGGGTGGTTTGGGTACTCAAAGCTGGACTGTGACGAAAGACGACCTGACCCAGAGCTCTGCTGCACAGATCCCAAGTCGGAGTGAGATTCACACAACAGCGTCTTTCTGGAAGCAAAAAGCACCTCAAGGGGTAAGGTCTCCTCGAGAACGTCATCCAGGTGTTCGTCTTCACTGCAGTTGTTGGCACTTAGGGTGACATAGGCATCTTGGGACTCCAGCAGAGATAATTGGGAGCAGGGAACAGGGTTCTGGTGGAGCGCCCGTAGGCGGTCCATCAGCCAATGGTCATGTGGTGTGGTTCTCCATCCGTCTGTCAGAGCAGAATCACCCCTTCCCAACGGCTCTCTCGCATCTAGCCCTGTCTTTATGTCCTCCTTCCTGCCTGTAGTCAAAGCTCGAGAGGCCTTGGGTGGAAGAGGTGGGAAAGGCAGTGCGGGACAAGGGCTGAGCTCGGACAGGACCTCCAGAGGAGAGGGGCATTCTTCTGGGTAGAAGAAAGCTGGAGTCATCCATATGCCTCCATTTGTCTGCCCCAACCACTCCTGTACAAAAACACAACAACGGATTATGACAACTCTGTAAATATTTCTGACTTAAGCCCCATTCACATGGGACTAGTATTACCATAGGACCTCTGGTAATTTGTAGTAATTGCGGCGATCATCTGTGATCTTAATCCTGTGCAAATCTGCCAATGTCTAATTTGTCAAGCAAAATTTACACCTCCAATTACCTACCAAAAGGCGAAGTGTTTCATGACTGTGCATTGTTTTGCCCTATGGAAGACATGTTGAATTCTGCTGACGGCGGTATCTCTAGCTGTATCGACACAACCATTACCTTCACTAGCGAGCATGCTAACAAGCTAGGCTGTTCTCATGCACTGTTCACACATTTTCCTCCTAAAAGTAGACTAAAATTTGTATATATCCCATGTAATCATGAGCCAGTAATTTAAGTATGACCTACGTATTTGGGAAGGCTGCGATCAGGCGACCAATGCGTTGACAGAGGTTAAGGAAGGAAGCAGTCCCGTAAGGAGGTAGGTTGGTGGGGTGGTTGTTGGGTCAAAAGCACAGGACTTGCCCCCAAGACTCCAGAACTGTGTGAACTATAAGTAAACTTTGAGTAATTTTAAGGTACGTCATCACCATGTTTCTTATTCCCTACACCTAACCAAAGTAACTTTACGTTAAGTACGTAACTTTATTTTAAGTCCGTAACTTCATTTATGGGGTGCTGATTCGTAGGATATCATAAACTGAATTATGATGCGGTGAGCAAGCAGCTAGCCAGTGTTGACATAACAACTGTGCATGGGGACCTACCAGCCTAAGTGCCGTAGGCAGTAACAACATTTGAACACAAGTGGTCTGCTGGAAAAGCATGATCGACACAGGTGTTAACGGCGATGTGTCTTGGCTGTCCACTTGAAGCCCCGTTTACACTGCCAGATTTTCGGCGAATGTTGGGCCGTTTTGCCGGCAAGCTGTGAGCATTGAGACACACAGCCAGATTGGCGAGTTGATCCGAGGTGCCCAATTCTTCCGCCTCGTAGGGTAGACATATTGGCAGAACCCTTTTAGTTTAAACAGACCGAGGCGGCCTTCCGCCACGGGAGGGGCTGTTGAAGACTTTTTTGAGGAGCTGTTGATGATGCCGCACGTGCGACCCACTGGCGGTGGATAAACAGGAAACAGCTGATAGCAGGAAGTAGCGAGCAGCTAGTAGCAAGAGGGAAACACAAACCTGACAGACACAGTAAAGGGGGCGCTAGCATGGCTGTAAACTTGTCTTGCTCTTACCTTGAAGTCTCCACCATAATCAGTGAAAAGGCCTTGGAACTTGCTGTCAGGAGTTGGAATAGTCGGCCAGATCTTCTTTACAACAAAACTGAAAAGAGCACAGATGCTAGAAATTTAATCTACATTTTTCTTTTTTTATTAATGAGTAAGTAAGATTCTGACAGAGCTAAATAAGCTGTGTGTGGCTGGTTATCCGACCTTCGGTGGGACAGGAGCACAGTGACAGACAGCACGATGAGAATGAAGGAGATGATAAGAGTCAGGCAGATGATGAGCAGGTCGAGCTCTGGAGGGAGCACAGAAAGATCAAAAACTTCATCACCGATAACATATAAATAAAATGTTCAAAAAAAAAAAAGAGGTAAAACCAATATTGGATCTTTGCATGTTTCCTTTCAAAAGATACCTATGCTGCTGGGAATATGTGACACCACTCACCTGCAGGCAGTGTTTCCATGAACACCGGGTAACTCCATGCACTCCAATAGCCATTATAGCTAATCCCATCCAGCTTCACACGGACTTGCACCTTGTACTTCTTGCCTGGCTGGAGGCCCCTCAGGATCAACTGTGAGCTGGCGCGTACCACCTCCACCTGCAAAACAGTCCTCAACTCATCAATACAGGTAAATGTCTTTCAGCAAACCTATATCTAAATCTAAATAACCGTCCTACCTGCACCACGTGGCTGTCCACTGTTGTGTAGCTGACCTCATACATCATGCTGTCATCCATGTACTTGAGAGGAGGAGGAACCCAGCTGACATTCAGCTGACCTTGCTTACTCATGTTCCTCACCGTCACGTTAGCTGGAGGGTCCAGCAGAACTGCCATGCAGAGAGACAGGAGGCAGTTTGTTAGGGAGGATTTTGAAGGAAGTCAAGGTAAGATCATTCCTCATCAAAAGTCTGTCAGACCCTGAAACACTGCTCCAGTAGCTTCACATACCCTGATGTCACATTCCAACCCAATCGGCAGATAAAATGTTGGCATTGTACGTTTCTGCAAACCACGTTATATTCGTACATTTTATCACATATATCATCGTTTCTGAATTGACATAGTATATGAGCTGACTTTGTCATCAGGACAGTGGATGGCATGACACCTACAGTAGGCCAGACAAGACACCAACAGACAACTAAACCAGGTGTTTTTAGTCATTGCATTGTTTCCAACAGCTTCTTAGCCAGCAAACGCTGTTTTTTAGTGACCTTTTGGTGTGTTTCCACCTGTGATAGTGCCACAAAAGCGGTTGTTTTTTTACCTAGACATCGCTGAGTTTCCAGCCAGAGTTTTGCTACGAAAAGTGTTTGCAATAGACCCAGACCTTGTGACATTTCCTGCTGGAATTTTGCCACCAAATGCAGGTACAACATACAGCCTAGGGCTCCTAATGTGGTAGGGCCGGCACTGCTTTTTTAGAGCTCATTCTCTAAAAACAAATAACCTGATGCAGCTAAAATCAATGTTGAAGTGAGTCGTGATGGTGCACTAAAACAGTAAAGTTATAGTCTGTACAACCAAAACTGAAAGAGATTAAAACACTAGAGCTGAGGGGAACTGCAAATGTGGGTGATAATGCTCAGTGAGTTTATCACCACAGCTTTGTCACCGCTTTCACACACAAGTGGTCAGTTGTTAATATGACAACATGAATTAAAACAGGAATTTTAGAGGCACATCGTTCACACACAAACCTTTTTAAGTTCTCTGACTGTACTGTGTAGTAGGTAAGGTAACTTACATACAAGCTCGATGAGAAGGCTGCGCTTGTGGAGCAGTATTCCCCCCCGGTGAACTTCTATGTCCATTTGGACAAACATCTGGGTTCGATTCAGGTGGCAGACGAACAGCCTCTTCCCGCCTGCTGCAGGGAGGACTCTCAGCGGGCACCTGCTGCTGTTCTCATTCCTGCTCGGGACAGAGGAAGACACACACACACCATGGCTTCAGAGAGAGGTCACAGAGCACTATGCTGAGTGGTATTATTAAGAACCATCTCTTTAAAAACAGTTTCAGTCACTCAAATATAGTTTTATCTGGGGCCTGTTAGTTGCATTACAAAAAGAGAAGAGTAAAGTAGTCCGTATAAGAACACCGGTACACTGACAGCACTGGACGCCACATGGCTTATTGTTACACACTGAATGTGACTCACTGGTAGGTATATGTGAAGGAGTACTGATCCACAGAGCCGGCCCTCTCTTCATCTTCCTCCCAGAAGCACGTGAAGTCCTTCCTGCCTTCAGCAAAGCACTTTGGGTTTTCTGGTTCCTCTTTCAGCAGAATAGACACTGAGGAGATAAAGACAAGTGTGAGAAGCCAAAAGCTCTTTGGTCACCTATACTGAAAGAAATAAACGTTTACTAAAAGCATTATTTGTTCCCAAAGTTTGCACTTAACTTACTTTAAAACTTTCTCTTTGTTTTCACAGCAGGTGACAATTAAAAAAAAAGTTGCCTTACCTTTCTTTTCGAAATCTCGCGCACCCTGGACGATGGAAGCTTTCCGCATGGCGCAGAAAATCACGAAAAGCGCCAACAGTCTGCTCAGGTGATCACATATCATCGTCCTGTCTTCTCTGTTAACGGAAAGACTTTGGCTTTCTTTTGCCAGAATGCATAACTGGAAAACAACCTGCCACTAACGCGTGTGCTGCAGGGGAGGCTTGTGTTTTTGTTTAGATACCAATGGATAGCGCACCGCGGTCACGCGCCTGCTTGTGAGCGATAAGGTGCGTAGAGCCGAGCTGTTTACTTTCTCCAAAAGTCAGTGGAGGGGCGGGGATACTCGTACTCTGTGGTTGATGGGCGCGAAGCATGCGCTCATTGATGTTCACGAGTTGTTTGTGTCGCTGTGGGGAGAGAGGAGGTGAGACATGGGCGTGCGTAAAAGCGCGCAAACGTTGGGTTAGATAGATAGATAGATAGATAGATAGATAGATAGATAGATAACGAAGCATGAGGAAAATGAAATATATACTTCTATATGTTTTTAAATGCGTATGTGTGAGCACTGTCTCGTGGCTGAACTGTAAATTAATCCCTGCACTTGCCCAAGTAACGGAAACCGCAGAGTGCTCACACACCTACAGCAACAGGCCTAAACGGTTTCTTATCTACTCACTGCACTCACGTTTTCTTCGTTTGACCAGCATTATCGGCGCTGCAGACACCCCTGTTTCTTCACCCATGATAAGTGGTCCAGGGGGGCGTAACGGCCCATCCCCGGCAGTTTAAATGCAATTCAGCGCCTCTTTACATCAGGTGACAGGGGGACAAGACATCCTGATCCCAGTGGGGTGGGAAGGGTACTGATGTAAAAGAGAAGCTGCATTTCACTCGCATGACGACATTCAGCTGCAGATGGTGAAACTTTTGAACCTAATTTCAGCTTCATTTTTAGGCCAGTTTGGTAAAAATGAATGTAAGTTTTGAAGTACACTGCTCAAAAAAAATAAGGGAACACTTAATGGTCACAGTATAACACCAGGTCAGTGAAACTTCAGGGATATCAATGTGTCCATTAGGAAGCACAAGTGATTGTGAATCAGTTTCAGCTGCTTTGGTGCAAATCGAAGTGACAACAGGTGCAATGGAGAGGCAAAAGCAAGACAACCCCCAAAAAGGGAATGTTTTTACATGTGGTGTCCACAGACAGTTGCTCTCTCCTTATCCTTCCTCACTGATTCTACTCTAGTTTGGTCTTCTGCTAGTGTACCTGCAGCCCAATCAGGTAGTCCAGCTCCTCCAGGATGGCACATCCATATGAAGGTTTGCTGTGTCTCCCAGCACAGTCTCAAGAGCATGGAGGAGATACAGTACCAGGAGAACGGCTGTTACACAAGGACAGGGCCGTAGAAGGGCATCAACCCAGCAGCAGGACCGGTATCTGCTCCTTTGTGTGAGGAGGAACAGGAGGAGCACTGCCAGAGCCCTACAACATGACCTCCAGCAGGCTGCTGGTGTGCATGTTTCTGACCACACTGTCAGAAACAGACTCCATGAGGGTGGCATGAGGGCCCCATGTCCACAAGTGCAGTGGTTCCAAACTGGTTAAGCCCAGCAAGGTCCACACTGTTTAATATATTCAGCATCATGTTGTTGAGCGAGTTTTCTGTCTCTGTTAAGTAGCTGTCCTTTAGACCCTCACTCTACAGAAGGAAACGGTACTTCAAATTAAAAGCTCTGTGTCAGAAATTCACTTACAAAGTTCACACATTCGCAAGTCGCTTGCGGTCCACTCAGATGGACCTGAGACCCACCAGTTGGGAACCACTGCTCTAGTGGGACCTGTGCTCACAGCCCAGAACCGTGCAGCCCGACTGACGTTGGCCAGAGAACACCAGAATTGGAAGGTTAACAGATGAGAGCAGGTTCACACTGAGCACATGTGAAAGAGTCTGGAGACGTCGTGGTGAATGTTACACTGCCTGTGACATCATCCAGCATGACCGGTTTGGCGGTGGATCAGTGATGGTCTGCGAAGACAGATCCCTGGAGGGTCACACAGACCTCCATGTCATAGCCAACAGTACCCTGACTGCTGTTAGGTACCGGAATGAAATCCTCAGAGCAACTGGTGCAGTGGGCCCTGGGTTCCTCCTGGTGCAGAGGGCCCTGGGTTCCTCCTGGTGCAGTGGGCCCTGGATTCCTCCTGGTGCAGTGGGCCCTGGGTTCCTCCTGGTGCAGTGGGCCCTGGATTCCTCCTGGTGCAGAGGGCCCTGGGTTCCTCTTGGTGCAGAGGGCCCTTGCTTCCTCCTGGTGCAGAGGGCCCTGGGTTCCTCCTGGTGCAGAGGGCCCTGGCTTCCTCCTGGTGCAGTGGGCCCTGGGTTCCTCCTGGTGCAGTGGGCCCTGGATTCCTCCTGGTGCAGTGGGCCCTGGGTTCCTCCTGGTGCAGTGGGCCCTGGGTTCCTCCTGGTGCAGAGGGCCCTGGGTTCCTCCTGGTGCAGTGGGCCCTGGGTTCCTCCTGGTACAGTGGGCCCTGGATTCCTCCTGGTGCAGTGGGCCCTGGGTTCCTCCCGGCCACGTGTCCAGAGTGTGTAGACAGTTCCTGGATGATGAAGTGTTGATGCCATTGACTGGCGCTCTCGTTCCCCCTGATCTAAATCCAACTGAGCACCTATGGGACATTATGTATCGGTGCATCTGACGCCTCCAAGTACAACCACAGACTGTCCAGGAGCTCACTGATGCCCCGATCCAGGTCTGGGAGGAGATCCCCCAGGACACCATCCACTGACTCATGAGGAGCATGCCCAGACGCTGTCGGAAGTGTTTACAGGCACGTGCGTTGCCCTAAAAAAATTCACGAGATGGATCAGCCTGTGACATCAATTTTTCACCACTGACTGTTGTCATGACATTTTGTTCTCAACAAATTACACAGTGTACATCAGTAAAGATTTTCAACTTGAATAATTCGTTCGTCAAGATCTGATGTGTGATTCAAGTGTTCCCTTATGTTTCTGAGCAGTGTATACAGAGGCCCTGCATGGGGAAGGTAGTTACTGACTTAGGTGGAAGGAAGAAGGGGATGAGGAAATCTGTATTGTTGTGGAGGACAATAGCAGTGTGGTTTCTCTGGTTCTTCAGATAAAACGTGAAAAAGCCCTGACCTGTGTTTTGGGGTTAGGAGGTCATAAATCACACGTTAGAAGCTGCTGTCACCACAAAAACATGTTGTGCACTCTGTGACTGATTTGTAAAAAGAACTAAAGTCAATGATCAGAAATGATACTGTCCCCTTTGTAATGAATATATTCTTTATTTCCATGTACACATTTCAACATACTCAATTTATTCTTGTTTATAAGATGCATTTTTTCCCCACAACGCTTCCATCCAACACATTCAGCACCTAAAATAAAGGGATCCAGTGAGCTGAGCTCCCCTCTTTCAGAAGGCGACCGATCAGGAATGCAACACAACATATAAATCATAAACATAAGAAGGAGAGACAGAACACACCCCAGACTAACAGCTCCGGATGCTCCAGACTTATTTGTACCAAAGCGTCAGTAGTTTCGGTGGTTAAAAATTCAGTATCAGCAGACAGGTTAGCACATTCAGTATGTGTTCAAGCAGCAGCCGCCATGAAGCTCCTTCAGTGGAACTTGCACAGATATTATACGCTCTGTGATTGCATTTAACCTGCACATATGTTGAAATACAAATGTAGTGTTATGAGTGTTGCACGCAGCCTCCTCATGCTAACTGCATCAAAGCTTAAAGGGACAGTTCACCCCAAATCAAAAACACATAATTTTACTCCTGCCTGTAGCGCTATTGATCAGTTGAGATTGTTTTGGTGCGAGTAGCTGAGTGTAGAGCTCGGTCTCACTCGGTTGTCGTCAAAATCCAGTGCTTGGGCGGTGACTTGTGGCAATGAAAAAAGGCTGCTTTAAACACTGGCATGACAAACGGACAGTCATGACGGAACAAGGCAAAAGTCAAGGTGGCGAAAGTCCAACTGGGTGGTGGATGGGTCCAACAAACACTGACTTTCACCCCAGGGAGCGGTGTTGCCGTCCCGTAAGATTCTAAAGCCAAACCCTGTTCTTTTTTCTGAAACCCAACCTCGTGTTTTTGTTGTTGAAGGAAAAAAAGTAAATGCGAGACTGTATGTAAACGGTAAATTTCCCGTGAAAACAGAAGTGCATCTTGAAAGAAGATGATGCATGTAACAGGCTGAAGTTGACGTCGTATGTGGAAGCTTGGTCACTCTACAACTTCCCGGTGCGTCAGAGGGAAACGCGGCAGGACAAGAACAAAAGCTGAGGCGGCGAAAGTGTTTCTGTGGCCCAAACCCAACCATGTGTGTTTGTTGTTGAAGGAAAAAAAAAGTCAATTCACGGTGTTGTACTGACGTAGTGCGTTTATTTTGAAAGAGACTGAAAGTAAACATTGAAGTTCCTGTGAACATAGAAGTGTATGTTGAAAGAAGAGACCAACGCACCCAGGGTACCTTGCAGGTTGTATCTCTCGAGGTGGAAAGTCCATGACCAAACGTCAATGTGCGACAAGGTCAGAGTGAGAATGTGTTGGTGAATCACAGATGTCTGCCTGCTCTCGCTTTGTGGTGCTAAAAAAACACCCCACATTTGAGCAATTTCACTTTCATCTCTACGGCTGATATCTGCAACACTCAGCAACTCACATCAAAACAATCTAGACTGATAAACAGCACCACAGGTAAGAGGGAAAATATGTATGTTTGATTTTGGGGGGGGGGGGGGGTGATCTGCCCCTGAGATGATAATATCAGCCATCTGTAAAACTATATCACTACTCAGCAGCGCACACTGGCAGCAACAACAGGGCCGAAGCACCAGTTGTGCAGTTGTGACCCAACGATGGGCTTTGCCATGGCAACGTGAGGCTGCTATCACGGAGCAGAGGTTACGGTTGATACTAACTGACAGTCAGTAGTCTGCACATGGACAGGGATGGTCAAATGGCACTGTTACTTTTTTTCTATTCCTGATTTATGGTGCAATCTAAAGTCTTTGTATTTCAATTTCATGAATCAGAGGTTTTCAGCAGAGGGAGGTCAATACTGACATGTTACAATATGTAAAGGAGCAAAAAAGCGTTTTAATGTACAGGTAGCTGATGGCGAATACAGCATAATGTGGAGAAGATAGAACCTCTTTCCATTCACTTCAATGACAAGATGAGACATTACAGTAAAGGCAAATAAAGTGACCCTTTTAACTAACATTGTGCACCAGCTCACTGCTTCTCCTGATAGTGGCTACAGCACATTTGAGGCCCGACATTTATCCTGCTCAGAGATCAGTGTTCTTCCCTTTCTGAGTACACACACACGTACACACACACACACACGCACACACACATACACTGTGCTGCATTTCCACAAAACAGTCATTATGTCAGTAACAAGAAAAAAGCATAATTCACCACTTTGTAAATACTCAGTTATGAAGCATAGTAGGTTTGCCATGCCAACTCTTTTGCCATGCTGCAGTTAGAGGAGCCGTGTGTGAGTGTGTGTGTTGTGTGTGTGTGTGTGTGTGAGAAGGCGATAAAGAAAGAGTGGCACAAAGGGGTTGAGCGAGGACATGCCATGAGGTCAGGTCATGTGATGAGTACAAGAGCCACCAGTGTTAAACGATATTTACCGCCACCGCCCTCCAGGTGTCTCACTATGAGTGCATGAGAAAAGGCTTCAGCAGCCTCCGAGAGGCGCTGAGGGAGGCGAAGGGCACCACAAGACTGGCATTAACATCCAGGTAAAGATGAGGTTCACAATGACACATGGTAGGTTCTCTTCATCATTGTTTATGCTTTTCATAACTGACCTCACATCTCACAATAGAGGGTGGCTACAGTGTCGAATCATCAGCACCTGATAATGACTTTAACCCGAAAAACAACATTAACGAATATATTTGTTTTCCTTAGCTTCACTGCACTGACATGTCCATATTTAGAAGAACACTTCTCCTGCAAAGTCAGCATTTGTGTTTCAGTTGTTCGCTGCAAAGTTACCTCGAATTTGTGAAGATAACTCTGTTTTTCTCACACGCCTCCACGATGAACGAAGAATCCAAAAAAAGCAAACATTCTTCATGAATTGAAGTCAATGGGGGACCGTGTTTAACACCAGCAAAACCATCCGTTTGCAAAATATATTTTTCTTTTGGGAAGTACTGAGTATATGACTGGTTACATGAGACTTGGGTTATACTGCATGAGCTGCGGAGACTTTGTAAACACATCATTACAAACTGCCTCATGCACAGCCGACTAGCGTGCCTGGGCATGCGTGTGCATGTGAACCACAAAAATAATGGTCGTAGCTATTGTGACATCACCCGTTGGTTTGTGGACTCTTGTTTTGAAGCATCAAATTTGGCATTTTAGCGCCATGTTGGTGTTTTGGAGCCAGAAGAGACCATATTTGGATGAGAGGGTGGAGCTGTGGAGGAACCGAGGACACTATTGACAGACCACCGAAGCCTGAATAAAGTGTGAACAGGTGAGTTATATAAAAATGATCTCCCTGGGGCTCACTTGGTGTAGCAGGTGGCCTGTGTACAAAGGCCTTGTCCTTGCTGCGGGTTTGGCTCCAACCTGTCACCCTTTGCTGCATGTCGTTCCCCCTCTTTCCCCCTTTGATGCTAACAACTGTGCTTTCAATTAAAGGCAAAAAGCCCTATTAAAAAAGCCCCTTGTACAGTTGTCGTGAATGTTGAAATTAGCTGCAGAGACCAAAAGGTTGGATTGAGCCTGCAGCCACTGCAGCAAGGACATGGTCTTTACACATGGGCGCCTGTTCTCCCAGCTGAGCTACTGGGCACCCCCAAAGTGTTTTTTTGCCAGGCTCTAAACATTTATTTCTGCTGTAAAGTTGGATATCTTAACATGGGGGTCTGTTGGGATTGACATGCTTTTGGAGCCAGCCTCAATCGGCTGTTCAGACAACTGCAGTTTTTGACACTTCCATGTTGGCTTCATTTTTCAGCCCCGGAGGCTGCTGCTTGGTTTGAACTCTGCCCAAACAGACCTGAATGTGTTTGGTAAGTACTCAGCATATAACTGGATAAATGAGACTTTGATTGTTGTACACATGCTGTGTGATATATGTTTGTTGCTAAATGCAGTACACGTTTACTTCAATTCATGAAGGATGTTTGCCGTTTTTAGGATTCTCTGCTCACCGTGGAGGCGTGTGAGAAAAGCTGTCTTCGCAAATTCACGGTAACACACGTGAGTCACTGATATACAAATGGTCATTTTGCAGGTGAACTATTCCTTTAAAGAAAGAGAAAACTTAAATTCTGAGTGTACTCAACATTTGATAAAATCTGATTTATTTTAAAGATTGATACCGCTCTCGCATCTGTACAGCAAATATGAAGCTAAAGGTGATTAGCTTAGCTTAGCTTAGCTTAGCTTAGCGTAAAGACTGGAAACAGGGCGGGGTTCACCCTGGACAGGTCACCAGACTATCACAGGGCTGACACATAGAGACAGACAACCATTCACACTCACATTCACACCTACGGACAATTTAGAGTCACCAATTAACCTGCATGTCTTTAGACTGTGGGAGGAAGCTGGAGCACCTGGAGGAAACCCACGCTGACACAGGGAGAACATGCAAACTCCACACAGAGGACCCTCTTGCTGTGAAGCGACAATGCTAACCACCGTGCTCCAAAGGTACCAAAATGGAAATGGATGAGTTTGTTTGTTAATCCAAACAAAAAAAAACAGTCTTCATGCAAAGCTAGGCTAACCGGCTGCTAGCTGTAGCTTCAATTCTAGCACACAGACATGAGAGTCGTATCAAGATAGCAAATAAACCTATTTCCCAAAATGTGGATCTGTTCCTTTAATCCTCACATAGTTCAATATGCCCTTTTCTGAGACGTACATCATTTCCAGTGTGCTGTACAAAACTGCAACCTAAGCACATGTGCTGTATGAATCTCAAACAAAACAATGGATGCTAAAAGTACAGCCGTCTACAGACACTATTTGGCACTGCTATTTTCGAGCTATCTGCACAAATATCTGACTTTAAAATGCTCATGTAGCAGCAGTGGTCAAGGCGGGTGATGTCGGGAGTGGACAGAGCACAGGGCAGGTTTTAGTGGACTATCAGCTCACCACAGAGCGGAGACAGGAAGTGGGCCTCTTTAAGGTAAAAGCCTGACAGACAGACAGGCCTAGGGAGGAGAGGGGTCTGACAGCACTGATGAAGATTATCTCAGCTAGCTGCCCTTCGGTTCATGCTGGGCTGTGTGGACAAAGCGGAGCGGCAGTGACGAGAGAGGAAGAGGTGCGGCACTTTACATGGTTGAGGCACAGAGAAGGAAGGTCTTCATGTATGAGTATCAGTGTGTGTGAGTGTGTGTGTTGGGGGAGCTGGTGTGAGGGCAGATGGTTTAGCAAGCACAGCCCCCGTGGCTCTCTGAAGGTGAGTCCTTAAGGGCCTGGTTCCTGTGGTTGGGTACGAGGTTCATGTCTCCCTCCATGCTCTCGTTCATCTTCTCACAGATGACGTCCACTAGACGCTCAAACACCTGCTTCACGTTGATGTTGTCCTTCGCACTGGCCTCAAAGAACTGGAAACCTGAGGGGGAGCGACATGATTTTATTAACTACGAACAAACAGATGTATACATATTAAAATCCACATAGACACACTGTACATGCATGAATATGGTATCATGGCAGAAGCCAGCAGGAAGAAGTTTTATGAAAATACAAGAAAGAGTTTCTACCGAGATCCTCTGCCAGCCGCTGGCCGTCCTCTGTGGGTACGAGCCTGTCGTCCTCCAGGTCACACTTGTTACCGACCAGGATCACCTGAGCATTGTCCCACGAGTACGTCTTGATCTGCGTCGCCCTGTAGGAAAGACATAATACTGCCTTAAAGAAGCTGTTTACACTGACACAAACAACTGGGAGCAAAAGTTGCATGACGTGTAACACAACAGCGTCAACATCAAGTGTGTAGTTTCACACAGATGTTGATTCGGCTCTGTTACTGTCTCCACTGCTGGCTTCACAGTGGAACAACAATGCCCAAAGAAGAATGGTGAGGCAAAATAGCGGTGGAACATTCCCGCCTTGTACATGTCTCACAGTCTACATGAATAAAAGCAACAAAAACAATGGATATATAAAGGAATACAGAAACCAACCAGCAATTAAATATTAACTAAAATTGTTGGTGGACACTTGTTTATATAAATTTAAAGTGTCTCCAGTGACACGTATAGGAAAACAGTATTTGCAGCATCAATTTTGGTTGCATCTGGCAAAGCCTGTTGATTTATAAAGCCAATTCAGCAACAGAGCAATTCAAGAAACACATTATAAAAGGACATCTTAATACGATTAAAAACAGTCATTAAAGGGATAGTACACGCAAAAATGAAAATTCAGCCATTATCTACTCACCCATATGCCGTGGTGAAGTTTTAGAGTCCTCACATCACTTGCAGAGATCCAAGGGGAGAGGAGGTAGCAACACAACTCCACCTAATGCAGGCTGACGGCGCCCCAGATTCAAACGTCCAAAAACACATAATTGAAACCACAACATATCTCCGTACTGCTCGTCCGTAGTGATCCAAGTGTCCTGAAGCCCCGACATAAAAAGTTGTTTGGAAAAACCTCATTTGAACTCTGTTTTTAGCCTCATTGTAGCCTGTAGCTCTGACTGCCTCTCTGGACACCGCGCCACGTGTGGTCAGCCACCATTAGGGCTCATTTATGCTCCCTTTACATACGAAAATGTATACGTCCGTTTCAGACGATGTTACCGTCACTGCCCACATACTTCCATGCACCCTTTACGTTGGCATGGATGTTAACCAATATATCCACCAGGGGGCAGCCCAGCCTCAAAAGTGTATGACAACAACAAACTCAAAAACAAACATGGCGACTGTGGAGGAGATATTGATAATGTACCTCTTGCATAAAAGACAAAAAGCGTTGTAGGAGGCGGTGGTCGGTGAGGCTGTTAAATACATCGCGACTGGAGGACAGAGAATTCTTTTCTCTAGTACTGCCGATGAAAGAAGTTGAATTTTTATTTCTTCTTCATGTCTCACTAGAGCTACGTATCCGGTAGTGACAGCAACACTGCCCCCACGGTTCCCGGTGGTACTGCTCCGTTTGGCCCGTATCCGTAAGCTTTATGGAAACGTGCAGAAATACGGACGAAATGAACACAGAGCACGGACAGAAGGCTCCGTCCGTATCCGGATCCGTATTTACCGTTGAGCATAAATGAGCCTTATTAGGTGGAGTTGTGTTGCTACCTCCTCTCCCCTTGGATCTCCGCAAGTGATGTGAGGACTCTAAAACTTCACCTGAGCCTCCCTCGGCATATGGGTGAGTAGATAATGGCTGAATTTTCATTTTTGGGTGCACTATCCCTTTAAAGAGCTAAAACTAAAATAAAATAACACAGGTATAAAATACTGTAACAAAAGTTATGCTGTGGTGTAAGAAATAAACAATTATTTGATTCAATTATTTGACTGGGCTGGAATTGATCCTGCGGCTGCTGCGGCAAATACATCACCTTTGTATATGGGACGCCTGCCCTTCCCACTAAACCACCTGGCGCCCAGATCTTGAGAAGTCTTTGAGGTCATCTAACAAAATGACAAATGGGAAATTTCTCAAACTCACCAGTCCTGAACGGCGTTGAAGGAGTCCTGGTTGGTGATGTCATACATGAGCAGGAAGCCCATGGCTCCTCTGTAGTAGGCTGTGGTGATGGTGCGGTAGCGCTCCTGTCCTGCTGTATCCTGCACACACACATTTTATACTTATTAAGATCTACAAAACAAACCAAAATCCTCAGTTCCTCTGTGATCATGCAGTGCAGGGTTTGAAACCACAAGGGGGCAACATTGTTCAATCTATGACTTGTTGCCACAACACTTAACCTCTTAACAAGTCAGAGTTACTGACACAGCACATGTGTCAGTGAGTGGTCTCCTCCAACACCACTGTCTACATCAGAAACATGTGGCACAAAGCCAATACATGTATTCATTAAAGACAGTTGATTTAATTAAAAAGTAGAGTTACTGCCCTGCGGTTGTACGCCTCTGAGCAAACATGTCAGTGAAAACATGGATGTTTCACACACAGAAGATCTATACAATCAGCACAGTTTCAAGATTAGAGTCACAAATTCAGTATCTGACCAAATGTCTCCCCTTCTGTTCCTGAGATATGATGTTGAGTAAAGTGTTTTATGCAGAACATTATGATGTCACAGTGAAACGGACCTTTGACCTTTTGGATATAAAATGTCAGCGCTTCATCGTTTTAATTTAATAGACATTTGTGTGAAGTTTTGTCATAATTGGCGAATAAATTCTTGAGTTATGGCCAAAAACATAACTTCTAATGAGTTTACGTTTGTGTCAAATTTTAGGAAATTTTCCCAAGGTGTTCTGGAGATATCATGTTAACAAGAATAGGATGGATGCAAGGTCAAAGCAACCTTGACCTTTTACCACCTTAATCTAATCATTGATCAACAAAAGGCTGTGGACATGAGACATGAGAGACACAGGCAATTACTGCAAACTCAAGACCCCTGAGGGACTTTGGTTGGAAAAACCTTGTGCAATTCTTTATCACACTGAGACTACAGCACTGCGAACAGGCCGACAGAGCCACGGCTTTGGTTGGAGGCAATGCGGAACCTCACTGGACAATCATCGTCATGTTTTCTAGGCCCAAAAACACAACCATATTGGCGAGAGACTGCAGCAGAGAATCATAAGATAACTGGGATGGATTTAGTCTACTCATTTGTCACATTATACTTAGGAAAAATATCTGAAACTGTGCCACACAAAGATAAATATCTATCAAAGATTCTTTTGGCAAGTAGCAGGAAAGTCATGACTCACAAATGGTGGCAAGTTGATCCTCTGACACTGGCCCAATGGCTGAAGATTATAAATGAAACATACTGTATGGAAAGACTTTTATGTGAAGGCTTGAGATGGAAAAATGTGAAAAATACTGGGGGACCTTGTAACCTTTGACCTTGGAACACCCGTGACGACCTCATGTTCTTTGTTTCTTAAATAAAAAAGAATTACAAAAAAACAAAAATGGGCTTTTAAATTTTAAAGGAAAAGGTCTTCATAAATGCAATAAATGAAAATACAGATTAAAAAATAAAGATACACTGGGGTACAAGCTTACAGAAAAACAAGGTATATTCAGTCAGAGGATTCAGGGAATAAAGTTGCATAATCTTCCAGAACATATGACTATATCGATATCAGCGTCAGTTACCGGCCATGAGTTGATATATATCAGCATATTGGATATTGGCCAAAAATCCAATATCATGCAACCCTATAAAAATATAACATTCAGTTTAGTCAAGTCTGCATTCATACCACTTTTCAACCACATTATGACCATTTACCATCAACCATTTTCACTGTTACAGATTCCTCGGCTCTGATTGGTTGTTTTCGTTCAGTCGCAGTGGATTTTATTGATTATATCCACAGACCATCTCATGTACTGCTGTGTAGATATTTTCAACAAATATGACACAAAGGTCTTTTTTTTAATAAACGTTACCAACTACAGCTTTAATAGTTTGCTCAAAGAACAGAAATGGATTAAATGTCAACCATGTTTTCATCACTTGTAGACTTTCCTGCTTGCCTAGTGCTTTTCACACATGCTTAATCTCAACAAATAAAGTTCAGGTGTTACAAATGGCTTCAATTTATTTATTTTTTTGATACAGTAATTTCTGTCTTTGCCACCAGCTGAGCTGTTTTACAACCTGGCAGCTGCAGCACCTGAGAATCACTGTGAACCACTGGTCTAGTTAATCATTGGTAATGGTTGGCCAGTAAACTCAAATCAGTTTCTTATCAAACTGACATTTATTGCTACAACGCTACGAGAAGCTTGTGACAGTAATAGTGAAGTCATTTGATTTATCAAAGGCATTATAAAATTAAATTAAAGTCACAGTTTACCTCTAAGCAAATTGGTTTGATTTCTTTCAAAAATAAATAAATAAATAAATAAAAAAAAAGAGAAGGCAACAAATTAAAAATTAAAAAAAATATAAACAAAAAAAAAAATCTGTAACATAATTTCAATCATAATTCATTCAATTTAATCATATTTCATATATTCATATTTATTTTTAATTATAATTTTAAATGTATAATTGCAATAATTTATTAATATAGTTTTCTGGACATTTCCCCCTTTTTCTGGTTGTTTTCTGGTCATATTTTACAAGTTTCTTGCTCATTGTCTTTTGCATTGCCAATGTCAACGAGCAATTTAATTAGCAAAAAAAAAAATATATATATATATATAGTTAATTTTTATATTTTTTAAATGTATCTAGTAACATAATTTTAATTATTATCAAATAATTCAATTATATTTATATTTTTCATATTCATATATATTCATATTTATGAATTTATTTAATAATAATCTTAAATATGTAATTTTAATAATTTATAAATATAGTTTTCTAAACATTTTCCCCATTTTTTTAATAACTATTTTTTTTTTAGGTTATTTGTCATATTTTACCAGTTTCTTGCTCATTGTCTTTTGCATTGCCATTGTCAATGAGCAATTTAATTAGCAAAAAAAAAAAAAAAAAAGTTCAAAGAAAAGAAATAAGAAAAAAATATGGTTAATTTTTGTATTTTTAAAATTTATACAGTGAAATAATTTTAATCATAATTAATTAATTCAATTATATTTATATTTTTCATATTCATATATATATTCACAATTCTTCATTTATTTAATAATAATTTTAAATATGTAGTTCTAATAATTCATGAATATAGCTTTCTTAACATTTTTCCCTATTTTTCCAATATTTCCTTTCTCTCTCTTTTTAATAACTATTTTTTTTAGGTTGTTTTTTGGTCATATTTTACCAGCTTCTGGCTCACTTGCTTTTGTTCATGTTTGTTAAAGGAATCAAACTGACGCTCAGGTTTAAATGCTTGTGACAGGTGTCTGAATGCAGCACAAGAAAACCAATATCAATCCAGGCTTCAAGGGGTTAATTTGTAGTTTTTAAAAAAAGGTAGCTGTGGATCTATCCTGATGGGAAATATAAGTCCAAGGGATGATTGTACTCCAAGAAAGCTTCATGCGTTTCTCTCCTTGGCTTCACACCACACCAAAATGCCACTAGCTGCACTCGGCATAATCCACCAGAGGATGACATTTAGATATGAGCTCCCGTCACAGTCATTTCTCATCAAACCAGGACTTCCACGTCACATCAATAACCAGCCAGCAAGAAGAAACACACAGATAAGAGAAGGGAGAGCGTCACAGAGTCAGAGGAGAGGCAGGTTTATCAGAGGCATCTGCTAATTAAATAGAGGCTATGTGTGATGTCACAGCCGACACTTAGAAATAGTTTAGTGGAGCTCAGACCAAAAAGATGGAACAGATAGACTGAGATTAACTCCCCTCTACTCTCACAGTTACCTGGTAACCTGCTCTCATTTGCATCTGGGGTCTAAGTGTGTTTCTGTGTTTGATGTTTCCCTCACAGTGAGGAGGAGGAGGAGGAGGAGGAGGAGGAGGAGGAGGAGGAGAAGGAGGCAATGGAGGGGGAGGGGTGGGTTGTCCAGGTTACCAGAGGCCATTGAGGGTTATGAATGTTCCATTACAGCCCGTACTGCTCCGGGTGGTCGGCCCAAATGATCCTTCTCACTTTACAAATTGGACAAGACAGAACGTCGTCTGCTGCACAGATCCTTCTATCAGAGACAGCAGCACGGAAAACAACACACTGGTTAAGGCCTTTACACACCGGGGCCGTTTGTCTTTTTCTTCTTCAAACTTATTGTCATTTCACACAGAATGCAAATATTTCACTGCAAATTTTTGAGCATCAGTTCTTCTTTTACAACACCAATAAAGGCATCAACCAATCACGCTGTGCAGAATAGAGTCACGTCAAAACATCACGACCTGTTGCAAAATATTCACAGGAAAGTATTTCACATTTTTGCGTTGTTTATCAGCCACGCGTCGCCTCCGGAGTGCAAGGCTGTTACCGTTGGATTGGTTTCCGGTGTTGCTGGTGTGGTGCAGTGACGGAGTTTAAACTAGTTTGATTTTATGGATCAAGCTAAACCAGCATTTGTCTGGCAGTACCTGTGCTGATGATGTCACAGCGCTAACTTGTAATAAAGCTCAGTGTTAAGTTCAATCAGCTGACTATGGGCCTTCACTCTTCTAGTTATCCAATCAATCTTCGCCACGATCTTTATCAGCCAATCAGGATGCTACTGTTAAATTTCAAATCTACTCTTTCCTCTGCTGCTGTCAGCCGCCATTTTAGGCAAAACTTTCCCACTCTCCTCCAGCTATTGTACCCAGAGTCTAGGACAAGCTCAACTAAGACTCATCCAAATCCAAATCCCTCATCCAGATCATCAGCACTTCTCCATGTTCTTCACATCTTCACCTCATCTCATCTTCACCACCAGCATCTATTTCCTGGGGAGTTCCCTATTTGACTTTAGACTCATCACCGTCCTTAAATCATACCATCTCGATGGGTCTAATCCCCATAGACTTTGCACATTCTTATGTGCACATGTTAATAAATATTATTTTCACTATAAAAATGAGTCTCTCCTGATTGACCTGCATTAGTGATAAGCAACATGACAACCTGAATAACATGATGTTTCTTTATGAACGGACTAAAGGAGCCACTAGTGTCTGACAGGCTGTGAGCCAAACACAGCAACAGGTGAGAAGGGGAAACAAGCAGCGCACATTGTTCGTTTACTAGAAAATGTATGTGTTTTTTGGGCAACAAGACGAGACAGGAAAACTTAATGCCAATATAGACTCACAAGTCAGTCTTTAGACGCTTTGCTTAACTAAAGACTGATGTCTTTCTCCCTGATTTTGTGTTTAGATGGGCGGATACAACAAACTCCCTACGTTGCAGAACCAATAGTAAATCTGCAGGGCGGTCCTTCGATGGCTCGCTGAACTCTTGTGCTCGTAAACATAGTCCCACTAGAAACACGTGTAGCGGTACAAAATGGCTCAAGTCGCTATAAGTCCTTCATTTCCACAATCTTGTGGACTGAGCACACGTTTGATAAAACGGAGTTAAATCTCTCGGCATCCATTTTCAAGCTCTCTGTGTGTTTGTGTCCTTGCGGACGAGAAAAGGGGGAGCGCACATTTCTAGGAGGGCGTGTCCTTTTCAAAAATGCAAGAGGCGTTGCTTTGTTGCCGGTCGTTTTCACCAGTGTGCTAAACACACTTTAGAAAGGAGCGTCCCCAGACTATCAGAAGCCGGAGATCTCTGATTGTCTGGTGGCGACTGGTGAGACTAATGCCAATATGGCTACATTTTGGATTTGAAGCCGATGAAAGAGGTGTCCTAATTGGCAGCAAGTTTAACTGAACTTTTGTTGGATGCCCTGTCCTGTCGCTTTCTTTGAAAGCACAGCAATGGAGGAAGAACAGCTGGTTAATGAAGCTGAAATGAGGATGATCGATACCTCCTTATTCGCTTCACTGATTTATTTACATGACAGAACAGAAGAGCATTTTTAAAGGTCCAGTGTGTAGACATTAGGATGATATATGGGCAGAAATGGAATAACAGAACTATGCTTTCTTCAGTGTATAATCACCTGAAAATAATCCAGTTTTCATGACCTTAGAATGAGCCATTATATCTACAGAGGGAGTTGGTCCTCGTCCACAGAGACTCCACGTTGCACTGCCATGTTTCTGCAGTAGCCCAGAACAGACAAACCAAACACTGACTCCACATAGGGACATTTATGTTTTCACCGTAGTTAGCAGCCCCTCCACGACGAGTGTCAGAAAAACCCTGATTTTTTTAAATGTGAAACTGCTTTATTCAGTGTTTTTACCGGTTTAAATCACCTGGTCCGTTTATTTTGGACGGATAATTCTGTTCCTGGTAAAAGCTCCTGAATGTCTGGATTAGAAATAAAATGAGCACACTTTCAGTTATCAGAGAAAATAGGTGAGCACCATCAGCAGGTGTTGCGCTAGCGGCCTGTCTGCAAAGGTCCAAACAGCGTCAGAGAAACACTGATTAGTAACATGAAACTGCTTCATTCTGTGATTTTACCAGTTTAAATCATCAGGTCTGTCTGTTTTGGAGAGGAAGAAACCTCCACAGATAAATCAGCTCCCGGTAAAAACCTCCTGAGCAAAGAACACTGAAGGAATCCAAACCAGGAGAAGTTTCAGCAGGTTGCAATCTACAAACCTCACCGCTACACACTAAATGTCCCTAAATCTTACACGCTGTTCCTTTCATGTATGCAGTATTCACTATATATTCACAGACAGCTCTGATGTTGTGATGCAAACAGTTGGGAAACAGTGTCATTAAGCTCCACTCAAGTGCAACACCTGGTGGTTAAACTGGTATACCAGTTTGGTCCAGTGTTCGGCTCAATATCAAACCGGTATGAAAGTTTTTACACTGGCTCAGCCCTCCTTGTTATATCCTATTATTCTCTCCAGTGCCACAGCCAGACTCTGCTTCCTGTCAGGGGTTATTTCTGTTTCATTAAAGTGTGAAATATTCCAGGTCCATCCTTATCTCGTCCATGCAGAAATGAACAAATATTTGGCAGCGTAATAGGACATCTAACCAAATAGACTGTCTCCAGGGTTGCTATAATCAACCCCAGCCGGTAAACAAAAGCTGCTCCCTCATGTGTATATGTATGATGTTAGATAGGGAGGAGTTTAAATCAGGCCTCTGCTCGGCCAGAGACGTCACTGGGACCCTGATCTTTAAACATACGTCAAATGCGTTTATATTAGCTGCCAACACAAAGCAGTGGCACACACACACACACACACACACAGGATATGGTCCCCTGGGCTACCACACACAACACACACACACACACATACACACCATGTGTGGATGTGTTTATGCTAAGTGTGCGAAAGGTGTGTGCGCGTTTGCTCAAAGATCAGAAACGTATTTCCATGACACAGAAAGGAGGGATGTAAACAATATGTGTACACAGTGTGAACACATTGTACATATGCCTGGGCTCTGTGTAAGGGCCATGTGGTGTGTTATCAGGCCAGTTTCCATGATACACAAAGGCAGCCTCGCAGCTGGCAGAGTGGGATCATCAACAATTGTGTAAGGAGTCTCTTACAGATGGTGTTCAACAGGAGCTGACACGATTTTAACAGCCAGGAAATTTCACAGAGTTGATTATTAACACCACGCAGGGGAGGACTCGTTTTGAGGACATGCCTGCCTGTCCCACGCCCTTTACATACACTGCCACGAAGCGCTGCAGTAAATCTTCCTTACGTCTCCGTCAAACGCTGATAGGGCACTTCCTCCACTTCCTGAGCTGAGGAAATACCAGCTCTCTTTGTCATTCACCAGCCCCATCAGTAGTTACGTCCAGGCCAGGCACGCCACCGTCTCCTAACCAGACTAATCACATCATTACCCAACACACATTATAGAGTCATTACAGTTAATGCCTTCGCCCTCCTCCTCCTCTGCTGTTGCGATATCACACACCGCTCAAACACTGCATGTCATTTAATGAGGGACACGTTTAGTCAGGTAGTGTGTGTTTTGGTGTGGGCTCCTCTGCTGCTGATTCATCTCGGTCGCCGTTTGTGTATCATACGGTGGCTCATACATTGTTGGCTCAAATGAATCATCTGTTTGAACAGCCTGAACGTTGTATATCAATAGGATTTGTAGTGTGCTGTGAGGACTGTGTGCTGGAGACAAATTAAGGACACACTTTAAAGCAATGATACAGAGGTTACAGTTTTTATTGAGACTGTCAGGGACTCGCAGGCTAGGCCAGCACCCCCCCATCTATCATCCAGGTCCCTTACCACCCCCATCAGTTAAAGTGTTGGCTGATAGTCTTCCCTGAATGTTACTGTTGATTATTGTTTTGTATTATGTCATTAAAAACAAACAACAGATTTTATTAAACTGGACTACCTATCTTCTGGTTTTATTTGTCTTCTGTAGGGCCGCCCCCTGATACTCAACTAAATGTTAGTCGACCAGAAAGGTCATTAGTTGGCAAGATTTCATTGGTCGCGTAGTCGCAGAGAAAAACCCCCAAAAAACAACATAAAACTCTGATAGGAGCCGCGACTTGTCAAAACAAATCAAAAACGTAACTTGAAAGGACAGAGACAGGAAGTGGCTACGCTCAGCAGTCAGACAGGAGTCACGTTACAAACCAATCACAGCCGACAGATAGCTTTCCCTTCTTCTGTAAATATTCAGTCTGATAAACACGGAGAAGTTGATCATGTTAGTGCAGGGCTACCCAGAGCTTTACATCTGTCCCACGGGCGATAGGCCTACACACTTCTAAACAGCTCCTGGAAGAAGATCAGCTCTGCACTCAGGACTTCAGGTAAAGATGCTATCCTAAAGACGCAGCATGTGTACGGCCCCTAATCTCCAGGGCTGGTACCTGCGGTTATTCCACAGGCTAGTTAATAACATGTCGGGCAGGAAATCCAAAGTGTGGGATCATTTTGAGAAGGTGAAGGACGAACCCAAGGTGATATGTAAACTCATCTTCATTGGTCGACTACAAACATGACGTAGGGTGAATATGCTTAAAGTGGGACAATGGGCAAACTGGGACAGTTAAGCTTAATCATATTTATCTTTACATGTGTATACTTATATTACTAAAAATCATCATTGAGCTCATCATAGGTAAGTATGAGATTAAAAAACATTGGTTCTGTGTCGATGACATCACTTCTGGGGGCGTGGCTCACCATATTCAACTCCCTAAAATGAAATAGCGTTTTGAGGTGAAAGATGTTAGTGTTCTAGAAATATGAAAACTGGTGGATAGTTTGTAATTGTGATATATTTGTTATTTTGGTGATTCATAATTTTCAAAAATCACATCCATGTGAATCTTACTCTTTTTTTAAAATGCCATTTTGTTGCTGTCCCACTTTAACAATATGCTATTGTTAAAGTGGGACAGTGTGTTATTGGCAAACTGGGACAACCATTCAAGTCATTATAAAAGGTGGAAATAAGTTTCCTTTTTATTCATCCCTCATAAATTTAACTATCTAGCTAGCTAGATATATCAACAAATTTACTTAAATTGCACAAATTAAGGTAGCTTGTAATGAAAATAATAATCGTGATGCTTATGCTAGCTAGCAAGATCTTGCCCTGCCACCCCACACGTTTTGCATACTCCTGTTTAAATTGATCTAAAATAAAAACTAGCTAGAACATTCATTTTTTTGTGGGTGAAAGCTAAGACTTATGTCTTTTACATTATTATGTTGCACACTTAGAGTACCAGTGATGATATTAATGATGTTGCAAGTGTCCCAGTTTGCCAATAGCGCCTGGAAATTTTGGTTGTGGGTCAGTGTGTTTTTGGTGAAGGGTCATCCATCCTGTGTTTAATGTTTCTTTGTTTTTTCTTCTACATAGTATAGTAGAGATCACAAGCTATTTAAAATGGTATGATATGATGGGCTAAGACATTTGGTTCATAACTAGAAATTATGCTGAAGGTAAATTTTCAGAAAGTGTCCCAATTTACCCATATTCACCCTATCACTGAAACGTGGAAGTAGCTACATGCCCATTAGCCACTTAGCACAATCATAATGTGCCCTGCTCATAAGCACAATAGGATAGTTTACGGATAAGAGCGCCAGAGCACGCTGCTCCATGGTTAACACTAAAACAGGTGTGCACAAGTGATTCAGAAAATAAAAAACTTCTAATGCTAAGATTGTGAAAATGTGCACATAGGAGTAAACCGGCATTAAAAGCAGACACACACAAACACCGCACCTCCCTCTCAAAAATACTGCTTCAAGCACTTCCCTGACGTTCCCTGAACGCCCCCTGGGGGCTGGTGCCGCCCCTGTTGAGAAACACGCTAGGCGAGGCTAACCAGCTGCTGGCTGTAATATTTACTTTACAGACATACGAGTGCTGCCTTACTCTCAGCAAGAAAGTGTATTCCCAAAAAGATAAACTATTCTTTAAAGGCCAATAATTCAGAATCGCACTTCTGTAAAGTCGGGTCATTAAAAGAGAATCGATTACACTGAAACAGCAGAGGCTGATGTATCCGGACTTTTTGTCCCTAGTTTGGGTAAAACGAAATAAAACTGAATCCCACATTTTCCATAATTCCTCTCCATCATGTTTATTTGTTACACTCTCCCTAATCAATGGAATTCCTCGGTTTGTAAAGCTTTGTAAAAGACTCCAAGCCTAAAGTGAGGTAACACTGACATTAAAGGGCCATAGCTGTTTTCATTAGCTTTGTAGCTCTCCTCATAGTGTATAAACTGAGTTCCACTTTAGGCAGTGATTGTTAAATTCTAACTGCTGATTGTCATCCACTTTACATGTGCAGCTGTGTCTTAACTTGTGTCTCAACTTGTGAGTTACAGTAACTGCTGCGTGACTTGCTGCAAGAAAAGCCACAAGGACTCGTGAAGTGTTGCAATGACTGATGCTCACAACTCATGATGACACATGGTAAACACACATGAAACACTGAATTGGTAAAGAGGAGCCACCGTCACGCAGACCATAAACATGAACTGCAACCAAAAGCTTAACAATACTTAGATAATAATAACTGCAGCTTCCAAAACTGAATCAACACCTGAAGAGAAAAATCAGGAGCTACAACAAGTTGTTATTACACTGTATCAGAAGATGTCTTGCCTATAATAATTACTGTGCAGCCTCATAACATATCAAAGCTGTTTCTATCATATGTGATCACAAACACATCACAATTTAAATCTAACACTGATGTTCTGCCTATGTTGCAGGTCATCAGCAGAAGGGCTGCACAAATAATCAACTGCAGTATGGTTAAAAGATATATCAAAATCACTGTAGCTGCAATTTTTGACAAAGAAATGTGTCACAACATATATAACACATTATAAATGAAGCATTGTGGTGCGAAAGAGATACCCCAGCCTACAAATCATAGTCCAGACATAGGGGAACATGAATGTTTGGTACAGACCCTGGCAAAAATCAAATCACCAAATGCAAAAATGACCATTCCTACTAAAATTGTAACTCATATCGCAATATCTGTCAAAATAATTGCAATATTATTTCATTTGCTTATCGTGCAGCCCTCATCAGCAGCTCTATCATCGACCCCTTATTTTTTAGTCGACCATATACTTGAATGACAACTGTGAGATACAGTTTCATGCTCCAGAAAAATCTAGTAAGTGGACCTTGAGTTAAGATTTTTTTTTTAATGTTTTTCAAAACTGTTACCTTTTTTCCATGACGAAAACGAGACGATGACGACCTAAAATAGACCTTGATAACAAAAACTGAGAAGAAATCCATGCTTAATGTTACAAGACGAGACGTGATGAAAGTGTTCGTGGTGGACTATCAGACATTGAAAGCCGAGAACGGCTGTGCTTGTAATTATCTTCAAATGACTCATGAGCCACAGGCTGTAAACTCCAGTAAATAGTCTGCACCAGGATGTTTCGGTTGGTGCGAGTTGTGAGCTGTAATTCAGCAGTAAGTAATCAGCCATGTGTGTCTGACTGTGGATGGTGGAGCTGCTGAATGGATTTGTGGAGTTTGGTAGTTGCAGCGGTGGCTGTTAGCAGCTAGCTCCGCTTGCAGCCTTCACAGCTTCACCCCGCAGGACTCCACTCAGTCCGGACTGGAGAAGGTTTGTGGGTTGATGGTGTTTGACAGGCAGGTAGGAGGCTCAGTTATCTGTGAGTGTAGCTGTGCTGTAAATAAACAGACTGAACTCAGATCAGTTTTCTCTGACAGAGATGAAAGTTTAGTTTGAATCACCAACTCTGTGAGAGGACACCAGTTTAAACCTCCAGACTAACATGTTGCACATGAAGAAAGAAGTTATGTTTCTGCTTCTTAACAGTCACATGGATAAGTCAGAGTTTACAATGAACCTGGGGACAAATCCTAGTTGGCTCACATTAGTTATTTGTTGAGAGCATAAATAAAGATGTTGAGCTTTTCAAATGACAATCTGTAAGTGTGTGCTCGTAAATCAGCCCTTAAACCTGTCACACCCTGCCGGAGACATGACACACACATTATTTTACACATACTGTCACCTAGAGTCTGATTTATGACACACATCAAAAGTTTTGCTTTGGATGTTCCTGACGACTTATTTCCCTGACGTTTGAACGGAAGTTTATACTTAGACCAGCGGACCAGTCTAAAAGTAAGAAAAAACTCAGAAAACTTACACTTCTTTTTTTAAATGTTTTGGATAAAAATTTGCCATAATCTCCTTCAGCCATTCATGCTGCTACTGCCGAACTTTAAATTTGTTCTCCTCTCCGTCGGCTGTCATTTTAGGTGGAATCGTCGCACCCTCCTCCACCTCATTCACCTCCAGTCACCTTTTCCAGAGTCCAGGATGAGCTCATCAAAGCCCACTCCTCTTCACATCCACATCCTCAGCTCCCTCTTCACCTCATCTTATCACCACCACCACCACAAGCATCTAGACTCCATGGGGTTGGAGGTCCCTAATCTACTACATCTTTATCACCCTCCTGGAACAGATGACATCACGACGGGGTCTAATAATCAACGACTGATTGAGTTGTGTCTATCTGAATCTGTGAATCTCATTTTCAGTAACCAAAACCTACTTTAAATGCTGCTGAAATGCACCGTGCATTATGAACACTACACATGATCCTACAAAACATGACGACAACTCACCTAATAAAAGCTCACAAGCACCCACTCCTACAATATTATATTCTGATTATGAGTTTATGAGTAAGAGGACATAGAAGGGGTTAAAGAAGACCTGTATCTAAATGAATTCTTTTAAAATTTAATTTCAGAACTGTTTTCTGTGAAATGAAATGAGCACTGAAACTACAACATGATACAATAATAATAATAATTTCAATAATTAGTTTAACCGCCTAGTATTTCTGGTGCCGACTAGTGAGGGTTTATTCAACTCGTCAACTAATCGCTCCCATCCCTCTTTTTTTTTACAGCAACAACTGATCAAATGACGATCTGTAACATGAAGGGGTCACTTGTACGGAAGTATTCTGATGCCACACCAGAAATAAAACAAAAACAAAACAATCAGTATCAGGTAATGACATAAAAAGGTTCTTGTTGTATCATGAAAATATCTTAAAAATGTGCAAAATCTTGTTATAACAAGAAACTCTTCACACTACTGCACCCTGCTGTACCTGCCCAGCAAACAGCAGACAGACAGAGTTAGCCTCCTGCTGTTGAACAAAAGGGAAAAGTGTATCAGCTGAGGAGCTGAATATTTCCCTCAGGATTCATGTTAATGTTGCTCCGTGTGTGATTGATGTGTAAGTCTTGTGTATTCTAATAAGTTCGCCATAAAAGCTGATAAGATGAAACGTGTTCACAGCTGGTTTCCGCTTCCAATGTGTTGCCAAAGAAATCTTATTGCAGAAGCAAATTTCCTCCACGTCTGAGGTAAGACAGTTTCTCATTGTCTCCAAACCGTGACATCCAACTGGGCTCAGCATCAGTTAAAAAATGGAAACCTGAAAACCTTTGTACTCGGGCTGATCGTTTCCTTTACACATGTACAGTACAGGCCAAAAGTTTGGACACACCTTCTCATTCAATGCGTTTTCTTTATTTTCATGACTATTTACATTGTAGATTCTCACTGAAGGCATCAAAACTATGAATGAACACATGTGGAGTTATGTACTTAACAAAAAAAGGTGAAATAACTGAAAACATGTTTTATATTCTAGTTTCTTCAAAATAGCCACCCTTTGCTCTGATTACTGCTTTGCACACTCTTGGCATTCTCTCCATGAGCTTCAAGAGGTAGTCACCTGAAATGGTTTTCCAACAGTCTTGAAGGAGTTCCCAGAGGTGTTTAGCACTTGTTGGCCCCTTTGCCTTCACTCTGCGGTCCAGCTCACCCCAAACCATCTCGATTGGGTTCAGGTCCGGTGACTGTGGAGGCCAGGTCATCTGCCGCAGCACTCCATCACTCTCCTTCTTGGTCAAATAGCCCTTACACAGCCTGGAGGTGTGTTTGGGGTCATTGTCCTGTTGAAAAATAAATGATCGTCCAACTAAACGCAAACCGGATGGGATGGCATGTCGCTGCAGGATGCTGTGGTAGCCATGCTGGTTCAGTGTGCCTTCAATTTTGAATAAATCCCCAACAGTGTCACCAGCAAAACACCCCGACACCATCACACCTCCTCCTCCATGCTTCACAGTGGGAACCAGGCATGTGGAATCCATCCGTTCACCTTTTCTGCGTCTCACAAAGACACGGCGGTTGGAACCAAAGATCTCAAATTTGGACTCATCAGACCAAAGCACAGATTTCCACTGGTCTAATGTCCATTCCTTGTGTTTCTTGGCCCAAACAAATCTCTTCTGCTTGTTGCCTCTCCTTAGCAGTGGTTTCCTAGCAGCTATTTGACCATGAAGCACTGATTGGCGCAGTCTCCTCTTAACAGTTGTTCTAGAGATGGGTCTGCTGCTAGAACTCTGTGTGGCATTCATCTGGTCTCTGATCTGAGCTGCTGTTAACTTGCGATTTCTGAGGCTGGTGACTCGGATGAACTTATCCTCAGAAGCAGAGGTGACTCTTGGTCTTCCTTTCCTGGGTCGGTCCTCATGTGTGCCAGTTTCGTTGTAGCGCTTGATGGTTTTTGCGACTCCACTTGGAGACACATTTAAAGTTTTTGCAATTTTCCGGACTGACTGACCTTCATTTCTTAAAGTAATGATGGCCACTCGTTTTTCTTTAGTTAGCTGATTGGTTCTTGCCATAATATGAATTTTAACAGTTGTGCAATAGGGCTGTCGGCTGTGTATTAACCTGACTTCTGCACAACACAACTGATGGTCCCAACCCCATTGATAAAGCAAGAAATTCCACTAATTAACCCTGATAAGGCACACCTGTGAAGTGGAAACCATTTCAGGTGACTACCTCTTGAAGCTCATGGAGAGAATGCCAAGAGTGTGCAAAGCAGTAATCAGAGCAAAGGGTGGCTATTTTGAAGAAACTAGAATATAAAACATGTTTTCAATTATTTCACTTTTTTTTGTTAAGTACATAACTCCACATGTGTTCATTCATAGTTTTGATGCCTTCAGTGAGAATCTACAATGTAAATAGTCATGAAAATAAAGAAAACGCATTGAATGAGAAGGTGTGTCCAAACTTTTGGCCTGTACTGTATGTAAACAGAACACCAGAAGATGCCAGATAAGGGTAGAGAGTAAGTATGAAACCATGAGGAAGTCATGCTTTACACTTGCATAATTCACATGCTAAACTTGCACAAGGGCCAAACCCACAATTCTAGACAAACCTGGTCTTTAAAAGGTTTTTTGTAAGCCTTCTGTCACCAAGCTGACTGACAGGGACTTCATGGTGCAAACAAGTATTTCACATGGGCTGACTTTCATTTTCTTTCTCCCTCTGTTGTTCCAACTCAGTGGCCAGAATAAATGTTGGCCTTATGCGTCTCTGCAAACCACAGATATGTAACGTTTGTATGTTATTATGTTGTGGATATAGTGAGACTTAACATTTCTTTTTACTGTGGTTAATGTGTGGTTAGACTGAAGCGGGATTTTTACTTGCATCAGCTCTATACAGGGTCTATGCCATAGCGTACGCTGTTGTGAGCATTTACTTGTGTGGTGGTTGATTCAAAACACACATTAAACGCACATTAAACACACATTAAACATGGCTTAATAGAGACAGTTTCAAACACAAGTACACAAATCAGCTTCACTATAACTCGCAGCATTCACAGACACACACTTGTCTTTATCTGGACACACTGTCCCCACAAATACAACATGCTAACGTTATTAGCACAAGCCTATGGCATTTTACATTGTATTAATTAGCCTAGTGGCTAGTGAATTTTTCCTCTACTCATATGAAGCCAGGGACAACAGCAACATTTAACAAAGGTAATGTTACAAAATTCGGCTCCATTACAACTCACAAGGTTCACTGACAAAACAACTGTCTTATACTAAACACGTTTTCCAAACAAATACAACATGCTAATGTTATTAGCACAAGCCTATGGCATCTTACATTGTATGAATTAGCCTAGCGACTAGCAGAGATTTCCTCTACTCATATAAAACCAGGGACAACAGCAACATTTAACAAAGGTAACGTTACAAAATTTGGCTCCATTACAACTCACAAGGTTCACTGACAAAACAACTGTCTTATACTAAACACGTTTTCCAAACAAACACAACATGCTAACGTTATTAGCACAAGCCTGTGGCATTTTACACTGTATGAATTAGTCAAACAACTGCCGTTTTCCTCTGAAGCCAGGATAAATCACACACAAGACTTAAAGAACTATTTTGTGGAGGCTTTACTATCTACACAATTTATTGTTTCTAATCTGTAAAATTTAAGTAAAGGTCTGCATTGCCGCAACATGTAGTTACATTTCTGGGGATGTGCACGTCAGGCTACACCGTAGGTACGGTGTCAATTTGACGCAGAAGTATAAGGCCCTCTTTAGGCACAACATCACATGGTTATGGTTTGGAAAAGATCATGTTGGCTTAAAATACCTGGTTTTGGTGGCTCTATCCCTGCTAGCAAAAACAGCGACGGGTCCCTAGAAAAACACCCCCAATGACAAAGCCCATATACTACGTCAATTTAGAAATGCTGATATGATATGTATAAAACGTACAAATGTAACGTATCTGTGGTTTGCAGAAATGTTCAATGCCAACATTTTTTGTGGCTATTCAGCATTTATTTACATCTAAAGTAATATAATCCTGATGAAAGACTGAAGTATGAACTTTCCATAACAACAACACATGCACTTATACAGAAACTCAGGTGTAGAATAGAGAATAGAGGTGATGCACTTCACACTATATAAGCATGATCAGTTGTGGCTTTGAAGGCCAGAACCTGTTATTTATGCTTCCTGTTTACCTATGTGCCTTAAATGACAGTGTGGTGATGTAATAAATGTAATAACCTCAGATAAACCCACAATGCATTGCATCTTTAAACCACTCACCCAGATCTGCAACTTGATCCTCTTGTCATTGCGGAAGACAGTCTTGACCTTGAAGTCGATGCCCACAGTGCTGACGAAGGCGGAGGTGAAGGAGTCGTCTGCGTAGCGAAACAAGAAGGAGGTTTTTCCCACGCTACTGTTGCCAATGATCAGCAGCTTGAACATGTAGTCAAAGTTCTGGTCGGCCGCATCCTTCTGGGAGGGCTGCTGCTGGAGCCGCGAGTCGGTTGAAGCCATCTAGAGAGGGGAGGAGGAGGAGAAGTCAAGATCAGAAATAAAAACATGAACCTGCAGCTTTTGATACAAACTTTTTATTGGAGCAGCTTACAGCTCCGTAACTGCAATCTATCTCTGAACATGGCCGACACTGGTGAGAATTAGCTATGGTCTAGGCCCTGATCACGCAGAGAGCATTTTGAGGTTGCAAAACGCGAGGCGCTCCGCACTACTTTTTTCTGCCCATCACCTTCTAACCCTTACCTTCTCATGTAATCAATCTACCGTTTATTTACATTCATCCATCCATTTTCATCCGCTTATCTGGGGCTGGGTCACGGGGGCAGCAGGCCAAGCAAAGCACCCCATTCGTCCCTCTCCCCAGCAACACTTTCCAGCTCCTCCTGGAGGACCCCAAGGTGTTCCAAGGCCAGATGAGATATGTAATCCCTCCAGTGTGTTCTGGGTCTGCTCCGGGGCCTCCTACCAGTGGGACAAGGCGCCCAGGAGGATCCTGATCAGATGCCCAAACCACCTCGACTGACCCCTTTCGACGCGAAGGAGCAGCAGCTTCATGGGGAGTACCACCAGTTGGTCCAGGAACTTCTCCTCCATCATGGACGTTTACAGGCATATTTTAGAATGACTCAGGGGCAGTTTGACAACCTGCTGTCTATCATCAGGCCGTATAGCTCTGGGTATCCAGCAACCACTACCACCAGTTTCTCCTCCATTGTTTACCAACTGTAAACTTGTTGTTGTGACCATCACAAAAAGCCCACCTCTCAAATCATCTGATTGGACAATGGGAAAAAAGTGGAGATGACATGGGGCGCTTTTCTGCTCTGAGTTGAAGTTTTGCCAATTCTAGGAGTTCAGAGTGCTCCAGCAAAAACAGCAGGCGCCTAAAACTCAGAAATGTGAGGCGCGTAGCAATGCAAAAAGCTTCATTCTCATTAAAAACAATTGCAAAAAGCCGCCTCCAGCTGTTAAAACACTTTCTATGTGATCAGGGTCTTAATCAGTGAATGAAACAGGTGTCAGTCCGAATGTGACCTCAGTGGGGAACACTGGTCATTTGATAATAAAAATATACTGAATTTATTTAAGTTCTTTTCAGATTACAACAGCAGACAAAAACTAAAAACAACAAGGAAATAAAATACAAAAGTCAAAAAACACTGATGAGATAAAATAAAGTTTAAAAATAGCACAATAAAATAGCTAAGGAGAGATGATAAAAGCCAGCAACATATTAAATATTCATAAATGCTTTCCATAAAAGAAAGTTCTAAGAAGGGGTGTCCCACAGTCTGGACGCTCTAACAGCAAAGGTCTGGTCACCTTTGGTCACCAGCTGAAATTGAGGAGCAGCCACTGCTCTAATGACACACCTAGGCACATAGGGTGTCAATAAATTCTTGATATAATCTTGAATAATCACAACACAGGGCCAAGGATCCTCTCCATATACAACCACCTATTGTCACTGTATAACCGATGGTCACTTGATGACACCTGATGTTGATTAAGATTTAAAAGCTCTGCAAGAGCGATTAAGTGAGCCTCCACAAAATAGTATTTTAAGTCTTGTGTGTGATTTATCCTGTTGCTAGGCTAATTTATATGATGTAAAATGCCATAGGCTTGTGCTAATAACGTTAGCATGTTGTATTTGTTTGGAAAACATGTTTAGTATAAGACAGTTTTTTGTCAGTGAACCTTGTGAGTTGTAATGGAGCTGAATTTTGTAACGTTACCTTTGTTAAATGTTGCTGTTGTCCCTGGCTTCATATGAGTAGAGGAAATCACCACTAGCCACTAGGCTAATTTATACAGTGTAAAATACCATAGGCTTGTGCTAATAACATTAGCATGTTGTATTTGTGGGGAAAATGTGTCCGGAAAGTGTTTGTCTGTGAATGCTGCGAGTTATAGTGAAGCTGATTTGTGTACTTGTGTTTGAAATTGTCTCTATTAAGCCATGTTTAATGTGTGTTTAATGTGTGTTTTGAATCAACTAAACTTTACAGCACTTCACAGAAACCTCTGCCGCCGACTAGTGTTTTGGAGGTGTAACTGCAGAGTGACACAGACACACAACCACACAAGAGTAAATGCTCACAACAGCATAGGCCACATACATAGGCTACGGCGTATAAATCCCGCTTAAGATAAAGTTTGGTATGGGCACCACTTGTTCCTTCAAATTATGGGAAGCTGCACCACCTGTCCATCGGCTTCACTGTAACCATTCATCTCAGCGTAATCTCTCCTAAGGGCAGGTATGAGATTACCTGCCATTAAGCCTTTTAGTGTCAGTCATCCACCAAACAATGGGAGGAGGGAGAGCAGCCGCACAGCTGTGGGTGTGAAAGCAGAGCAGACAGCGAGCCATGTCTATCCCTCTGAACACACACACACACACACAAACACAGAGCTGATCAATCGGTGCGGCTCAGCCCTGCCTCTCTCTGCTGAGGCTCGTCTCCGTGGAGACCAGACCAGGACTCAGCTGCCAGCAAGACCCATTAGTGGTCAAAGCAGTCAGTTCACTCAGCTTTTAACTGGCCAGATGGAGGTCTCCACACTCTATCACACTACCACCAAAGGCTACGGACAAAAGACAAAGAGAGGAGAGGAGGCTCATAGGAGACTGGCAAAACTGTTTACTGTGTGCACACATGTTTACTCCAACAGTAATTACAGTGCAAGGGTCACACAGTCAATGTTCCTGACATGTACACTGATAGCATGTATACAGCTGCTGTGGTTCTGTGAAAACAATGATCTAAAAGTACTGACGGCTGCATGAGTAAGAAAACACCACAAACACTAACACTCATGAATTATTAAATATTTGCTACAAGGAAATATTTTGCTGCTACCTGAATACTGAGAGCCACACAATGCTGACACTCTCTCAAACACTATGACGTAATGTCACGATACCAGAATGGCAGCCGGCATACTGACACAACACCACTTTATCCTGTTAAAACAATCCTCACAACTTGGATCATTGTTTATGAAAAACCCTTCTGGTTCTTTTAAGGACCCGTACAGACTAAAAGAATATGTATAACTTACTGGGCAATCGTGGAATGGACGTATAATTTGAGGTAGCCAACAACCCAGTTTTATACATCCAAAAAACCTTCTACAAAAAAAAAGGACTGCTTGGCAACCAGACCAGGTGTCTGATCGAGACAGACATTTGTCAAAATGTGTAGCCACACGGGGTGGTAGTCCACCAGTTTGGAGCAGAACCATTGTAATCAAGGATGTGTCGTCAGCGGAAGGCATTGCACAACGCACAGTGGAAGTAAACTGTAGTGGCAAGATGGCAGAGCGCACTGATTACCCGCAAACTTTTGTTCTGTAATTACAGATATTTGTTTTAAAGCAAAAACAGATAATATCTCAACTGATATCTCAGGTGTTGCCTTCACCTTCCTCTCTTTCCAACCTGTAGAATGTGACACGTCCACTGATGTCACCATGCACACCAAACCTGCTGTTTGTTTGTTTGGTTCCAGCTGGGAACCAACTTTTTGTGCTCTGAACCAATTAATCTTTAGTTAATATGCTCTGAATGGTTCAAAATTAGGTGCAGAAACCAGAACGGAACCAATTCCATCTTGGTGGAAAAGGAGTAATTGCAACTGTCATAGGAATGAACAGGGACTTTCCTCATATGCTGTATCCAGTTCTCTTTGTACATCCATGGATGGTGCGAGAAGACCCAGAAACTGGTGTGTCAGACAGAGGGTAAATACAGGTGTTACAGCAGACATCCATCCATCCTATTTATCCACTTCTCCAGGGCCGGGTCACGGGGACAGCAGTCCAAGCAAAGCACCCCAGACGTCGCTCTCCCCAGCAACACTTTCCAGCTCCTCCTGGAGGACCCCAAGGCGTTCCCAGGCCAAATGAAATATATAATCCCTGCAGCGTGTTCTGGGTCTGCCCCAGTTGGACGTGCCCAGAACACCTCTAACAGGAGGTGCCCAGGAGGATCCTGATCAGATGCCCGAACCACCTCAACTGACCCCTTTCGACGTGAAAGGAGCAGCGGCTCTACTCCGAGCTCCCTCCGGATGTCTGAGCTCCTCACCCTATCTCTAAGGCTGAGCCCAGACACTCAATTTGGCTGCTTGTATCCACGATCTCATTCTTTCGGTCACTACCCAGAGCTCATGACCATAGGTGAGGGTTGGGATGTAGATGGACCAGTAAGTTGAAAGGTCCGGCGCAGTGTCTGTATCATTGCAGAAGCCCCACCAAACCGCCGATCCATCTCACGCTCGATTCTACCCTCATTTGTGAACAAGACCTTGAGATCTTTGAACTCTCTTGCTTGCTGATCTCTGGCTCTTGTATGAGGAAAATTACGTGTTTGTGACCTTTAAAGCATGTAAACATGTCCTAGTAGAAACCTTAACTACAAGTATGAACCTGAAAATGAGCTGTATAGGTCCTATTTAAATATGTGGTGACGAAAAATGACCAACACTTTTGACAGTCTTAGTATGACGAGTGCAAACTAACTTTCATCTAATGTAAAAACTTCTAAATCACCTTCACTTACAGTGTTGTAATTCTGTAACTGCAGTGACATTTAACTGACAGTCCACTGAGGCATGAGGCAGACTTTCTACACAACCTGTGCAACCTTGTGCGCTGCTGATGTCGTAACAAAACGCTGCTGCTGCTGCTTCACTAGCAGTGAGAAAATAACACAATGCTCTTTCACAACTTTACTTCACTCGGTACATGCCCCATAAACACAATCCTTTTACACTGAGAAGTTCTCTCTGGGTGTTACATAAAGTGCTGTGTTCAACTCATTACTCTCGAGCCTTTCTAATCTCTCCAGACACTGCCTGTGAAAATCACATGATGCCCGAGCCTTGTGAGGGTCTCCGGGGGGACATTTTATGTGTGCTTATAGATCCCATACATAGCATGGATCCACCCACTCTAAAATTATTTTCTTTCACCAACTTTCCCATCAGCTCAGCCTAAGCCTGAGGTAAACCCAGTCACATGTCCTCCTTGTTTACTGTGCAGCTCAGGATGTCTCCAGGCAAAGAATTAGGCCTTCTCTTCCTCTTTTCATAAACATGTCATGTAAATTACAAGATTTACATAGTGTTTTCTTGTTACTGGGCGGTGTTGCTTAATTCTGTGGCGTGAAGTTCCCTCTGAGTGCGTAAATAACTGACACAAAACACACTAAACCAACTCAAAGCAACCGAGTGAGATAAGCCTTCTTACTATACATGTTAAAACAGGTATCAGACACTTAATGATTTTAAGACCTTTTCAAGATCTTTTTGAACAGAATTTAAGACAGATTTTTTTAGATGAATCATCTTTTTCCTTTTTCAAGCATTACAGGTAAGTATAAAAGTAAGAGTATTTATTTAAAGTGTTGTGTAGGGTTGCAGTGATATACCTGTTTTAAGGTATACCATGATATAGAAGTTGACGTTCATCGTACTATGTACAAGAAATGCAACTGGACGGAGAATGTCACCTTTATTTTAGTTATTCTCAATGTGGAGACATCAGACTGAATTTACTCCAGGACCGCGAGTGTTAGTCCTAGTTCACATTACACGATTTTCACCGTGATTTTGACGTCGCAGAGGATCTTGAGAGCCACCTTGGGTCGGAGGTGGGTTGGCAGATAGTCTGCCATGACGAGTCCTCATGTGTGAACAAGCCTACGAGCAAGTCGCCCCCCGTCTGTGACTGGGATTGGATATCTGGCATGCTGGAAAACTGGAGAAGTGTGACACGACTGACAAAGAGCATCAGCCAATGAGAGGTGGGATACGTCCCACGTCAGCACGCAGGAGGACGGAAGAAATGCAAGGAGGACAAGCCGCAGGGTTGCCAGGTCTGCTTATTAGCCGCGACTTTGGGCTTGTTTCTAAACGTCACCTTTCTCTATATATATCCGTCACTTCTTTTGGGCTTGTTTCCATAGCCCTGGTTGCTTGTTTCCCTCCCAAGATCTGGCAACACTGACAAGCCAGCAAGAAACAACAACAATGCGGCGTCCACAGGATCACGGGGAGCGCGTTGTGTTTGGACCCAGGCCCTGGAGGCAGATCTGATTCAACACTGGGAAGAATATCCATGCCTTTACCATGTGTCGTCTCCAAGTTTGGTGACATCACCGCGTTATCTGGGGCTCTGTCTGCGAGGGCTCGGTGGAGAAATCTTGTGGTGAGCACACACAGGTCGTAACGCGGTTGACAGAAACACACATCGCCAGGTATGAACACTCAAAAGATTACGATAGTCTCCGCGACGCAAAATCAGGGTGAAAATCGTGTCATGTGAACTAGCCTTTACTTGAATAAGTAAACACTGACCAACGGGACCAGACTGGCCGAGCCATATGCTCTCACTCAGTGGATGGATGATGTCACAGGAAGCCAATCTTACAAAGGAGGACCACACTTGTTTGTTTTGTTATGGAAGCTAACGTTAGCTAATGTGCTAAAAAGTTAGTGTTGCAGAGAAATCCAATATTCCTCTTAATCCCTCCCCAGTTTCTGATGAGGTGGACATGATAACCCTTAATACACATAACCTTATTCATCCCTACAACAGGAAATACTTTTTCCCTAACCTGATATGAAGTGTGCGCTGCACATGTGAGCATTTTTGATGATGGCCTCCGTCCAGTCCTTTGGTCTTATCACATTTAACCATAGTTGTCTTTGTTTTTGTTGACGGGCAGTGGCGGCTGGTTTTGAGCCATGACTCCTTCTATTCTGGCTCCCAATAACACAACAAGACAAACACATTTTAACACTCCTATGAAGCCTACAGCCCTGTGGGGGAGAGGCAGGTTTTGCCCTCAGCTAATAAAATGATGTTGTCGTGACGATGACCCTAAAGGAGTCTATAAAATGTCAAAAAAATGTAAAAAATGCTCATCACAATGCCCCAGAACCCAAAGTGATGTCTTCAATTTGCTTCTTTTGTCCAGCTAACAGTCCAAACCCCAAAGACTCTTCATATAATGTGATAAATGACAATGAAACGCAGATACTTTTGCTTAAAAGATGACTTAAATCAACTATCAGAACAGCTAGGGATTAATTTTCTTTCAATCATAAATCAACTAATCATTGCAGCTCGACTAGACAACAAAACCGGCATGACCAGATATGATAAGGGCCCCCACATCAGCACCTGCCACCATATCAGGACAGCCATCTCTGAGAGGACACACATCCTCCAAGCAGTGAGGATCACCATTGACTGGATGAGACTGGGCAGCTCCTTTATGGCACACTGGAGTAGCATTATCTCCAGTAGAACAAACACAGGCCATCATGGTGAACAGAGCCTGATGCTGGTGCAGCCAGGTCTCTCTCAGATGGCACTGTTTGCAGAGCAGGCTGCCTGACCCGCAGGAAACGACCACTATTGATTAGCTGGCAGCTGTCACATCCCTTCTTTCATTAGAGGGAGACTGGAACGCAAACATGGATGGGCGATAAAGGCGAGGAAGTTTATTCCCATGGTGGAAAATTAATATCATACTAATATTATCTGCCACTTTACGCAGCTGGAAATAAACAGACCTGATGACACTTTGGGTGTAATTCAGAGGGGAAACCTGTTAAAACTTAACTCAGAGTGAAGGTGCACCATATTAGCAGTCAGGCATGGAGGAAGTGCGCGGCAGGAAAAACCTCTGGATACAGAAACTTAACAAACTCACCTTCTGACGGAAGAAAGTCGCTTTCCTCTCAGCTCTCGGTCCGTGAGCAGCTGTTGTCAGTCCGGCGGTGAGGTGCCGGGTGAAGAAGCCTGTTAAAGTAAAGCTAACACCTTGAAAAATCTGCTCTGCTCCGGCACCAGCTCCAGCAGCCGCCCTGCGTCCCTCCGCAGACAGGATACTTTTCCGTGTGTCGGTCCTCGGTGTGGAGCGGCTCCCGGATCTCGGTGGTGTGTGTGTGGAGAGGCTGACAGTGTAGCAGTGTCTCCCTGTGTGACAGCGACTGAAACAACCGCGGAAAGCTATGAGGCGCTGTAGTGTGTGTGTGTGTGTGTGTGTCACAGTGTACACAGCTCGAGGAGAGGGCTGGACTCAGTGCGTGCGCACGTGAGCGCGCGGGCACCACACCAACGCACACACCCTGGAGGAACAAGACCGATTGTTTAATGATATCTCTGCGGGGACCATGAGAGGGTCCAGGCTGGTTAAAATGCTCATATTTAGTGCACAATCATCATCATCATCGTTTCTGTGATGATGCTCTGAAGTTGTGAGGCCTGAAGTTTTCCTCTCCTGTGTTTCTGTAACTCTGTGAGGACCTGAGGGCTCAGTATTATTATATATTAGATATTTTTGTCTCTTACGGTAACATTCTTAGAATATACATGTATATATATGATATTATTAATACATCCATGGTCTTGATCCACAGTAGGAGAGGTGGTGGGGCCCTTAGCATATCTGAGCCCAGGGGCCCGTTGTCCCATGATCCACACATGTGTATTCTACCTATGTTATGTGACTTAAAAATAGTAACACTGGACAAACGTTGCCTTTTTTCAGGTGGCAGGAGTGACAAGTGGTCATCCTCAACATTTGTTGTGTTTTGGTTTCAGAATGACGACAACAGGTGGCTCATGGGAGAGGTTTTCCGTGAAGGCTTTCTTCAAAGCCAGACCATGGATTTATTTCCTTCCCTTAACCAAGAGATCATTTTCTGGTGGAAAAAAAAGCTCTTGAATAAAATGTCTCCCAACTGCAGACAGATGGAGGAAACTAAGGATGCTTTCACACCTGCCCTGTTTGGTTCGGTTCAATCAAACTGAAGTTCATTTGACCCCTCAGTGTGGTTCGTTTGGGCAGGTGTGAACACAGCAATCACACACAGGTGTGCACCAAAACAACCGGACTGAGACCTTCTTGAAGAGGTGGTCTCAGTCTGGTTACAAAGGAACTCTGGTGCGGTTGGTTCTCACCATGAACCAACCACACCAGAGTTCGTTTGTAACCGAACTCTGGTGTGGTTGGTTTGTGGGGAGAACCAACCGCACCAGAGTTAATTTATAACCGGACTGAGACCTTCTTGAAGAGGTGGTCTCAGTCCAGTTACAAACGAACTCTGGTGCGGTTGGTTTGTGGTGAGAAGGTGTTCTGACCTGGATGTGAAGCAACTGCAGTCACATGACACATTGTTTGGGTTAAACATGAGCATGTTACAGTCCTGGAGGATTATTAATGTGCACCTCCTCCTGTACTGCCTTAATATGCACATTCAGCACATCCAATGCATCAAAACATTGTTTTCTAGTTGGAGCCGCGCCTCGTTTTCAAACTGTATGGTTTGACTAAAATGAACAATGACAGCAATATAGTCCACGATGAGCAGCGCTAAAATCAACCTGCGTAGTTGTCCCTCCATTGTGACATTAGAAAGTGTCACATTTATCTTGCAAGTGTACTCTTCTTCGACGTTTGCTTTACTTCCTGGATTTTTCCCACATGGAAATTCTGACCAATCAAGAGCAGCTTTCTCACACAAGGCATTTGATCTGGTCCTCTTGTAAATGCTGCAGTGAGAACACGAACCAACTCTAGGCAATTATACAACTTTGGAACAACATGAGTCCCTGATTCAGACCAAAGGAGACCACTCTAGGTACAAAATACGCTGCAGGCTACAAGATGTTTTTTGTTGTGTGTTGTGTTTTCCCAAATGATGTACAGATTTTTTGGCATTCTAATATCTCTAATGGCTTGGAAAATGGTGCATATAACTGCTGTAAATGGAGGGAACAGACTCTCTGACCCAGACCCCCCGAGGTTTTGGCTGAGCCCTGAAAGTTTACAGCGTCTGGCTCCACCCCTGTTTCCAGGTTTGTCTTGTCATGATGTTTATGCTCTAAAACCGAACACTTGTTTCACTGGATCAGTTTGGACAGACACTGGCCTTTAACCCTCATAGATTCACAGTGATGAGTGAACCCAGATCCAAGAGACGGTTCCTGGATTTGGAAATAGGAAGGTTTTAATTTAATTAGCAGTGACGCACATCAGGTTTTGAGAGGAGCAGCCTTGAATGCAGAGAACGCTGGTTTGCTGGCCAGCTACAGGATGAGAGAGACTCTGTCCTTGTTACAGCTACAACATCAGCACTAATGGATTATAATGGAGGCATTTCAATATAAAAAGCAGGGACTGAAGGTAAAGAGATGGGGCCGTTTTAAGATGTTTCCTCCATTTGTGATCAGGAATTCTGTTTTTTAATGAGATTTGTTTCTCTTGCTCTGTGATTTAATAAAAATACAGTTCGGAACAAACAGACAGATTATTGTTTGACCCTTTTGTTAAAGCCAAAGAAAGCAAAAAAACAACACCAAAAAAACAGCTTAATTTGACATACACCCTCATTCTGCAGCTCTCTTCTCTGTCCCAAGCCCCTCCCACGGGTATACACACCTGCTTCATACAGTAACCCAGAGGAGCCATAGGTCAGTGGCTATAAGGGCTTGAATTCAGCCAGTACAAAACCCCTGGTGCAATGTGTCACAGTAGGCTGGTGGCAGCAGCAGCACCGAGTCTAACCTGTGTAAAGGCAGCAACAAAAAGTTTGCTGACCCAGCTGGGAACTGAGGCTGTCGGTTCCCGTGTTGCTGAGGTTTGCACCAGTTGGATTCAGGTTGCTGCAGACACTGACAGGAGGTACGTCTCTGGAGCTGCTGCCTCTCATCTCCTGCAACGACGGGGAGTGAGGCTCTAGCTAATGTTAGCTTCATAAACGAGAACTAGAAGCAGCAGCCATAAGCCTTTGGCTTCAGTTAACAGAAGGCTGAACTGTTAGCAACATTTCCTCTTCATCTCTGAAATCGTATATCTGCTTTGCCGATATTGACATGTGTTTTATTTTTTTTATTGTCAGACTCTTTTTGATCAGTCCGTTTTCCTTTTTCGGGTTGCTTTGCAGTGTAGGAAGTTGATGCCAGTGCTGGAATAGCAACTTTCTCTGCAAGATTCTCCACCATTGAGGAACGTGCACGCACAGCTGCGTTTGAAGACCAACCAACCAATAGGAACGCCCTCCCTCTGAACAACCAGGTCTGACTCCAAAGTCAACGAAATCCTGCGCTTGGGCAATGACTTGCGACGTCATACGCTGATGTATAAACGTCGGCATGATATGCGGCCTGTAGTAGTCGGTGGAAACGTGCAACACCTGATTCATCCTCAATCAGAAGGAAGACGCTGGCACTCCAGGGACTAAGCTCAACAATGGTCTTTATTTACCATAACCAGGAAGGAGCAGCAGACCTCCGCTTTGGAGGTTGGAACAGACTGACGCCACTGCCCTGAAAAGTGTCACATGATCAAGCTAGGGCTGCTGGGAAATGGCGTTCTTAAAGGATAACAGGGAGTTTTCTAGACGGCCAGTTGCCGTTATAGTTTAACCGTGCTCAGCGGCGTCAGCGGGTAACGTGGCAGGACAAAGACTAAAGTTAAGGCGTCGGAAGTCTGAGTAGGGCGGGCAGGAGGGGTGGTGAATGGGTCCTATAAACACCGCCTTCACCTGGGAGAACGGTGTTCACATCCTGTAAGATGCTAAAGCCAAACCCTGTTCTTTTTTCCTAAATCTAACCATGTGCTTTTGTTGTTGGAGGACAAAAAACAGAAATTCATGTTGTTGTACTGATGCAGTGCTTTTATTTTGAAAGAGACTTTATGTAAATGGTAAATTCCTGTAAAAACGGAAGTATATTTTGAAAGACGACAATGCATGTAACAGGCAGAACTGCCTACTCCAGCTTTAATGTCCCTTGTTGTCAGTTTGTAGAATATACAGGGAGGTGAGTCTACGTGTCTCGAGGAGAGCGTTCAACCTTTGAAACTCTCTACTGGTTTTTGAGCTGCCCCAGCAAGCTGTCCATTGCAGTGGCATCAGGAAATAAATTGTCTGTTTTACCAAAGAACAAGTTTATCTGCTCATCTCTTCGCGGCATGACTTTGGAGAAATCTCAAGTGAATTTCCTCCATACAGCTCAACAAGTGTCAAGACTGTTGGTTTAACCAACTCCAAAACAACTGTATAAAGTGACGTGTGACATTTGAATCAGCCACATACAGACATGAAGACCATGAAGAAAACACACACTGTTTCAAAAATTCCTCAGCTCCGGGTGTGCAAAGTAAAACATGAGGAAGTAGGGGAACAAAAGGAAGTGTTGAGAACTTGCACCAGACAAGCTCCACCATCCTCCCTCATTCCTAACCCACACAAGGAAATGAATTTACGTGTGTGCGTGCAAGAAAGACTCACTGCAGCAATCACACAAGCTGAACATCGACTGCTGTGAGTTCAGGGGCCGTTATTTGGAACTCCAGTGATACTGCAGAGCAGCCCCGCAGAAATATGGTGTGTTAAATTAATCATGAGTCTGGGAGTCTGAAGCAGCTTTATTCAATCATCTCTAATGTGGAAATGTAGACCTAATTTGCAATTGTCTGATCTCAGTGATGGATGTGCATCTACGCAGCACAAAAACACTGAAATCCTGATACAATGTGTAATTTATCAGAGCGACACACACACACACACACACACACACACACACACACACCTCGGCCTCACTGCAAGTGATTATCCACCTTTCTGTGGTGTGCACCAAAAACTGAACTACTGGAGCTCATAATGATGCCAAGTGGGAGCACTGCAGACCATCATAAACCCACTGCACCTATAAAGAGATTATCTGAACGTTATATAGAGATGAGATGAACACCATAACTCACGACTGCATGCTCCTTTAAAATCCCAAAAAGAGATTATCTATGAATATCATAACAGAGAAGAATACACAAGAGATGACTTTCTCTCCCCTGATACCAATCTTCTAATACTGAGCTCTTATCTAAAACCGCTGCTTTCTTTTGAGCAGCATTTAAAGCCTGTGTGTTATTGTGTGTAACTCATCGGGATCATTTAAGGTGATACGAGGCCAGGGATTTTTGAGGTGATAGAGACTGAGTCAGGTGCCTGATTTGACTGAATAAATGTGACTGACAGCGAAACCCCCTGAGGGTTTGGGCTCCTGAAGGCCACTGTTAAACAATTTCACTGTGTGGCAGTTAGTTTGTGGTTAACTGTTTAATGTGTGTGTTGACTCCAGCTGACTTGAAGGAATATTTTGACATTGTGGAATATACACTTTGCTTTCTTTTATTAAGAACTGCACCTCTTCCTGTCCAACACATTCTCACTCCGATCTCGTCACATGTCCATGTTTGGTCATGGACTTTCCGCGTCCACATACGACGTCCAAGGTACCCTGGGTGTGTTGGTTGTTGACGTTCTGGGATGCCGTGTCAACTTCAGCCTGTTACATGCATTGTCTGTTTTCAAAATACACTTCTGTTTTCACAGGAAATTTAACGTTTACATGCAGTCTCTTTCAAAATAAAAGCACTACTTTGGTACAACACCGCAAATTGACAAACACAAGTGGTTAGGATTAGGAAAAAAGAACAGGGTTTGGCTTTAGAATCTTCTGGGACACGAACACTGCTCGTCCTAGTCCTGACACATTTACTCCTGACACCATTAAACTATAACAGCATCCAGTTGCGTACCATGCCAACATTAAAGGATGCATTACTCGTCGTTTTCTGACTGCCTCAGCGCCTGATTTCGACGACTTCGGAGTGAGACCGACTTTCCTATCATACAGCGAGCAAACACTGAGATGGAGCACAAAAAAATGTCTCAATACACTACCAGCGCCAACAACATTCAGCAAGTGTGTTGCACCCAAGCAACAGCTTCGAAAATATGATGGAGGTGGAGCAATTGTGCAAAACTTAAAAATAGAGCCAGGCTGGGCGAGCAGTTTTTCAAGCTAGCTTCACCTGGTTGCTGGCAAACAGATTACGACATCGTCATTGGGAAAAACTGAAACAATCAGATTTTCGCATCTTGTCCAGTTAGGAGGAGGTGTTACGCCTGGTCCACACGTCCATAGCCATTTTTTGAAAAAAAGGGTTTTTTTGTCTTACTTTCTCAAATAAATCTCTATCCAAATAAAAACACAAAAACACAACTGAGGTGATGTTAAGAACGTGAAATTGAAATGTACTTGAAATCCAGTGCTTGCGGCGTCACTGACGAAAAAAGCTGTCCGTTTAAAAAAGTCACGGCTCTGGATGTAGATTTTTCCATGTTGTTGCCAGCTTCTTCTTCTGTTACGGATTTAATGTTATTCGACTTCAGGGTCAAAGTCCGGGGCGGAAACTGTGGAGCATGCTCAGAGCGCCTCAGTTAGTTTGGGTCTGATTGACTGTATACATGCAGGAGTGATGGCCTTATCTGGGTGTGTTAGTCCGCCTATGAGAAACTCAACTTAGTACAATTTTAGTCAAACTAACATGTTTTCATGTATTTTAAAAGTCCGGTTTTAGTCGGACACAATAAATCAATTTTCTCTAATGTCATGTAAATGTACTGACAGTTTGTGGTGGATTTGTGTCTCTATGCAGTCGTTACGCATCTTTTTGTTGCAGTTTTGTGTCTCCTTTTAGTTGTTTTGGATCTTTTTGTATTCATTTGTTTCCCTTTGAGCTAATTTTTTGTATTTCTTGGTAGTTTTGTGTCACTTTAGGGTTGTTTTGCCTGCTTTTGTAGTTATTCTGTGTTTCTTTTAAGTTCCTTTGCATCTCTTTAAGGTCATTTTGAGTCTCTTCCCAGTCGGTATGTTGTTGTATGTTGTTGACATTTAAAACAAAGGATTACTAGGAATACAGTTGCATAGGAGAGGGATGAGAAGAATAAAACTCGTAGAAAAGACTCCAGCACACTGTCTAACTTAAAATAATAATAATAATAATAATAATGATAACAAAAAATAATGATTTTAATGCTGCTGCAACGTTTCAGTGACTACACCTTTGTCAGGCAAACAGTAGCTGTGTCGTCTGACAACTTGCAATCCAGTAATCTATCCATGAGAGTAGGAATTGGGTGTAAACAGTATTACTAATCTTGAAACCTATCTTTGTTGTACTATGCTGAATTTTAAAGACTGAATGTTTTGCTGCCAAATCTTTAACAACTGAATCCATGCTGTAATAATCTGGACTGTTCTAATTGCAAATCAAAGATCCCCAACACTGCCAAGTAAACGTGGTCTTTAATACTCTAAATTGAATATTATGCCAACAGAAGAACATTCACTCAATAAAACTGATTTCTTTAGGGAATAGCACAGTAGGATAACCACATCAGTATATTATTATCTGAATGAAACAAAGTTGAAGGTATTTTAAAAACCTAAAAGCCTGATGGACCTGTGGCTCCAAATTTAAAGACACAACGTCAGACGTACATGAAAGAATATGAACAGCACAATGTTTAATCTCTTGATCACAGAGTTAGTTCAGTGTTTACATATTTAAAATACATTTTCATTAAAATATCTGGAAACACTTTACAAATGAGATGCACTAATCGTTCCCTGAATACGCCTGTGTCCAAACAGCGCCCCCTGCTGGGGATACAAGTAAATTGCCCACACGGTACCTGAGGTTTGGTGACTACATGTTACTGTGTTTTAAAAGAAATGTCGTTCTTAATGGGGGGAATGATCATGAGCAATATAATCAAATGTTAAGGGCAAATATTAAAATGCAACACATCCTATTTTGTGACACATTAGATACTGATCGACAGGACGAAAAGTGTGTAGCTGACGGGAATAAAAGTGGACGCTCAGTGTCAACAAAGACGTCCTCCTTCATAAGGACACTTAGGAAATCTGTAAAATTAGATTTACATAATGTCACGTACACTTTCATTTAACTCAAGCCCACATTAACACCCACTCTGCTCTAAATGGTGGATAATTTCAGGGCTGTGTAGATCAAGTTAACGGTGGTGCAGAGGAACCCGATCAGGTTGCAGAGGCTTGACAACCCGTGGTAGCGGCCAAACGTGCGTCTGTAGGCTTTGTACTTGGGGTCCTGCTCTTTGAGCTTAGCATAACCCTCTTTCTGACTCCCCAGGCCGACCTGGTCCCCCAGACCGTGCTCCTTCTCCACATCCCTCATCTGGAACATCACCTCAGTGGCCGCTGGGCCGAACCACTGGGCATTCAGACCGACCATGATCAGCGCCACAAAGTACAGAGCCATCTGCAGGACAAGACGAGATACCTTAATGTAAGATTGTGATGATTTAATTGCAAATACAGTGATTAAAATAAGCATTTAAAACTGACCTGCATGGTTTCGTGCCAGTCCAGCAGCTCCCTTGGGTGGTACACAGCATACACAGCCAGGCTGACGAAGTTGCTCCCCAGCAGACAGTAGAAATACACAGGGAAGAGTTTACTCTGCACCAGGCCGAAGGTGTGACGACTTACCTGCTGCACCAGTGCAAAACCTGCAGGCACAGATATCACGATAAAGACAAGGGGTCAGAAATAAAAATATAATGTTGAAGCAGGAATCCATATTATGTGGCAGCCGAGCACAGTCTCACTCCGAAGTCGTCGAAATCTAGCGCTTGGGCAGGGGGAAACATGGTGGGACAAGGGCGTAAGTTAAGGCAGCGAAAGTCTGACTAGGATGGGCAGAAGGGGTGGTGGATGGGTCCAACAGACACTGACTTTCACCCGAGAATGCGATGTTCGCGTCCCATAAGATTGTAAAGCCAAACCCTGTTCTTTTTTCCTAAACCATGTGTGTTTGTTGTTGAAGGAAAAAAAACATCAATTTGCATTGTTGTACCGACGTAGTGCTTTTATTTTGAAAGAGACTGTAAGTAAATGTTAAATTTCCTGTGAAAACAGAAGTGTATTTTGAAAACAGACAATGCATGTAACAGGCTGAAGTTGACGCTGTGTCCCAGAACGTCAACAACCAACACACCCAGGGTACCTTGGACACCATATGTGGACGTGGAAAGTCCATGACCAAACGTGGACATGTGACAAGGTCGGAGTGAGAATATATTGGGCAGCCATGACATGTCTGTGCGGCTCATACCTCCTATGAAGGAGACCCAGACCTGCATACCCCAGGTGAATGAGAGCACCAGAAGGTGCAGCACTTTGACCAAGTCTGTGGGCTCCCCCTCTGCTGCCATGATGTCACTCTGCAAAACACATACAATATAAACACAGTTAGCCTTTTTGTTTTGTTGATACTGGCGTTACTTCCTCATTGGTGTAATCAAACATTTTTCCTTTAATTTATTTCCCTCTTACATTAAAATTCAATATGTAGAAAAGGCAGCCCTTCCCTTTGCCACTACCTGGGCTTGCACCAAGGTTATTATAGTGAACTTAAACTAAACTAAAAACTAAAACTAGGTGTGGAAAAAAAACAATAAAGCTAAGTGAAATAACAAGACCTTTAATATTGTGTAATTACAAAACTAACTTCTATGACTATTTTTTTTGCCCATTAAAGAGTTTTTTGGGGGAGTTTTTCCTGATCAGGCCAAAGGAAGGACAGAGGGATGTTATATGCTGTTAAGCCCTCTGAGGCAAATTGTGGTGTGTGATGTTTGGCTCTATAAATAAAACTGAATTGAATTAAAAGTAAAATACAATGTGCAGAAAATGTCTTTAGTTTTTGTCAATTTGGACAAATTTGTCAACACAAAAAGGCTGAGGAGGCACTGGTGCATTTCTTTATAGAGACTGAGACGTCTCCATGACTGTGAGTCAACTGCCTTTACAAAGTATTGCATTAATATTGTAATAACTATTCTGAACTTCTTAAATCTTGCCCCGCACAAATACCCCCCGTATTATTAAAAAACCTATGGAAACTAACTGAAATGAAACTGAATTCATACAAAAATTAAAAACAAAATAAAAATATTTTAAAAAAGGGATACAAAACTATAATAACTCTGCCTTATACATCTCATGATGGAAACGGCCATATAATAAGTTATTATTCCCTTTTAAGAATTTATTTTGTCTCACAGGTTAATGAGCTTGAAAATAAAATATGTATTACATTTGTTTGTCAAAAACCTGCTGTTACCTAAGCAGCCGGTGGCCACTATGAACAGCTCATGAAGGCTGCAATGATTTACAGTGTGAAATGTTAAAGCTCTACTCATTAAGAATTTGCATTAGGCAAAAGTAAATTATAAAATCGTCATGATGTGTTCAATGTAAGCTTGTAAAGTTTATCTTTTGCTCAACTGGGGCACCAAGTATGCTAGAACTGCCACTGAGCATAAGACATCATTCACCATTACTTTGCAAGTCAGAGTTTAATATTCTGTGACTCAATTCTGAAAATAATCATGCTTATAAACAAAAAAATCATCAAGTACTGAGCTGATAAAGACAATGTTAACCTCCTGAGACCCCAGCTTTGTGTGTAAAAAATTATACAACTGTTTCACTTATTTCAATACCTGAACATTGATGTGCAAAAACAAAACAAAAAGTCGTAGTGTCCTCGAACGACAGGATTTTAGCTTGTTACTGTTGCTAAACTGGGTCAAATTTGTTGCCATATCAAACTACAGATGTTATTTAGCACAAATAATTCAGTCTCAACCACAAAATCTGATCAGGTTTTGTACCTTGTCCACTTTGTGTTGGGACTAGGGCTGCAGCTAACGATTATTTTCATTGTCAACTAATCTGTCGATTATTTCTTCGATTAGTCGACTAATCATTTTATCGAACAATGTGTTAAAATGTTGGTCTGTCTCTCCCAAACCCCAAAATGATGTCATCTAATGTCTTGTTTCGTACTCACGCCACTCACGTTTCAGTTCACCATCATGGGAGAGTGTGTAAAGCTGCCAATATTTGATGACTGATGTTTGTTTTTATTTCAATCTTTGCATATTATCTTTGCATTACAGTACACATCATACTTATACTGTTTTTTTTTAAATAAATACTGTAGATTGAAAAGGAAAAGGCTACCGCTGTACAGCTTATTTGTGCCTTCCCTTAATCCGTCCCATCAATAAATGATTGCAAGAATGGTCAGACCAACAAGGAGAAAAAAAAACAACAGAAAAAAACCTGGAAATGTATCCATCAAGAAAACGAATAGTCAATAATTAACATAAAAGTCACAATACACATTATTAATCTGATTGTGCACCAATTTTACTATACTTTTCAAGTAGAATATACTTAAACTTCTTTTTACACTGAAAGATATTTTTACTTTTTTTCAGTTCGTCCGGTAAACTATTCCGTAACTTCACCCCAATGGCAGAAATACACATACTTTTAAGTGTTGTACAAACTTTAGGTTGTCGGAAATTAAATTCACCTCTTAAATCATATTGCCTGTCTCTGTCAACAAACATTTTTTGTAGTTTCCTAGGGAGTAAATAACTTCTTGCCTTATATACTACCTGTGCTGTTTTAAGATCAACCTGACATGGTCTATATGGGTTTTCCAGTTAAGTCTGTGATCTATTTTCACTCCCAGAAAAGTATAATCATAAACTCTTTCAAGGCTAAAGCTGTCTATACTTACTTGTACCTGTATGTTAGGGTGAACTCGTCTGTTTCCAAATAAAATAAACTTTGATTTATTAACATTCAGAGAAACTTTGTTGTTATCAAACCACAGTTTCAGTTTCCCTAGTTCAGTTGTGACATCCCCCAATAGCTGTTTTAAGTGCTTGCCAGAACAGAACATATTAGTGTCATCAGCACAAATGACAAATTTAAGAATATTAGAGACATTAACTATATCGTTTATGTATAATATAAATAATTTGGGACCAAGTATTGATCCCTGTGGGACGCCACAAGTGATATCTAAGCATGCTGACCTGTACTCATCCAACTGCACAAATTATTGTCTATTTTCAATATAGCTTTTTACCCAACTAAGCCCCCCCCCCCCCCCCCCCCCCCCCTTATACCATACCGTTCCAACTTTTGTACATAAGAAGCTGCAATAAGAGTATTTGGGGTACTTTTACAGTACTTTTCTAGGAAAAATGACTCAAACCGATTAGTTGACTACTAAAATAGTAACTGATTATTTTAACAGTCAATTGGTCGACTAATCGTTGCAGCCCTAGTTGGGATCAGCTGTAGACTGAGCTTACAAGTCTACAAAAGCAAGGACAACAGGTCTAGTTCAGCAGAATGAATTACAAGGTGCAGGAAACCCAAAATGTGATGTGTGCAGGGTCTCAGAGGGTTCGGTGTGTGTCTTGAGCTATTAAAGATGGCAGGTCTCAGACACATAACATCAGGAGCAGGGCCACAGCGATAAAGGTCTAGTGTGTGTTTACAGCCTGCTGCTCCACACATGCAGCTGACCTGATAAGCCCCCATGAAGAGATAACACACAGCAGAGGAAACACATCTCACAAATATCATCTGTGTAAACAACAACATGTAACCGAGGCTACAAGTTACCAACATATGGTGACACATGTAGACACATTACAGACGAGCAGTGAACCTGTACTGTGTGTCTGTAACATGTCTCCAGCTGGAGCTGACATGCTAACAGCGTTAGCCTCTGAGCTAACAGAGACACACTAGTTTAATTTCGGCAGCTTCACTTCCGCCATGTCTCTTTTCACCAGCAGTCACTCACTGAACATCACACACACGTGCACTCACCTCGGCTTCCTTTCCCCGTGAGTATTAACTCTGCGGTGTCAAATGCAAATTAATAACCTAAGTATGATCCACGGTTCAGCAGAGCCACTTCCTCTGTCATAATATTATATCACAAGCCACGCCCCCGAGGCCAGACGGACCAATGGGATTCTTTCAATATGAATATATTATAATATTTCATCCATTCATCGATTTGTGGTCGATGTTTGTCTTTCACGGTCCATCAGTTGGGTTTTATTTATTCACCCAAACATGTCACGTGCTTCACCACGTGTGTGCTCGAGCTGGACAGCAGCAAGTGATGATTTACCTGTTGGATTTATTAAGTACATTATTCAGTTTAAATTGAAGTCTGTCTCAGATTTAGACTGGTAAATAAAATAAAGAAAAATAAATAATAAATTAAGGATTAAAAATGTAGCTTTGACAAGATAAATAAATAGCAAAGAGTGTTATAAATATTACAAATTAAATTTTAATAATGTCTGTGCAGGTCTCTATACACAGGCAGCCATTGAAAACCTAACCATACACATAACAACTCACTAAAGTTATATAATACTTACACTGTGTGCAATTTAAACCACACACACACACACCACGCTAATTATGGCTGCATTATTAAATCAAGTGAAATTGTTCTCGAGGCTATGCTTCCTTGGAATTATTATGACTATCATTTGAATTTAAGTCTGTTTCAATATTTTGACATGTAAAATAATAATAATCATAATACATATCAATAATGTAGACTAAGCAAGATAAGTAAATAACAGAAAGTATTATGTATATTATAAATGAAATGCAGTATTGTAAGTCCAGGTGTCTATACACAGCAAGCCATTTAAATTGATGTGTGTTTCAATGTTTTTTGACAGGATTAAAAAATAAAATAAAATAAATCAAAATGAAATAAAATAAAATAAAATAGAATACTGAGAAGTTGTATCCCAGAATGTGTCTTTTATAAAACCACCATGTGAAACAGCGACTCTCCTCCTGCACCTCATCCATCCTCGCACTCTCTTTGAGTATTTCCACTTGAGAAGCTTTCATTCATGTCTGTGGCTGTGTGGCGCAGCAAGAACCTCCCCTACACACAGACTTTGTTCACCACATTTCAACCTTAAGATGTGGCTCAGACCTTTCATTATTTCTTTGGGGAAACTTTTAATTAGTGGGTTTTGTTTTATCTCAGCTGGATAATCCAAAGAGAATTTTTCCTTTTATATGTCAGCAGAGCCAAATGGGATTTATTTTCATTTATTTAATTCTACTTTTCTGAGGCAAAGTGCAGGTTGGACTTCGCTTGCCAATACAGAGCACCACAATATGACAGAAGTGGTAATTCGGGCTAATTGATTTGTTGGCAGGTGCTTCCTGGAGTTGCTCCACCTGGGCGAGGGATGTGTTGATATTTTTTGGCCTGAAGTCAGACAATTACTGCACAGTAAAAGGTTAGACGTGGCTGCATCCCAAAGAACAGGACCTATGGACACACATCACACAGGGAAATCATTCAGCTCCTCTCAGCAGCATCTCAACCCATTACCTGCAGACGACGATGAAGGTTTTTGATAGCACATTTCTATCATTTTCACGGTTTCTGAGCTGATTATGAGCACAAAAATGAATGATATTAATCGATATCAGTCGTATCTCTGCTTCACCTGATGATCTGAGTCCTCTTGACAATCTTTAAACTGCATTTCAGAAATGAATCACGGGATGGCTCAACATCATCTTCTCTCAACTCTACATCTGCTGCCTTTTTTAAACTTTATTTTTTAAGTAAATCTTTCTGTGTTTTAAATTCTCGCATCAGTCTTTATGTGCTTTATATCTTTGTCTGAGGCACATTGTTTTGTATCTTGTTGTATGAATTGTGCTCTATAATATGTTGGGTTTGGTTGTATTTATTTTTCCCTTTATTGTGCACATGTCCATATGCAAGGGCAAAAAAATAGATAAATAGAAAGCAAAAACAAACAAACAAAAAGAAAAGACAATACATGTAGGGTACATTTTATATCACCAGAGTTTGTGTTACATGCAGAATATTATAATCCATTTAATAACTTAAAGGTTGTAATGCTTTTTTGTTTTTAACTTTAGTTAAGATAGTGTTATATTGTTTAAATTCATTGATAAAGTGCAATAAAGTGAGCTTGATTTCTGACCATTTTGTCTCATAAATATAGGATTTCAAAATAAGAATAATAATAACAAACGTTATTTATGAAGTGCTTCTCAAAACAAAGTGACAAAGTGCTTTATGTTTAACACAATGTGGGAATTAAAGCAAAAACAGCGAGGCAATTTTAAGAAATACAAGGAACAATAACAATAAAATAAAGATAAAATACCATCACTGAAGCAGATGAGCAAAGTTGGCAACTATATGCCCTAACAGAGCAACTAATTGCCCTGTAGATTACACAAAGTTAGAGCAAATGGAAGAATCAGAGTAACACAAAGTAATGAATCAGTGAATCTTAATTAATCTTAATGAATCAGTGACATCTTTTAAATCGCTTATTAAAACTTATGTTTAAAAAAGCCTTTAATTTCAGCACACTGTTAATTTTATATGTGAAAACATTAATATTTAGATGTATAATATACAACATGTTATATTCAGTAGTATCTTAATAAAAATGTAGCATTACAATTAAAACATTATTTTAGTATAATTGCAACATGGTTAAGTTTTATTTTATTTTATTTCAAATAATATGTTTTTTATTTGGATTAAATTGCTTTAGATTTTTTTTAATTATTTCATTTTATTTTATTTCAAATAATATATTTTTATTTTAATTAAATTGCTTTAGTTTTTTTTTATCAATTATTTTATTTTATTTTGAGGGGGTTGGGGTTTTATTATTTGAAGGATGTAACTTTTGCCGCATCACCAGATGAGGGCGTTAACTTAAAAAACGAGCTCTGCTATTGGATACACATGCTGTCAGTCTCCGCAGTTGAGCCAATCACAAACCAGTCAAATCCCCAAGAGCCAATCAGAAGCAGAGCCAGAGAGATGCTGCAGTACCCGGATGAAATCGAATACACGGAGTACCCTCCGCTGCAGAAGACATCCCTCCGGTAAGACAGATAACAGTCGCATCATTTTTTACAAATGCGAAATAATAAAACCTTTAACACACGACACGCGCTCTTCGCTGTCACCTTCAGCACTCCAAGTGATTTACTGAAAGCTAGTTTTATCTCATTCAGTCTTAAACGAAAGGCTAGTAGCTGTTAGCGAGCTAGCATGCTAGCCTGTAGCGGTTTTGGCGCTTCAGTGTAAATGTAGCTCTGATCGTGTTTAGGTTGATTTGTTTGGCTCAGACTGAGTTGTAAACTCAAACTCAAAAACTTTTTAAATCGGAGGCAACCTTTGTTATTATCCTCGAGGAGAAGGAGCAGCGTTATCAGTAGTGTTATTGTTAGTTTTGGTCCAGTGATCTTACCTGCCTGTGAGCAAGGTGAGCCATTAGGGACTGTTCATTACTTATGAGAGGGCAGGGGGTGGTGCAAAAGCGGGAGGCAGGTCAGATATATTTTTAAGTGCAGGGGAGTGATTTATGTTTTTATTTTGGCTTAAGGGAGGAGCATACAACTTAAAATAGCTGTATTTTGTATTTAAACACTGATTTTTAAAGAAAACATGTACGGTTTCATCAACATTACAGTTTATCATTGTGAAAACAGTGATTATCATTGGATCTTCACTTTTCCAACAGTCCTTGAACACATTATGTTATGCGAAACGCTTCAGTCAGAGAAAAGCAAACAAAGTCTGAGCTGAAAATAGTGATATTTAATCAAAATCACTTTAATCTACATGTCTCATTTAAATTTTTGCACAAATTAACCAGCATGCACAGTAAGAGTGAAAAGCCAAGGCTTTTTTCAACTTCAGTATTTCGTCCTCAACTTTTAACTTTCAAATATCTAAGTATACATTTTTAAAATCTAACAACGAATTAATGGTGGAGGGAGGGTCTTGCGTTTTCGCTGTCACTCAGGGAGGCTCAAGGGAAACTATTTGTAGCTTCAAGGAAAAAAATAATAAAATCAAAAACGAAGTCACACCACAGCCACGTCCCTCCTCCTAAATAACCAAACAGAACAGTCCCTTACTGATTAGCTATGATGTTGAATTATTGTCTTCTATCTAGACACTACTAGACATAACACAAGGGTTAGTTTTCTATTTCTGTTGTTTCGGAGTGTGGATGCAAAACAATAAAAAATGGCCATACCTACTGTGACTCAGTGAAACAGCCTGCTCGGCAAAGAGACTGGAAATTCACATTAATTACGCGGGTACTCTGGCGTCTCTGTGGGGAAGAGTTTAACATGCAAGTGAGTGTGAACGTGTCCCATAGCTGATGAAAACAAAATATAACTGTCCTATTAATGGTTATTTTCTTTCCGCAGATATACAACATTAGAAATGGGGCGCAGGAAGTCAAAGAGAAAGCCACCTCCAAAGAAAAAAATGACGGGTAACCTGGACATCCAGTTCACCTGCCCGTTCTGCAACCACGAGAAGTCCTGCGATGTCAAAATGTAAGTAACTCAAAGCGAAGGGATGCTTTGCACATCTGTTCTCAAACAGGTGGGACGAGAAGAATAAAACTTGTAGAAAAGACTTCCACACAGTGTCTAAAAAATAACGATGTAATGCTGCAATGTTTCAGTGACGAGACCTTCATCACAAACAGTTTTGTAACAAAGAAAAGCCATCTTAGGTAGGATTGGCTGAGTTTGCAGTTAGTCTCATTATCCACGTGCAGTGGAAAGACTACATACCAAACATCGATCAGTCAGCAGTCAACATTATACATAGACATAGAGGAATATAGAAGTAAAGTTAAAAACAGCTTAGTAACGATCTTAAACATACGCCCCAAAAAAACTTTACATTAGATAGGTATAGGTGGCAAAAATGCCCAGTGACTACTGAGTCATGGTGCTCAAAACTAAACACAGAGCAACAACCACAAAGAATTTAACAAAAGAGATGATCTCTACACAAAAAAAGGCCACGAGATATACACAGGAACTTACATTTACATCACCTCATGGATGTTCTCTCCAGGACGAGCCCCCATTTGTTACGCCCCACCCTAAGGAGGCCCTATGGGGCTAACAAAACTCAACACTGACCCATAATAGTCACATGAACATGTTTAAAACACTCAAATCCGTGGGATGTATTAGAATTAAAACAGGCAAACAAGACAACAAAGATCCCTCAGTGAGAGGCAGCAGGACCAGCAGTCCCCACACCAGAGCCTCTCTCCTCTGCTGCTGCACAGGAGCTCTAAAGGTGCGGACACACCAAACCGACATCAAAGAACTAGTGGCGACGAAAGCCAACTGTTGCGTCGTCTACGTCGCCTCACGTCGCCCTGTGTCAGTTGCATTTGAACACACGACACGGACTACATCCAACGGCCAAGTAGCACGTACGTTCTGCGCCTGCGTGAGAGAGAGCGGAGTGACAGAGTGGTACATCCTGTCAGCTGAGGGGTTTCCTATCTGTGCAGCTGAGCACCGCAGCACCTCCACGGACTATTACATCCAGACGGTCCCGGTGTTTCCTCCACAGGCTCCACTTCACTCAGCTGCCCGATAAACCCGCTGCTTCTTCCCACTTTAACCTGAATAACAAACCAGGGCTCGGTGCTCCGGTTGGATCCAAACGGAGAGCCGGGGCTAGCTCAGAGACTAGCGGAGGCTAACTGGCTGTGCTTCCCTCCGGTCATACTGCGGCTAATGCTCCGCTAGCCACTCCCAGCTAGCTCCGGTTTGTTATTCAGGTTAAAGTGGGAAGAAGCAGCGGGTCTGTGGGGCAGCTGAGTGAAGTGGAGCCTGAGGAGGAAGCACCGGTTAGCCCCGGTTTCACTACAGGCAGATTCACTCGCTACAGGGGCGAGGAAATAAAACCTGAACAGCCAATCAGAGTGATCTCTCTCACCGACAAGCTCCGCCAGCGATTCAACATGCTCAATCAGCCGAAAAGCCGCCGACAGTGTGGGACACACCGCAAAAACTAGGGCGACAGACGCTCACCGATGGCCCGACTTAGGTCGACGGCCGACCATCGGCTTGGTGTGTCAGGGCCTTTAAGCATCTCCTCCATGCCAGGTGTGCTGCACCTCGTTAGGTAATGCAGCACACCTGAGCAGATTTACAAGGGAGGGGAAAAAGGGACGGCAGCACAGAGCACATACACAGCTGTAACAGCGTGCTTGAGAATAAATGTCCTTGTTGTTAACTTGCAGTCCCTAAAAAAATATGTATCCAAATCTTGAAGGTACTCGATTGTTAACTGATGAAGGTCCAGTCACCAAAATGTTGCAGTGTTAAATTGTTATTTTTGCAAGTTAGACAAGGTGTGGGACTCTTAGAGAAATGCATCATGAACAACATAACTAAGATTCTAACTTTCTTCCAGGGAACGAACCCGAAACACAGGAATTATATCGTGCAGTGTTTGCTTGGAGGAGTTCCAGACTCCTATAACCTGTATCCTTTTAACTGGCAACAGAATTTATCATCATGTGTGACCAATAATGACTCAGCCTGCCAGAGGTTTGGTCCTGTCTGGTTGAAGGAAACCTTAAAGTCTTGTGAAATCACATTAAGTAGAAATTCAGGTTTAAAGCCAAGTTCACTTTTTTTGTAATGTCCCTTAACCTCTTCCCGTCAGATCTGTCGGAGCCGGTGGATGTTTACAGTGATTGGATCGATGCCTGTGAAGCAGCCAATCAATAGCTGTGTCTTCCTGTGACTCGCCTTCTCTCTAACCTCACTCGCTTGTATTTCACCCCAGTGATTGGTCCAAATAAATTACTGTTCAGCCAGCACAGTGTAGCAAAATCTGCACAAAGAACAGAAGCGTTACGTTTTTGCGTGACAGTTTAGTTTTGCTACAGTGTGGCTCGCTAAACGTGACACGTCCCCCTGGCTGGGCCAGAGGCTGCCATGTTGTTTTGTCTACATCCCAGTTCTCAGTGTAAAAGTTTTTCTTTTTTGTGTAGTTTATTTTCATTATTTTTGGACTAAATATTTAAGGTTTAAAATGTAACTGACTGAACCCCATCAGTGTCAAACATTCCACCTCCTTCGGTATTCTTTGTGTGTATGGATAAAAACTATAAGTTGCTATGACAGGTCGTTGTTTACTTTCCAACCTGCCTCTAACAATGCACTGAAACTATTTGTTGGTCGACACTTTTCTTTGAACTGCCAAATCTTTTCCAACCTTTGTTTTTTTACACCATTTGTTCTGTTGTCATGCAGTTTCTATTTCACTACTTCTGTGTACCTCACATCGACTGTGTATTTTTAGGTAATGACAGTAATGAGAAATAAAATCAGAACCGTATTTTTCAAGTGTTTTTATTGCACAAATGTCATGTTTAGTGAAAGGCATATAGAAAAAAAATCAAGGTTAGCAAAGATGTTTAGTTTGAACAATGTTGAAACAAAGCCAACACATGAAGGTGAAATGTTATCATACATTTACGCAACATGGGTCTCACAGGGAGCTAAAAACTGCATTCCTACTTTTGATTAAACAAAGGGAATGTTGAGACTATGAAATGGAAATACAGTAAGTGTACATGTGCCGTTTCCCCACTAGATGGCACGCTGCTACATGTCGTACATCATGGCTGTGATGCCTTCTGTTGCTGAGTGACTGAACAGTTCAGGAGCTCCAATCTGTCGGCCCGTTCGGCACATGAAGCTTATTTAACAGCTAATTAAAAGCCAATAAATCTGAATAATTCACAAAGAAATGCAGAGGTTTCGATGTGTGCCACTCAACCACAGGTGCCTGAGCCTGCTCTGTAACTTTGGACATAAACATTTCTGTCTTCTAATATTGAAAGTAATCCCCTCAAACTGTCTGATAACAATACATTCAAGATATTCAGTGGATTAACAGTATGACGCAGGAATTTCAAAATAAGAGTCAACATGATTAACTTAGCAATTATCAGCGAGGGGCTACAGGCACTTGGGTCTATTCTGACATCTACTGACAGTGGTGGATGACGTACTCTGATACTTTTGAGTAAAAGTAGCGATACCACAAAGTAAAAATACTGCTGCATTTGAAGTGTGAATTAAAAAGTACCTAAAGTATAAAAAGTAAAAATACCAAATGCAAGAAAATGGCCCCAGTGAGTGTGATCATATTATTCATCATTTTATAACCTAAATTTAAAATCTAATTTTTTAAATTAACTTTAACTGACAAATAACTACAGTAGTAGAATAACAGGAACAATATAGCTTTCCTAAATGCAGTGCTTTATAGACGTATAAAGTGGCATCAAATGGAAATACTCGAGCAAAGTACCTCCAATTTACCTAAGTACAGATTTGTTGTCAACTATCAAATTAATCACCTTATTTTTAAGAAAACAAAAGTTAAAATTCTCTGATTCCAGCTTCTTAAATGTGAATATTTTGCGGTTTCTTTACTTGTCTGTGACAGGAAGCTGAATATCTTTGGGTTGTGGACGAAATAAGATGTTTGAGGACGTCCTCTTGGACTCTGGGAAACACTGATCGACAGTTCTCACCATGTTCTGACATTTTAAAGACCAAACACCTGACTGATTAAGTGACTGTGAAAGTTATCGTTAGTTGCAGCCCTAGTTTGAGCAAATGTACTTTTTTAAATCCCACTGCTGCGGACTGCTTACAAGGTGAAGCTGGGTAAAGTGCAAACTAAGCAACAGCACTAAAGCCAAAGGTCACTGAGGCATCAGGCAGGTACAGGACGCTTCCCAAAGCATGGAGGAAACAACGGGACAAAAACTGGTTCCCCCTAACTTCAAACTTCATATCGCAACACCTACATTTGCTCTTTTACGTTATAAAAACATCTGACAGACCCCTCTACTTTTTCCAAATACTTCCTTATAAAACCAAAGTGTCATGCCGCACACAAAGCCATGGAAATTAGCCCAGTAAAATGGCGTGATGGGTAATTTGGCAGGCTCGTGAACATGACAGCGCACGTGCTCACAAAACAAAGCAATGTCCGCACAAAGCTGCGAGTCCTCCTGCGTCGTCGGGCCCCGGTCAGTCTGTGGAGCCGGAGCGCCTTCCCGAGGAGCGGTAATCCTGGAGCCTGCGGGGCTCCAACGTGGACGTGGACTCTGTTCCAACTGGGTCAAAGTTCAATAGCACCAACACGGTCACTTGTTTCCTTTTCGAGTTTCGAGGAACTTTAAATTCTGCTTTGTCAGTGTTCAAACTGGATACAGCGGGGAGGAGGTGGACAGTGAGGCGAGGGGTATGAACAGTTCTCTAACTACAATGCAAGTATAAAAAGCGGTAGCAAAAAAAACTCTATAAATAGCAAAGGTCATAAATCTGAGTTGTCTGGGTATTTTTTAGCATTAATAAAATTCATCACAGATACAGAGGTTGGCCACTGCATGAAATCTTTGACGTAAGGTCAGCGTAAACTCTTTTTCTTTTTCTTTTACTCGTGGAAAGACAAACAATAAATTCTTAAGAGTAAAAGTATGTTTAAAAAAAGACGGGGAATGGAGACGACAATGACGTCAATCAGTGTTAAATAACAGTCTGGAAGGTTTGCTCGTCACAGAGACAGCTGTGGTTGGTTGTCTGAAGTTAAGCAAAGAGGAAGGAGGGAGGAGGAGGAAGGGTGGTGAGGCCGTCTGTGGTTTTCTTCAGTCAGAGTACTGGTTGTAGCCATCAAACTCCACCTCACTCCCGTTGTTATAGTAGGCCTCGGTGGGGTTGGTGCAGTACTTGTTGTCGTAGACCTGGCGCGGCAGGCCGTAGGTGGTCATGCCCTGCTGGGACGCCACTTTGTTGGTGCCCATCTGCAGAGAGATGGTGGTGGTGTCACAGTTCTCCAGCTCCAGCTTCTTGTCGAAGATGTGCCTCCTGGTTCCCGGAGCTGTCATGCCAGCCTGGGGGTAAACGGAGAGGTTTTAAAAGTGCTCGACAGGTAACGTAAATATACGACACAAACATTTATACCTAATTTAAATCAAAGCACGAGACTAGTTATAAAGTATGTTTCTCTTATTGTTGCGTGGTGTTACATAGTTTTGGCCTTAGTTTTGGTTGCGTGTGTCCTCACCTGGCTGGCTCCCTTGTTGGTGCCCATCTGTAGGCTGATGGTAGACTGGTCCACTGGAGCGTCCATGGCCATCTTGGAATCGTACAGGTGGCGTCGCGTGCCGTAAGACGTCATGCCCTTTTGGCTGGCCAGCTTGTTGGTGCCCATCTGGAGACACAGCAGAGTGGAGCAAGTTAAATATCTAAAATACGCTGTTAAGTCTGAGGACATAGTCGTCACTTTGGGAAGTTTCTGTACGACTGAAAATAAATCACACATATCCCATTGTGCCAGCGTCACTGAAAAATAAAAACATCCTGTAAGTCGTTAAGACAGACCCTCTGTGTGATGAGTAAGTATCTCTAAATAATGACTGAGTACGGCTTCTCAGTATTTTTCAGTCACTATTTAGAGAAAGTTTTCCATTATTTTTAGATCATACGTCATTATTTTGAGAAAGTTTGTCACTATTTTGAGGAAACAACTCGTCTTTTTCTGAGTTTCTCATTATCATGAGACACCAAGTCAAAATATTTGAAGATATGAAGTCATTAGTTTCCCACTACTTGAGAAGGTTTCTCATTATTTTGAGAAACTCAGTCATATCTCACTTTATTGAGCAATTTTTTCATTATATTTAGATCTTAAGTCACTAGTTGAGACAGTTTCTGAATATTTTGAGATTCAGATTTGAGTTTTTCATAATTTTGAACTAAAAAATCATTTTCAGAAAGTTTGTCACTATTTTGAGACAGTTTATAATTAATTAAAAGAAAGTTTCTCATTATTTCTGAGATACTAATTTTTTTAGAAAAGTTATTTTTATTTCGAGCAAGTTTCTCATTGTATTCAGATCTTGAGTCATTATTGACAGTTTTCAATGATTGAGATATTTTTTTTTATTTTGACAAAGTTTTATTATTTGAGAAGGTTTCTCATTATTTTGAGATACCAATTCGTCTTTTTCTGAGTTTCTCAGTATCATGAGACACTAAGTCATTATTTTGAGAACATTTTTCATTATTTTGAAATATAAAGTCATTATTTTCAGAGAGTTTCTTATTATTTTTGAGAGATACTGAGTCATTATAAAATCATTATTTTAAGAGCGTTTGTCACTATTTTAAGATACTAAGTCATTATCTTTGAAACACAAATTATTTCTTTTTTATTTTTTTTTGAGAACATTTCCCACTATTTTTAGATCTTAAGTCATTATTTGAGACTGTTTACCATTAATTAAAGGAAAGTTTCTCATTATTTCTGATACCAATTATTTTAGAAAAATTATTTTTTATTTTGAGCAAGTTTCTCATTATATTTAGATCTTGAGTCATTATTGACAATTTCCCATGATTTTGAGATATTTTTTTATTTTGACAAAGTTTTATTATTTGAGAAGGTTTCTCATTATTTTGAAATATAAAGTCATTTTCAGAAAGTTTCTTATTATTGTGAGAGATACTGAGACTTTAAGTTAAGTTTTTTATTTTGAGAACATTTCTCACTATTTTGAGCATGTTTCTCATTATATTTAGATCTTAAGTCACTAGTTGAGACAGTTTCTGAATATTCTGAGATTCAGATTTGAGTTTTTCATTATTTTGAATTATAAAATCATTATTTGAAGAAAGTTTGTCACCATTTTGAGAAGGTGTCATTTTTAGATCTTAAGTCATTATTTGAGAGTTTACCATTAATTAAAAGAAAGTTTCTTACTATTTTGATAAACTTTCTCAATATCATGAGACACCAAGTCAAAATATTTGAAGATATGAAGTCATTAGTTTCTCACTATTTGAGAAAGTTTGCCATTTTTTTGAGATTCAAATTTGAGTTTTTCATTATTTTGAATTATAAAATCATTATTTTAAGAGAGTTTGTCACTATTTTAAGATACTAAGTCATTATCTTTGAAACACAAATTATTTCTTTTTTTTTTTGAGAACATTTCCCACTATTTTTAGATCTTAAGTCATTATTTGAGACTGTTTACCATTAATTAAAAGGAAAGTTTCTCATTATTTCTGAGATACCAATTATTTTAGAAAAGTTATTTTTTATTTTGAGCAAGTTTCTCATTATATTTAGATCTTGAGTCATTGACAGTTTCCCATGATTTTGAGATATTTTTTTATTTTGACAAAGTTTTATTATTTGAGAAGGTTTCTCATTATTTAGAGAAAGTTTAGTCATTATTTTGATAAAGTTTCTTACTGTTGAGAAAGTATCTCTCAAAATAACGAGAGGCTAAGTCATTAAGTCATCAAAGTTTTTTTTATTTTGAGAAAATTTCTCATTATATTTAGATCTTAAGTCACTATTTGAGACAGTTTCTGAATATTCTGAGATTCAGATTTGAGTTTTTGAGTTTTTTTAAATTATAAAATCATCATTTTCAGAAAGTTTGTCACTATTTTGAGAAGGTGTCATTTTTAGATCTTAAGATCTTGAGAAAGTTTCTCATTATTTTGAGATACTAAGTCATTATCTTTGAAACACAAATTATTTCAGCATTTCAGTTTTTCTTATTTTGAGAACATTTCCCACTATTTTTAGATCCTAAGTCATTATTTGAGACAGTTTACCAGTAATTAAAAGAAAGTTTTACTATTTTTGATAAAGTTTCTCATTATTTATGAGATACTAATTATTTTAGAAAAGTCTTTGTTTTTTTATTTTGAGCAAGTTTAATTATTTGAGAAAGTTTCTCATTATTTCGAGATACTAACTCTTTGTTTAGAGAAAGCTGCTCATTGTAATGTCTTCCTGGATCTTTTTAGGCTTCAATACTCAGTTTCCATTAACCTGTTCTCATCTGAATCAACAATCCCAGCCAATATTTAGAGAAGACTCAATAAAGATTTGTCATTCAGGCTGAGTCCAGCAGAGGGCACAATGATAACTGTCTCCACCAGCAGAACATCTCTGGACACATCCATCTACAATCTCACACACAGCTCATAAAGTAATAGAGTACAGGTTTCTGCCGCTCTGACCTGCAGGCCGATGATGTTCCGTCCCTCCCTGAGCTTCTCTGGAGCGAAGCGGCGCTGCTGTTTCTCGGCGTACTTCACTCCTATGTCGTACTTGGAGCGGAAACCTTTGGACTTGGCCTGAGTGGGAGAGGTGGCAGAGACAGAAGGGAAAATGGAGGTAATCGAGTGTGTTTTTCATCCCCATATTGTTTTTATTATGATACTGCTGCTGCCGTATTGTAGTGCTGGTCCGTGTAACACGAAGCACTCTCACAGGGAGGCTGATCGCTGCAACACTGTGCACATCATCATTGATACTCGTGGTTTCTGCAGGCTTTTTGTTGACTACACCTGCTCCTCTCATTCAGAGCCAATCAGCGGCGAGTAAAGCACCAGTATCAGCCTTTCCTACAGCATGTGTCATTGGTGTAACAGTGTGTGAGTGTGTGCAGCTGCCCTCACCATTCCAGCCAGAGCGATGAGTGTACTCTGGACCTGAGTGTGGTTGACATTCTCAAACAGATCGTTGGCCTCAAAGATGTCATGTGGCCTCAGGCCGTACTCTGTGATTGCACGGACAAAATTCCCTATGTTTTCCAGCTGAGGAAAAAAGGAGACAATGGAACCAGTTGAGTAGAGCATCTATTTGGCATCTTACATACAGACTGAGTAGCTCCCTTGTGTTTCACTCTGAATGCAGCTATTTCCATCTGTTAAAGGAAGAGTTTCACATTTGGGGGAAATACGTTTATTCGCTTTGTTGCAGAGAGTTCGATTGATATCGCTCTCATATCTGTATCATAGATCTGAAGCTACTGATGGAGAGTGTGGAGAGAGGGGGAAACAGCTGGCATCGATTTAGGACGAGAAGTTAGAATATTTCTCTCTTTGGCCCAGTTTCCACCAAACACTTTCAGTACAGCACCTTTGGAACCAACAGTGACCCTTCAGACATGCTACCTAGAGCCTAGTGTTTCCACCACAGACAGTCCTCTTAAATGTGGGCGGGGTTGTTGTCACTCACTGCTCCGTCCAGCACTCACTGTATTTCCTCCTTTATCAGTCTGCACCTGGTTTATCGTCCACAGAACAAGGCTGCACGCCCACATTTTCAGAACAAAATAGAACAGGCTGCAGTGAGAGTCTCTCTCCATGGGATATTTAAAAATAGCAGCTTTGTGCTTTTAGTCCTTCTCAGGCAAGCTCAGGGATTTAGTGTTGCTGGAGCCCACAGGAACGACTGTCTGCGACGCTTTTTTTCCCTCCTTCAAGTGAGGATTGGGAGGATCATGCATTGAGTAACATTACAAGTTAACGTTCCACCTTAAAAGTTGCCGGCAGTCGGCCCAGTGAATGAAGTTATTTTTTCTCAGACTCCAGCTGCTGTGAGAGGCAGCAAAACATCCTTTCATTTTATAGTTACAGTTTACTAATAAAACTCTCCACAGTAGTGTTCACAGCTCCACCTTTTAGTACCAGATCTGTGTGCTAGGTACCCCAACAGAGGAGGGACCAAACATGGGGACGGCACAGAACGGTTCCATTGGTGCCATCCACAACTTTTCACTGTGGAAACAGAAAAAACTGAGTTGTCCCGTACTACTCGGTGGAATGGGGCTTTTGTTTGATAACACTAAACGTAAAGTTGGGCTTTGCTGTTGGCTTCTTGACTCATTTTAAAAACAGAGAGAAAAAGAGACTGCATGAGCGAGCTGACAGAGACAGCGCTGCAGTGCTGTGTCACAGTGAAATGAGAGAGAAAATGATGGAAATAAATCTTATTTTCTGATTGTTTCGCGGCGGTTACGTTCTGAAGCACAAATAAATAACCATCAAATACTCAACAGATGATTTACTGCGCAGACAGACGCTCTGAGTTTCATTTCCCTCCTCTGCATTTCACTGATTTCATCCGACTTTGCAGCAGTAACCGTTGTTGCAGTGAGACAAAAAGCCTAAGGTTTATTTTCCTCAGTGTGAAATGGGCGGGAACACTGAACAGCAGGCTGCAGAGTGCGTTCACCCCTGCAACCGCCAGCAGCACCCGTCCCGTCATGTTGCTTTTTCATACAGCTGACTAATTTGTCTAATCTTCACGGATATTTAGACTCAGGTGGAAGTGCAGATAACAACAGGCTGAGGGAACCTTTTAGTTTCGTAAACCTGGGATTTAATGTTCTGGGAACTTTTGGTGGAAACACGGCTTTAGTTAGCTTTAGAGGTGCTGGTAGGCAGATTTTGATTCTTTTGGACGGAGCCTGGCTCACTGTTTCCTCTTGTTTCCAGCCTGTCTGCTAAGCTAAGCTAACCAGCTGCGAAGTTGGGGCCTCATATTTAATATCCAGACATGAAAATGACGTCAGTCGGTTTATCTAAACACTGTCTGCCAGACAGTTAATAAGCATATTGTTGTGATTACAGTTTGGTGCGAACACTATGAAGAAAATAATGAGATCATTGCCTTTTAATATTTCACTGTGTCATAAAGTCTGACTATACATGCATTCATTTACAAGGGCTAATGTGACAGAGAGCATTTTCTTCAATCAAGTCTCAGGAGCACCGTTTGTTTGTTCAGTCCTAATAAAAGCAACACTGACATTTGTTTCGTTTGGTATGGCAGCTACTTTATGGACTGTAAATAAACTCTGCGTTGTCGATGCCAGTACAGTAGACTAACCAAGTTCCACATGCTCTGGAAAGCGACCCCGACTCTGAAACTAGCAGGACAAATAAGGCTTATATTCTTTCCACAGAGCTGGTGCATTACCTGGTGCCAGTTTTGACTGGAGTTGTTGATCTTTCTCACAGAACCTGGCTGGAGCACATTAATGAGTCTGCAAAAAGAGAGAGACACAATTCAAGAAGCTGTTCAGGGGGACTTCAAAACAATCACTACTGATGTTAAAGAAATGAATTTGATTAAAAGGTCTGATGCTTCTGTGCGTTCTTTCCGTCCTATCAGTGTCTACACACTCACTCGCACAACAGGACGCCGTCCTTCAGACTCTCCATGAAGTTGTCCCCGATCCTTTTGCCCGTCACATCCTGAATCCACATTCTCAGCTCCTCTTCCTTCTGGGGGTCGTACTTCCCTGCGAGCTGAGGGGACAGGGAACGACAACAGAGATAGTGTTGTCACAATACACAACAAGGCTACAACATGACAATGATGGCTTTCCTTTTCTTAACTCGTCGCAGAGAATATTAAAAATAGGCACAGCTGGTATTGGCGTATCAATACTGCAGAAAAGGAGGCCTGAATTCCAAAAATTCAGAGTTGATACGCATCGATATTTTTAACAACACCACTGAGAGATCAAACATGAGACTAGGCTTTTGTTTTATTTATTATTTGGATTTGTTACAGAACGACAGCTGACTTCAGCCCATCGTACTCTCCATGACCAAGCCTACTCTCTGGTGGCAAGCGTTTAGTCCTTCTAATGAATTTCATGAGACACAGAAAACAGAAAACAGATGACTAAAGAAACAGTTTGCCTTTTTTAACTCTTGTGGAGTTTGTGCATCAGATCATGTCAAATATTGCCCTGTCGAATACAAATTCCACTCCATATTGTTCAAATTTAGTGTTTTCAATCACAGGGAAACGCTTTGTTTTACCATTTTGTAGTTTTCGTTTAATCCCCAAAAAAATTTCCTGGAAAAATTTGTGTCATTAATCAAGAGATAAGATAAGATAAGATATTTTTTTTGCCATTTGTACACCTGCACGCAGTCTGGGTGTATAAAAATTCTTGTGCAAAAAACACTTCAGAAACAGTAATTTTTCTTCCCATGATGAATTTTATGAACAAATCTGTGACTGAAATGTTTGAGTTCCAGGAAATAGTCGTGTCAGAAACAGACGGGTAATAAATCGTAAAAGATAAAGTGCACAAAACAAGGTATTAAAAAGTATAAAAAAATATAAGCTCCACCTGCAGGGCAGTCAGATGGTTTTTCACATTATGGGTACTGCACATTTCCAGTTTCTGTTGCATGTGATAGAGGGAATCACAGGGAAACATAAAAACTTCCTTGAACAAATTTTATGTGTCAGGCGCTGTTCTATACCCAAAGCACCAGATTAAGTTACAGTCGCAGTTAACTGGGATTAAATAGTTGGAAGAATACCGATTACTAAATACCAAAACTGTTAATCAGCCCTGTAATTATAACATCCACAGGTTACGGCGTTACCATTTCCATCATGACAGAAAATAAAGGAAGGGAAAAATAAGGTGAAACTGTATGAGGGATGGTTTAGTAGCAGTGAACATTGTGAATATGGCATGGTCTCAAATCTTCATGCACACACTCTGTTTCAATTAAGGTAAGATGAGATAAGCTTGGTCTTCAGCATTCAAGAGAAACAGGTGATGTAACAGCACAAAGCCCCTCGATATACACACACAATATTTACGTATACATAAATAAATTTTAATACAATGTCTCTTTCATGCTCAGCATCAGGTTTTCAAACTAACCCTGGTTCCAGGCATTATTTTCTTATAAGGGACGGTACGCCGTAACTGTACGGTCTTTAAAGGTCTTACTGTACAATAAAAAAATACTTTATGATGGGGCGTATAAAAACAACAGGACGAAAAATGAAAATGAAAAAGGCCTGTGGACATTCCTGCATGGAGAAACACACACGGGCCTCTCTCTCGCTTCTCTCCATGTATTTCCTTATTGGCAAAAACACTTTGCCCCTAATACTTTGAATTCTGGCATGAGGTTTAAGGCTGTCCCCCCACCTCCCCACCTCCTCGCACACACACACACACACCCACACACACCCTTGTCCCCCTTTCCTGAATGTTCTGCAGATAAGTCTTCACAGTCTGGGATCAGCAGCCAACACAAACAAGTATTTCAAAGCTGCAGGGATAGCGTAGCTTCCAGGCCATCACACCAAACTTGGGAGAAACAGCTTTCCCAAACTCTCCTCCCTCTGCCTCCGACCGTCTGCTCCGATTGGCCTGGCTCATGTTACCTCTCTTTCCCTCTCTCCCTCTGGGTTTTCCAGAATCTGCCCTTTTACAGCGAGGCGAGTTGTACTCAGGCAAACCACGTCTGATAAAGACAGGCCGGCATCGACAGGTTCCAGTCGGCGTGGCTGAGCTCGGAGTTTGATTTAGTTGCGTTGTTCCTCTCTGGGAGTCACAACTGCTTTTTTTCTGAGCTTTAAAAAACAATTTTTGACTCAAACATGAATCAAACCTGATGAATCTTCAATTACCAGCCTGCTTTTGTTAAAGGTGTCACAAGGAAAAATGGGTCGGAAACTATTGGTTCAATCTGTTTTGATGCATCGGGTTCTCTTTTGTTTTTAAGTGCATCATGTTTTTTATAAAGTAAAAAGTGCAATAAAACTGAAATGTAGTGTGTAAGTATAAATAAGCATCAAATGGAAACACTCACATTCAGTAGTACCTTAAAATAAGTACAATACTTCCGTAGTTGGACGAGTAGCCTACTGTAAGCTGGCACTGAGCTGATATACTTAATCCTGTTTACTCCTCCTTTAAATCTAGTTCCTTATTACAATAAAAAAATGTTGTCAATTTCCGACTGTATTTACAGCTGACACTTTTTATCCAGAGCAACTTACAACGAGAGCATTTAACCCCAAAAAGTTCAGGAATCATGCAAGTACATCAGCTCAAATACGGTACGCCTGTGTGTGTGTTTCTCCATGCAGGAATGTCTGCAGGCCTTTTTCATTTTCATTCCTCTTCTTTTCATACGCCTCATTATAAAGTATTTTTATTATACAGTAAGACTCGCCGTGCTCCTTTTAGAGACAACGGGAAATAAAAAGCATTTTATTTATTTAGGTTATGGGTCAAGGTGCAGTCTGAACGAATGTACGAACGGAGAACCATCCTTAGTGGTGACCTATTTTTGTTGTTATATATGTTGGATATATTGGATTGCACCATACTGTTAACAAGGTTTTTGATTAGCTATAAAAGAATTCTGTAATTTTTACAACTTCTTGTGTTTCAAATACATGAGCCAGACGAGGTCGTTGAGGAAGCCGGGGAAGTCTGGCACCGTGTTGTTCCTAGAGCACCTCCTCTTTTTGCATTCTTGATATGGATTGGAAATAAAGTAACGCTGGCTGAGTGCGTCGATCAAAGGTCTGTAGGTGTGCACCCTCCTCCTTATGGTCAGACTCTAGGACGATCCGAGTATCCAGGGTGTTACTGACGCCTTGAGACTTCTCAAACTTCACCGCGGTTGGTTGTCCAACCATGCAGAGATCGTACTCATCATGGCGTCCAAGTCCAGAGCAGAGACGACATTGTACTGCTTAAAGCCACCTTCACCAACTTCAATGTGATCTTGGTGCTTGAAGAAGTCATCCTGACGTACTGCACAACAGCTGGGCATCTCTATAAATCCGCTATATTATTCTAGGCTTTGTATATTGCACTCCTCCAACTTTGCCTCAAGATAAATAAAGTTGTATCTTATCAGTTTTCAGTCTGTGACAAAACACTGTAGGTTTATTAAGTCTGTAGTATGGCTTCTTTACTGCATTAAAACAACATATCTAGCTTAAAGTGAGGATTTGAAAAAGGTGTATCGTTTTTGTCAGCAAAACACAACATTTACTGAAACATAACCGGTGAAATGTGGGCAGTTACAGGATCATGATAAACGCTGTAAAGTAAAACAAAGTGTAACAGCAGCAAAAGTAGGGAAAAGTCAGTGAACTGTGATGTCATGTGATGTCCGTTGCACGGCACTACCTACTGAAAGGTAGCCAAGATTTGCTAACATTAGCCACCACGAGCTACCGGTCATACCAGACCAAGTAAGGCTGAACAGTAGCAGCAGAGCACCCGAGTGCACTGAGCTGATGAATCCAGCTTTTAAATTCTTAGATAAAGTTTAATCGCCTCACTCTAAGTGTTGGTCCACATGCTGTTTGAATTATTGCACGTTTCCAACAACAGAGAACAGAGCACAAGTGTCAACACATCTACCCGTTTAGCTGTATGTAACTGATCAGTGCAAATCCCTCCACACACACAAACAAAGAAATAGTTCCACTGACATCATATCATGTCATACGGATCCATTGTGTGAGCCGCTGCTGGCACGGCTTTGTTTGCACCGTCCGTCTCCCGCACCTGCACCTGTGTTCTGTCAGAGCAGTGTTTTGTCATTCTTGACTCGGATGTAAACTGTTTAGAGTAAGGACACTTTCTCAAGTTCCAAGTCAGAGCCCGGTCACTCCTTAAAAGGCCATTAGATTATGCTGATGTACCTGTCAGTCTTTCTGCTGCATCTCTGCTGCTCTCTGATGTCACGCCACTGGAACTCAACCATCCCTGCGTGACCCATGAAGCCCTAATAAGACTCATAAAAATTTTATTTACCCACCTAACACTGTCTCCACTCGGCAGAAAATACTTTTCTCCTCGCCCTTGTGTTCTTAATCGACAAAACAGCCGGACCAGCTCCGAACACTCAAACCTCCATTTGTGCCTGCGGAGTGCTGAAGAGCAGTAATGAAAGGAATGTGGGCTTCATGGAGTGCAGTGCACCTCTGTGTGAGATTAAAGCTCTGATGAGAGATGGCACTATTCAGGGAAGAGGCGACATCCCTCCAGGACAATAATCATGATGATCGGGGAGTTGGAACACTCACACGCTGACCTTTCCCATCCTGAGCGGACTGTCAGCAGCTCTGACTCATCCCACTGTACAGAGTCACTACTGTCATGATACAGGCAGCAGAGAGAAAAACACTAAACTCTACTGACAATCGCTGTATCAACACTTCCTGTCAGCGTGGTGACGGATTAAACGCTTGGAAATGTGGCTGTGTATTTTCACACTTTGCTGAGTACAACACCATGCTGTTATGGAATGCAGCCAAGTATATTTACTCGATTACACAAGCTTAAATTTGAGGTAGTTCTACTTTTAGTGACTATACATGCTACTTTATATTTATATTTACAGTCTAATATTTTACATTAGGGCTGGGTGATATGGAGAAAACCAAATGTCATGATATTTTTGACCAAACACCTCAGTACCTATACCGTAATGATATTGTAGGGTTGACTTTGGGTGCTTTCACAATATTTGTCAGTGATATTTTTGATTAGTTATCATCAGTAATGTGGATAATATAACGACAAAGTGGGTAAAGAACCGCTGGAATAAAATTGATTTTGTTTTATGTTTATATTTTAATTATTATTATCTTAAGTACTAGTGTTTAACACAGTAGCATAAAGCACATTTTATTTTTATTTTAATGCACATTTCATGTCCAATTTATTTTATTTATTGCTCTATATTTACACACTTTTCTCCCTCCCATATTCTTACCTCGTATAATTCTCTATTCTTTACATCGGGGCAACTGTAACGAATCAGAATTTCTCCTCAGGGATCAATAAAGTAAATCTGATTTCTTGTTTATTATCTTGATTGTAGTTTTGTCCTTCTCCTATTTTATCTTTTGTTTTGGTGACATTTTAGTTTGTTCATCCTTCTTGGGTTGTAAAATGTTTAGTTTTACTGTAACTGTGTTTCAAAAACTGCTATTTACATAAAATTTAAGTTCATAAGATGACATCACTCTACTGTAATGTGGCCTTGAAAAGTGGGAAAAGACAACACTTACGACAGTACGACATCCAAAATCTAAGACGACATCTATTCTCCAGCCATATTCCATATACGTATGGACCTATCATCAGAGGAGTGGTTAAAAGCAGCTTCAACTCAACTCCTGGCATCATCAACGTGCATAAAAATATTAACAGTAGTCTAATATTTTAATATAACACTGACATGTACACCCCGCTATTAATACTTTACTTAAGTAACATTTTTATTGGAGTATTTTTACTTTGTGGTACAACTACTGGGTTTAAGCAAAGGAATATCTAGTGCTTCTGTCTCTATTGACCCCATGTCACTCACTCACACAATAACATTCATAACAGTCTACGTTATGTTCCTTTAATTTTGCAAATCAGCCTTTAAAGCATTGCTTTATATTAGAGATATTACAAACACCAACAAGCTTGTATTTAACGATTTAAAAAACTGTCACATTTCCTCGTGTTTCAACCCGTTTGATTTTTTACCGCCAAGAAGAATAACATAACATATAAATATAATATATGTGGTGTAAGTTTCACTGTAGACTTTTCAAAATCCTGTATGTATCACCGCCACTTATTTAAGATTTTATTAACCCCAATCATGTTCAAAATGCTTCTGTTTGGCCAGCCGTCAGATCCTGGCTGAGACGTGAATTCAGCAGCTGATTCTGCTTGTATATACACTCAGAAAAATGTCACCAATGAGCAGAATATTTAGCACTACACTGGCAGAATGTAGCATGATGACCGACTAAATGTTTCCCCGGGGGGTTGTCCCCAGACCCCCTGTCTTAAAGTGTCCCTCCACTTCTCAAACCAAAACTATGCCTTTGTATACAATACAAGTCCAGCTTCACCCCCCTTTGTGCTTCTCTCTCCCAGGCTAAGTGCCCTGCCCCGTCATAATCACACCAATTATTTGGCCACTAAGACCCGCTTTCACCTCCAAAACAATCACTTCCCTCACTATTATCAAAGTGTGTACCCAGAGCCGTTTCCTAAACAACCTGGAATCACACAGGAATGAGTTGCCTCATCACATCACAGCCGCTTTTTAATAACTTTAACAGGCAAATGAAAAAAAATAAATCTAATTTAAGGTGAGAGTTACATCCACATGGCACATTTTTGTGTCAGTCTGCCCTGTTTGATCAGGGGTGGAGTGTAAGTACGCACAATCACAAAAGTACTGTGCTTCAGTACAGTTTTGACATGTACTTGAGTATTTTCAGTTTATGCTACTTAATGTGACTCCAGTACATTTCAGAGGCAAATATTGTACTTTTAACTCACTACATTTATTTAACACCTACATATTAGGCAGAGTATTAAACTTCTAATCTAACCTGTAGTATAAAAAACATGTAGAAGTGGCTTCATATGAACTACGATAGTAAAATACCATTAGGGACTGTCCTTTACTTATGAAGGGAGAGGGTGGTGCAAAAAAAGGGGAGGCGTGTCAAATAATTTCTTAGCACTAGGGAGGGACTTACGTTTTTAATTTTGGCTTAGGGGAGGGGCATACAACTCTAAATGGCTGTACTTAGAATTTAAACCCCTATTTTTATAGAAAACATTAAAGTTCTCTTTAAAAAAAAAAAAGAAAAAAAAAATCGGCAAAATGACATCATTTATCACAGCCACAAACTGTAAAAACTGAATTATTGTTGGATTTTCAAATTTCCTGACAGTCCTTAAACACATTATGTAGGACAGACGCTTCAATCAGAGAAAACTGTGATCAAATTTTAGCTTAAAATAGTGATATTTAATCAAATCACTCTATTCTACAATTAAACGTGGCCAGAAATAAACGGTTTGCACTGACTAACCAGCATGCACAGCAAGAGTGAAAGGCAGAGGCTTCCTTCTTTATTCATTTTACTGCCAATTTAGAAGACATGTTTTCTTCAAAAAACAAGCAAAACAACAACAAAATGACACCATTTATCACAGCCTGTAAAAACAGAAATTATCATGGATTTCCATATTTCTGACAGACCTTAAACACATCACGTGGGACGGAAGCTTTTGTAAGAAAAAAAAAACTAAATCTGAGCTTTAAATAGTGACATTTTATCAAAATCACTTTATTCTACATTTAAAATTTGGCCAAAATTAAACTGTTTGCAATGACTAACCAGCAACCACGACAACAGCGAAAAACAGACGCTTTCTTCAACTCCAGGATTTCGTCTTTAACTTTTAACTTTCAAACATCAAAAGGGTAAGTTTTAAAAATCTAAAAACAAGCTTTTGGTAGAAGGAGGGTTGTGCATTTTTACACAAAAAACAAAAAAACAAAAAACAAAGTCACACCCCAGCAACCCCTCTTATCTAGTAAGTAAAGAACAGTCCTTTACATGTATTTGTTAGTGATTAAAACTGACTAATATAATTCTCAGTCATAAGGGACTGATCTTTATTTATTAGAGGAGGGGCTGGGCCTGGGTGTGACTATACTGACCCTCTTCGATGCTACAAATATTTTCCCTTGAGCTTCCCTGAGTGACTGCATGCACAATCCTCCCGTCACCATACATTAGTCACTGAATTTTAAGATTTACTCTTTTTACTCGTGTTGTGCCTTCACGTTAGTTCGTGCAAACAGTTCATTTTGTGCAAAATTTCAAGCATTTCAACAGAGAATGAAGGGATTTTCATAAAGTATCAGTATTTTAATCTTAAAGTTGGTGGGTTTTTTTTCTGACAGAAGCTTTTATCACACATGAGTCCAAGGACCGTCAGAAATGTGAAAATCTAATGATAATTTCTGTTTTCACAGCATCTGGCTATGATAAATAGTGCAATTTGGGCAATTTTTAAAGAAAACATTCCTGCATGTTTTCTTTAAAAATCTGCTGTTAAATAAATAACAACCCTTTAAAGCGGTATATCCCTCCCCTAGGCCAAAATAAAAATTGCAAGTCCCTTCCCAGTGTTTTTTTGTTTTGTTTTTTGACTTTGTTGGAGAAGGCAGTCGGGGGTCGAGCCCGTGGCAACTTCATCAAGCACATTGCCTTCGTATATGGGACGTCTGCTCTACCCACCAAGCCACCCGTTGCCTCCCCCTTCCCAGTGTTTAAAAAATTATTAGGTGTTCAAGGACTGTTGGAAATGTGAAAATCCAACAATAATTTCAGTTTGAACAGTTTCTAACTGTGATAAATATATTTGCGATTTTAAAGAAAACATGTATGTATTCTTTAAAGGTGGGCATTTAAATACAAAATACAGCCATTTAAAGTTGTATGCCCCTCCCCTACGCCAAATAAAAAACATAAGTCTGTCCCCAGTGCTTGAAAAATTACTTGACATGCCTCCCCCTTTTTTGCACCACCGCCTCCCCTCATAAGTAACGAACAGTCCCTAAAACAACACTGACAGGAGCCTGCAGCATGAGAACAGCACCTTTTGTTGATGGTACTTCTATACTTTTATTTGAGTAACATTTTGAATGGACTTTCACTTGTAACTGAGTGTTTCCAGACTGTGGTATTTCTACTTTTACTTGAGTATCCGAGTACTTCTACCACCCCTGTGTTTAATGAAGAAGGTTTTATCTCAAACTTTCTCCATATAAGGACCTCAGAATATCACAGCAACCACCGCTTGACCACAAACCCCTCTGTGATGTCTCCTGTTATAAAGGACGCCATCTTTATTTAAAACACATTCAAACGGTGCTGGAGTGGTGTTTACAGTGTACGTCATCATGCTAGCTAACGTTAGCCTTCTTTGACCCTTGACCCCTCCAGAAGAATCGATGATCCTGCTGCTACTACTACGTGTCTGAATTAAGTACCTTCATATTAATACAGTTTTTAATAGTGTAAAAAAATAAGTTTTAAACGTACCTTGCTCTTGACCTCGGCAGAAAGACCGAAGGCTGGTCCGCTCCTGAAATGTGTTGTCATCTCTGTAGTTCTGTCTATTTACAGTGGAGCTGAGCAGGGCTTTAAAAATGGAGAAGCAGGTTACAGCTCTGAGTCCGAGGCGGGAGGAGACACACGGAACAGTCGAGAACAAATCCCTGGGTATGTTGTGTGTGTCGGTGTGGTGGCGGCGGTGCTGCTCGGACCTGCTGGCGAAGCTTTCAGACAACTTTCCGACACTTTTCTGAATCTTTTTTAAACTCTTCCCATGTGTGTGCTCCCTGATTGGCTGCGGCCGCCGTCCAATCCGGACGCAGCCTCCTCATCTGGGGGAGTGATGTCACCGCTCGGGTATTAGATTTAATCAGTGTCACTTTTTCCACCTTGGGCCGTCAGGATGCTTTTCACTGCTGTTCACATGCACTCTGCTCAGGTTATGTCACTGTCATGTTCAGTCAGCTGGTTTCAGACATCAGTCACGGCCTCCAAATGGTTTCATGATCAATAACAAACATTTGTTCTCACTACACATTGTAGTCTGTGATGAATCATTCAATATTACAATAAACCTAAAGGTCAAAACATTACAATGACACGGAAAATGAAGAATAAAAGTCTTTATTGTCATTGTACAATAAAAAATAATGAGATCAGGAGTGTTACATCTGATCAGGTGCCAACTAGTCTATGAAGCAAACAAGTAACAAAAACATAAATAAAAAAAATAAAATACAGACAACAAAATCATTCATAAAATCAGAAATCATTAGATATTACAGTAAACTTAAAAGTAAAAAATATTACAGTGGTACTGGATTTGTAAACATAAATAAATAAACAGATAAATAAAAATCTGAAAAAATTGCAAGGTTATAAAAATACTATTGTGCTAAATAATAATAACTTTATTTATATAGCACCTTTAAAAACAGAGTTTACAAAGTGCTTTGGCAAACAAAGCAAAAAGCGGAATACTCAGGGGCAGAAAACGAGTAAAACAGAGGTCAAAGCCATGAATTACACACACAAATGTCATGGTAAAGGCAAATGAGATTAAGACCAAAAGGATAAAAAAAAATTAAAAAAAAGAATAAATACAAATAAAGTAATAAAAGATAGACTGATTAAGATAAATAAATTAACAGATAAAAAATAAGGTTTAAAATCCTAAATCTAAAATAGACAACATCACATAAAGGCAAGTCTATAAAAGTGGGTTTTAAGAAGTGATTTAAAAGAAGTTACCGAATCTGCAAGCCTTATCCCCTCAGGCAGGTTGTTCGAAAGCCGAGGGGCCCTGATGGCAAAATCACCGTCACCTTTAGATTTCTAAATTCTAAAACAAACAGGAAGCCAAAAGATATGTTGTGTTGCTGAATGATTTGACCGAGTGGAAGCATGTAGATAGAAAATAAATTGGACCTAAAATTGAGCCTTGGGGTACACCACTGTAATGGCTATGTCTATACTACTATGATGGAATAGAATAGAAGCCTTTATTGTCATTGTACAACGATATCATATTTTCAAAATTTGAAAAAAAAGACATGATGTTAAATTAAAAGCCACACTAAAAAGGTAGGTCCTGAGTTTGCTTTTAAAAACATCCAACACCCTCTGTGGCCCACAGGTCTTCAGGATTCTGATAAACAGGTAGGACTAAGACCATTAAGAGCTTTATAAGCCAAAAAAAGGATCTTAAAACATTATATAACAAGATCAGGAGTGCTACATCTGATCAGGTGCCAACGAGTCAATACAACACATAAAAAAGAAGAAGAGAAAAAGACAATATAATCTTTCATTAAATAGGAATCATTAGATTATACAGTAAACCTAAAAGTAAAGATATTACAATGATGCCAAAAATGTAAAGGAAAAAATAAAATGAAATAAAATAAGATAAAATAAAATAAAATGAAATAAATACATCTGAAAATTAAAAGGTTATAAAAATACTATTGTGGTAAATAATAATAATAATAATAATAATAATGGCTAGGCCTTTACTACATTGGTGGAATAGAACAGAATAGAATAGAAGTCTTTATTGTCATTGTACAACAATATATAACGAGCTACATCTGATCAGGTGCCAACTAGTCATTAAAACAAACAAGTAAAAAAAGAAAAAAATAATACAGACAACATTATCATTCTAAAAATTGGAAATCATTAAATATCACAGTAAACCTAAAAGTTAAAATATTACAATGATACCAAAAATGTACAAAAAAATAATGATAAAAAAATTCAAAATCGGGGGAAAAAATCTGAAAATAGAATAGAATAGAAATCTTTATTGTCATTGTACAACAACATATAACATTAAGATTAGGAGTGCTACATCTGATCAGGTGCCAACTAGTCAATAAAACAAACAAGTAGGAAAAAAACAGTACATAAAAAAGGCTGTTTTGATTTATCAGTCTGATGGCCCAGGGGTAAAAACTGTGTGAACTTTAAGCACCTGTATCTCCTACCAGAGGGCAGGTGACTGGCTGAAGAAGGTTATCTGTCAAGGTGAGTACTCCAGCTCACTGAAAGTGTCGTGATGGCAGCGAGTCCAGACACAATGTTGAGCTCATGTCACCAGGTTGGTCTTATCCGGCTACATTATGATGCCTCTGTTCCTCAAAACAGTGAAAAAATAACTGTACATTTATGTGTTAACATGTGAAAAGTCCTGTGAGCAAATTTAGAGCAGAGCTTCTTTGGCGACATCCGGCATTGCATGAAACGTCGTCTCATTTATGGCGCTTCATGATCATTTTTCACTCAGGATGGAGTTTTACAAAGGGTTTGTTTTTAGTGAGGAAAGGTCAAAGCTAGAATTTAATTCCTGTGTCTGTGTGGACTGAACCTTATAGTTTTTGTTTTTGTCACTGACAGGCTCAGATTATTGGCTGACAAAGAAATAAAACGTTTTTTTTTACCTTTCGCCTGATTCAGTCTGTTTGTTATTGAGTCTAATAAGTCTCACTGAAGGAGAAGTTGCAGGAAGACAATAACAAACAGACTGCATCAAGTGAAACCTTGAAGTTACAAACTGACGCCAGAGGCTTGACGCTGCAAACAGTCACTACAAACCAAAGTTGAGCACACACATGCGCCTTCCACGTCCACATATGACGTCCAACGTACCCTGGGTGTGTTGGTTGTTGACGTTCTGGGACGCCGTGTCAACTTCAGCCTGTTACATGCATTGTCTGTTTTCAAAATACACTTCTGTTCTCACAGGAAATGTACAGTTTGCATACAGTCTCTTTCAAAATAAAAGCACTATGTCAGTACAGCACTGGACGTTTTTTTCCTTCAACAACAAATGCACATGGTTACGTTTTGCCAATACATGCACATGCATGGTTTAGTTGGTGGTTGTTGAACCCACCCATCACTACTCCTGCCCACTGTACCTGGACATTCACCCCCTTAACCAGCATTGTTAACCAGCTGTGTTACTCCCTGACGCCACCAGGCAACGGTGACCAACCGTCTGTCATATCGATGTTATTATCGCTTTAAGTCACTGACCAAGCGGTGGTGTTCAATGATTTCGGAGTGAGACCGGATTGGCTCCAACAACATTTCAGCGGTGACTTGGCGATAATGTAGCCGGGCACACTTTTGCTTGTAGTGTGAATGCAGCATAAAAATAATGTGAACCTGAAGTGTTACGAGTGTGTTTAGGATCCAAATGCAGCTCTCTGGAAGTCAGTTTGTAATGACCTTTATTTAAACACAGCAAAACAGGAAGTTAGGCAGATGAAGAGGCACTGGTATCTTCAGGGTGGAAGCCCACTCACAGTCTCTGGGGTTCAAGTTTGAGGGTCGAACCGGGCCAAACCTGGAAACAGGGCCGTCAGCCCATGGACCAGCACAGTTCAGTCTGTTGGGGGGTGACGGTACCTGAGAGGGGCAGGCAGGGGACGTGGTTGACAAGGCAGAGGGTTCAGAGCCAGACAAGTAGGCGGATGAAGCAGAGGGACCGATGAGGGACGAGTAGGAGGGAGACTAGGGTCAGGCAGAGGATTCAGAACCAGGTAGACGAGCTGACAGGGCAGAGGTGGCAACAGGAGACGACCAGAGTGAGGGATCGAGGAGCTGACAGGTAGGTGAAGGTGAACAGAGAACGCACACACGGACACCTGTGGCGTCTCACCATCAGTCTTTGAGCTGAAGCCCACAACAGGTAAGCAGGTGGGAACACTCACCCTGTGGCGTTGATGAAAGGCAACACAACGCAGCCACAGGAAAACAGGAACCAGAGACGCTGAGCCAGAACTCATGGTTGGGGGACAAGGCTGGTGTGTCCACTGGGAGTCAGACGATGAAGGCTGGTCTGAGGCAGGCAGAGTCGGCAATGGTAGAGTAGGCAGGTAAAGAACGCTGGAAAGTCCTGCATCAAGGTGAAGAACAATCTGTCAAAGGGCGAGTGAGCTGGAGAGGCTCATATACTGGGCTACAGGTGAGTGGAGTCGGGCTGATGAGGTGGGAGGGGCTTGCAGGTAGACATTTTTTACTAGAAGGAGAATCCAAAATTATGGCAAATCAATTTAAACTGCTTAAAACTGACTTAAAAATTAAAAATATTAAATTATAATTAGTACATCCCTCCATCCTTATCCTTTCATTCTCTGTTCCCTCGATCCTCACCCCTTCACGCTTTCCTCCCAACCCATAATCCATCATATGCAAGAAACCATTTGAAATCTTTATCTTATTGATGCAGTCTTTGCTTGTGAACTAAATAACTAAATGCTCTCATGTTAGCGTAACCATAAACACACAGTGTGTATAAATATATCCATATACTACTGTGGGACTGACGCAGCATATTTGGCATCCGTCTGCCTGTGTGTGGAAGCCACTGTAGAGCGCCTGACGTCACTCTGGGAACAATGAGGTGGTTTTCCTGTTTTACTCCAGCGTGTTCCTCCTCGTTCCCCCCATCAGCGGGCGGATGACAGAGAAAGGAATGCAGCAGATTTAGGGGGTCTGTGTGGTGGAGAGTCAGAGGGGGACAGAGGAGGCGGCTCCCTGGACAGCATGATTCACCCTCTGCTTACTCTTTTGTGTGTGTGTTTTTCTGTGTGTGTGTGTCACGAACAGACACATGGCAGGCATGCCGATGGAGCCGGGGAGGAACATTCTGGAAAGGCCAGTGATGGATGAAAGAGTGGACACACAGAGCTGAGTTACAGTACGGGACATGCGGCTGCGCTGGTGGATAATAGACAATGAAAGGGTGCAAATGCAAGATTACTGGACATACACTGTTACCCAGCAACAATGCAAAGAGCTTCAGTCAGTCAGTAGAGGATTTATACACACACAGCTGAAAATAATTACTGCAGAGCACCGGTCTGCATCAGAGACCTTCACTGACCACAGTGTAGCACGCTGCAGCTGTGATGCTGCCCTGTGCTCTTATTGAAATGAAAATGTCAGGTGACTGAAGAATAAAAACATACGTCACATTTATGCAGGAGATATGAAAATAAAGTTCAGATTCAGGAGTGAAGCAGCGGATTCATATTGATCCTGCAGCATCAGATGCTCTCCAGAACATGTAGCATGACAGACAAGTGTGATACGAAGAGAGAAGTGGGTCTGAAGGTTTTATCCACTAATAGATCTGATATATGAGATCATAACCCTGTGCTAAAAAGGTTGAGCTCCCAGGTGGCAGAACACCACATTCATGGCCTGCTCGCTGGGACTTTGGGGGCTTTAATGTCCTGAGTGGGTGCGCTTAGTCTGAGGACTGATCGTTTGGATTGAATGTCTTTGAATTTACATGTTTGGGGACAGAAATTCCAAAAATAAAAGGCAGAGCCATCCCAACATGTCAAGCAATGTACCGTGAAACTTCAATCAATAGCCCGGGCTAGTATTTGCTTAAATCACTGAAATCAACAGGCCTTAATTCCTTTCATTTAGAACTGTTGCTCAGCAAAGATCAGGAAATACAATCAAACTCTTTATATTATTTGTATAAAAATCAGGCCTCAGATAATAAATCAATTATGAATCATTTATTTGATCTAACTCCGACAGACAGCGCATCAAAGAGAGTGAGTTACGGCACCCAACATACCGACACAACACCACTTTATCCTGTTAAAACAATCCTCACAACTTGGATTCACTTTTATGAAAAACCCTTTTGATTCTTTTGATCTGAGGACGCTTACGGACTGAAGGAATACGAATAACTTACAGGGTAATCGAGGAATGGACACATAATTTGAGAGAACCTGGTTTTATACATCTGAAGAACTTCAATAGAAAAAGATGAAATGATTGGCAACCAGACCAGGCCTGTAACTGCACGATCAAACCAGAAGCTTCCAAAGAGGCAAAGTCTGTCACGGACGCCCAAAAAGCACGACTGTCAAAAATATTTGTGGCAGCTTTGATCGCTCTAGTCGCTCGTTCAATCGTGCTTCTCAATTTAGGAGGACAAAAGGGAAGCAGACTACTTGCTTGAAAGCAGCGTAGCTGTCCAGTCAAAAAGCTCATATGTTTGGTCAATGAGAACAGGAAAAAGGAAGACTTGCATGCTACGTCGCAACATTAGCCTGCAATACTCTACTCTATTACTAACGTTACACACTTTAAAACTCACCAGACCATCCAACTATCTCCGCGACGCCGTCCCAAGCCTCATTCTTTGGTTTCTGAAACCAAACAGCAACACATTATAAAGGACTGAGTCGGCGCGAATGCAGGTAATAAACTTTTCGATATCCATTGTCAGAACAACTGTGCTGTAGGAACCAAAGTTACGTGGCTTGTTCTCTGGGACCTGCTTCATCGATGCACGTCAGAGCTCATTACCATAAAGTTAAACGAGTTTTAACTCCCCTCCAGACCGCTCTGGTGGCTTTGGTTGCTCTGGTTGCCCAAGTCGCCGGGCTCTCATGTCATGTCATGCACTTTATTTATATAGCACTTTACAAAGACCACAGGTGAATCAAAGTGCTTCACAAGAAATGAAAAAACAATTAAAAACACAACAGATTCATGAATAAAAAACAACAAATACAAGGATAAAACAATAAAATAAAATAAAATAATAGTGTCACCACATTACTGAGTATTAAAAGCCATCCTAAATAAATAAGTTTTAAGTTTGGATTTGAAGAGGCTCAGGTCAGAGGCAAGATGTATGTCAGTGGGGAGTTTATTCCAGAGCCTGGGTGTGGCAACAGAAAAAGCTCGGTCATCCCAGTGTTTGTATTTAGACCTGGGCTCTTCCAACAAGAGTTAGTTAGAGGACCTCAGAGCCCTGCCACGCTCACGGACAGTGAGCATCTCAGATAAATAAGATGGGGCGAGGCCATTAAGAGCTTTGAAAACAAACATTAAAAGTTTAAAATCAATTCTAAAACAAACTGGGAGCCAGTGGAGGAAATAAAGGACAGGACTAATGTGCTCTCGTCTGTTAGTGTTAGTTAAAAGGTGGGCAGCTGCATTTTGCACAAGTTGAAGGCGGCTAAGAGCAGACTGGGAGACGCCAATATACAGTGCATTGCAGTAGTCAAGTCTAGAACTAATAAAAGCATGAATAGCTTTTTCAAGGTCATGATGGCTTCAAAATGTTTTAACTCTCAAATGGTTGTCAAGAATTACCCCCAGATTTCTGACTATAGGGCTACATGTAGAAGGCAAGGCGCCCAAGCCGGACGTCCCAGTATCCCCAAACACAATGCACTCTGTCTTATCCTCATTTAAATGAAGAAGATTTTGAATTAACCAATTCTTGATTTCAACAATACAATCAGGTAAGGAACTTAGTGCATTATTATCTTTTGGCTTCAGTGGCAGATAGAATTGCAAGTCATCTGCATAGCAGTGAAAACTAATGACTTCCGCCGTTTTGGAAGCTCTGGTCGCTGTTGGTGTGAACGTACAGTAATTGAGCCAGGCATTAATTTGTCAAAAGATGTAGCTACACTGGGCTAGTGAAAGGGACTGGGTGTTTAATTTGGACTAGGCTTTTAATTGAAGTTTTACAGTAAGCGGTTCCCCCCTACAAATGATTATATGTACAAGTCTCTCATTAGGAGTCATAAGCTGTACTGCTGGCCGTGGGGAAATAGGCTCCGATCAGAAAATGGATGATGCACATTGGTTCTACTACAAATGATGTAAGTTAAGGGGGCGGAAGTCCAAGTAGGGCAGGAGAGGTGGTGGATGAGTCAGTCTTTCACCTGGGAGGCCGGTGGACGCTTCTTGTATGACGCAAATCTGCTTAGGGCCCCTAAAAGTGAAGGGCCAGCCCTGATAAAAATTCTATTTCTCTTTCAGATTTATATATGAAGGAGGCTTTAAAACAAATGTGTGAACATCATGTACAGATACAGAAAGTTTACATTATGAATGATAACAGCGAGAAACATAAAACTAGACAGGCAAAACTTTCTGAATAAAACTGAAGCGTGTTCAAGCTTGTAAACATTAGTTAAAATGTCTTAAAATGTGAATCCTTTGCTTGTAAGATTTTGTTTGGGGAATGCAGTTACGGCTGAGGAACCTAAAACAGTCAGCACGTGTAATTCCTGAAAGCATTTGAAAATAAAAGTTAAATCCCTGGACACATTTACATCGTCAGTTTGTATGTGAACACTGAAAGCATTTGAAAACTCAGGTGCATTATGAATAAGAGCCAGAGAGTGTGTGAGCTGTTTATAGTGGAAGTGTCAGCTGGTATGTAAGCAGTGACGGCAGTTCAAAAGTCAGCTGATGACTCGGCATTGAAAGTATCTGTTTGTCATTTGAAGAGTGAGCTATGAGAACACCTGAAAGATGAAACACTGAAACTGAAATGAATGAGTTTAATGAGAAATGAGAGTTTTCAGCTTGAAGCAGCTTGAAGAAGTTAGTTACAGTGGAATGTTTTAGGCAAGAAGACATGATGTATGGTTGGATTCAGTGATTTACACAGACAGCTTAGTATCAAAAAACAAATATGACAAAGAAATTTAGTGAAATAAGATGAAAAAAACATCTGGAGGGAGCTCGGAGTAGAGCCGCTGCTCCTTTGTGTCGAAAGGGTTCACTTGAGGTGGTTCGGCATCCAATCAGGATCCTCCTGGGCGCCTCCTGTTAGAGGTGTTCTGGACACGTCCCACTGGTAGGAGGTCCCGGGGCAGACCCAGAACACACTGGAGGGATTACATATCTCATCTGGCCTGGGAACACCTTACCCTGGGTGCACAACCTATTTTTCCTATTTTAACGGAGTGTTTTCTCAACGCATTCCCCACCCCCAGAACAACGCTGTGAGGTTCCGACGTTGACGGACCTGGCCAGATGCGGGTAGCTAGCGTGCTGTCGGCAAGAGCTGTTAGCGAAGTCATCTAGCAGAAGAGCTAGCAATAGCTTCCTGCGAAGATCTCTCATGTTGACTGTCATTGTACCAACTGAACTGAGATGAGTTGAGTAGTGTACTATTGAAAGAGGTGATAGAAATGAATGCGAAATTCGAAAATATAGAGTAATTATCAACCGCATAGAAATCAACCTATGGTCAACGATCACTTTTAATAGTGGAAAAAAAGCTTATGCTTATTTTTCTTTTGCATAAATTAATTTGATATTGTTTGTTTACAGCTGCGATTGCAATTTATTTCCTACTTCCGGCAACGTTACGCTCCGTTTCTCCCATCTTGTCAGCACCCGAGTAGGAAAAATCCAACGCCTCCACGGTCCAACGGCCAACAGAACTGCTGCCATGCTGCGTGCTAGTCCGTTACTATCCATCATTTTCACCTCCATTGGAATTAATGACTTCCGGTCAGCGTCAATCCATGAACGTGTTAGGTTGTGCACCTAGCGTTAGGGTCCTCCAGGAGGAGCTGGACAGTGTTACTGGGGAGAGGGATGTCTGGGGTGCTTTGCTTGGTCTGCTGCCCCCGAGACATGGCTTCGGATAAGCAGTTGAAAATGGATGGGTTAGCCCATCCATTTGGAAAGGCTAACTCTAACCTGAAAACACTGTTTATCACTTAACTCCACTGAAACACGTCCACTGTCTGTGGAATTTTGCGGGTCACTGTTTGGAGTTATTGTGGTCAACTGACTGGAAGCACGAAAGATTGACCCTGTGGTTAATACGTGTTAGGCTGTAGCACTTGAATCACCAAGTGATGAAATAAATTAAAATCTTAAGTGTTAGCATCGGAGGTTTCAGCTGGAATGTAAACACTGACAGAAGCTGAAGCATCAGTTTACACTTGTAATAACACATGGTGCGACATGAAGGCAGATTTAGATATTTATATCCTGAAATGTGACAGTTTTTACCAGAAATATAAAAAGAACATATAGTAATAAAATATAAGAAAGAGGTAAAGTGTTTCTCCGGCAGAACGATCTCCTGGCAGTGGAGACGGTTTTTTTAAGACAACCAAATATTTAACTTGATGAAGAAATTAAGAAAAGATGTTCTGATGCCGATGCTGTTGCTCGGTTGGAATCTAGACACATGATCTCAGTATTTTATGACCCTGATGAGCTCAGTGCACCAATAATCGGCTGATAATTAGGTTAAAGTACAATAAAAAAACCTTGTGAACTGGTAAACTTCCTCCTCATACCATCACCATAAAGTACAAAGCTTTATTTTTGTAATTTGTAATGTTTCTAAGATGAACCATGACTGTAGCGTGTTATCAAAGCGCTGCAGATTACCATAAAGAGCCTGTCGGAGTATAGAATTCGACATTAAAAAATTTGCACAAAGTCATGCTCATTTATGCACATTCGCATTCCCTCTCTCGCTCTCACACTCACACTCACACACACACACATACACACACACACACACACACACACACACACACACACACACTAAGCGAGGGTCTTATAAACATTTCACAGAGAGAAGAAGAAGCACACACTTGGAATTTGGACACTTTATTTGGGCATGATGGGAGAAGGGACGGGCCTGAGCCGACTGGGAGCAGAGGGATACAGATGTAATGTCTTGTGAAAGAGGAATCCCTCACACTAAAAATAAAAGACTACAGGCAGATATGTGCTGCACCGTGGGCTCCACTGTTTACTTTGGCTCCCAGTAATTCGGACACATAGGCTACTAGGCTACCTCTGGTTAAATTTATTGTGTCGCATAACATCACGTGGATGGTAGCTGATGAGTAAAGAGGGAAAAAAAAAGTAAATGTATCACCGTTTTATCAGCAGGATGGAGAAAGTCTGTGATAATGTGTTTTGTATTTACATTCATTTTACTTTAAATAGCTGCTGATGTTTTATGAGAGTGCGCTTTTCTAGTTCGGATGGCAGGATGGTAAGCAATCCAAACAAAGGAGCAGTTTAACTGTTTACGATTTACAGCTTCTTATTTCTAATGAGACTGGAAACAAATGTGGCACAGCTTAGAGAAAGTATTTCAGACGAGCATCTTCAGAGAGACGTCCTGGACTGCAGGAGAGCTCCAGGCTGAATATATAGAGACATGAGGACAAGTCATGAGTCATTAAACCTGACAGACTGCAGACAGAGTTTCAAGGACTTAAACTGTTTAGGAAGAAAGATGCAAAAACACAGAAAGGGAAGGAGGGGAGGAGACAAGGAGGGAGATTAGTGCCGTTTCAGAAACTCAGAAGGGCATTTCTACAGTAAGCCGTTTCCCCCTCCACCCACCCGCCAACCCCTCTCCTCACTCCACTCCGTCTGGCTATTTATGGTAGAAGTCCTGGAGATCCTGCGCAGCTCAGAGGAGTTCTGAGGGCTGAGTTCATGGCATCATAATTCCAACCTGTCGCTACAGTGGGACAGGAAGCTTCAAACAAACCTGGATTTGGTCAGTGAAATCACAGGAGTCAGACCTGTGTGCTTGCCTCAGAGATACATGCTCATATTATTATTATGACACTTACATGTCCTTAAATGTCTCCATTATATTTTACTGTAGGAACTTCATTCAAATTTTAAACTGTCTGAATAAAGTTTCTCCTTCAGAGTTCATTAACTTACACTTCACCTGACACTTCAACTGCTTTCACCTGCTACATGTCAGTGTGACACTTTAAAGGTCCAGTGTGAATTTAATACAGCAAGTCTGTTTTCTTTAAATCACCTGAAAAAAACCTTTTGTTACCTCAGAATGAGCTGTTTATATTTATATAGGGAGCAGGTCCTCGTTTATCAAGATGTTTCCACAGTAGTCCAAAATGCACATGCCAAACACTGGTTCTAGAGAGGGAGATTTGCTTATTCACATCAGCCACCGTAGTTAGAAGCCCACCTGAAATGAGCAGCGTCGGAAAAACACAGATTTGTAACGTGAAACTGTTCAATTCAGGGTTTTTATCAGTTTCAATCACCTGAGGCCTGTACTACGAAGCTGGTTCTCTTTTTACCGAGACAAATCACCGCGGTAACTGATGCTGAACAGCTAACCTGCTCTGTGTTAACTTCAGTGTATCGGATCACAGCCTGTCAACACCCCGACCCCTGTCCAATCAGATCACTGAGGAAAAAGTATCCATGGACAAAAGTCCAGTGCCTCAGGCCACGTTTACACGAAAACGATCCGCTGAAAACAGAATCATTTCTCATTTTCGTTTTGAAAAAAAGTTCTGTGCTCAGACGACAACATTTTGACAGCAATCGCTGTGCACACCAATCCGCAAAAATCACCAAAAACACTGTAGTACACATGCTAGGCCAGTAGGTGGCAGTGTGACTTTGTAATGAAACAACAAGCGCCTGCACACAGGCACTTCCTTCTACAGAGAGGTGATGTATAAACAAACAAAATGGCAACCGCACTAATGTTTGTCTGGACGGACGGCGAGGTGGAGTTGCTACAGCAACACCATTCTCGGAACCCATCGGCTGTATTCGGCGTTTGACTTCCAACAGACGGCGATACAGCCTCTGGGGGCAGACCCCCAATTTTTTGGCATTCCAGTTTGATTTGGGCGGAGGAGGCGAATTTCCGTTTCCGACTTCCGTTTATATATAAGTAAATATGCTGAACCATTGCGATGGATTCAGAGTTTGCAGTGACGCCAATTAAGTTCCGCCTCGTTAGTTCACCGCATGAACCGTTTAACCTGGCAACAACTGCAGCCGGCTCAAGCGTGATTGGTCAATATCACGTGGACTACAAACAGCCTACAACTGGAAACCAGGGCTCTTCCGCTCTTCTTCCGGAGGCAAGATCTCCGGGGTTTGCCTAAAGACTCTACATTTACTGAATGTAGAGTCTGTATATAGAAACTACACATGCACTTCTTTCTACAGAGATGTGATGTATAAACAAACAAAATGACAACCGCACAAACTTTTGTCTGAACAGATGGCGAGGTGGAGTTGCTACAGCAACACTAAATGTAACAGGCTGAGCAGCACAAACGGAGCTCGCAAGTCCGCCATTGTTGTTGTGATGGTCGACTTTCTCGCGCATGCCTAGTGACTGGAACCATAATGCACATTTGCGAAAAGTCTCCGTTTGCAAGTTTTACATGACAACGGAGACGGTTTCGTTTCCAAAAAATTGCACTCTGGAACCCATTTTCAAAACGTTGCGTTTTCAGGCACCCAAAACGCCGCTGTCGTGTAAACGATGGGCCAAAATGGAACTAAAGTTTAACGTTTTCGGTTGAAACTGTTGTAAAAACAGAACCCTAAATCACTTGAAAATAACAATCATAGTGTTTTTGTTACCTCAGAATGAGCTGTTTATATCTACATAGGGAGCGGGTCCTCATTTATGGAGATTGGCATGTTTCTACAGGAGCCCAGAATGGACAAACCAAACACTGTCTCTAGAAAGGGACATTTGCGTCAGCCTCTGCAGTTAGAAGCCCTTCTGGGATGAGCAGCATTGGAAAAACATTGATTTCTAACGTGAAACTGTTTTACTCAGTGTTTGTACCGGTTTAAATCACCTGAGGTCTGTGCTACAAAGCAGGATTTGATGCTGAACAGCTAACCTGCTCTGGAGCAGATTAACTTCAGAGTATCAGATCACACCAATCAGATCACCGAAGACCATGGACAAAGTCCGGAGTCTCAGGTAAAAAAAGAGGAGCCTAAATATTGTTAAAGGTCAGCAGAATCATTTCATGTCAATGTGTTCCAAATACTATATACTTATGTCACATACAGCCTACTGATACCTAAACATAATTTAAGTCTCAGCCGCAGTGACTTTTACATAGTGTTTTCAATATTTCTGCATACCCTTAAAGATCACAGAGTGTCGTTAACATTATACGCTACTGACATTTATAGTCCCATGGTCGCAGGCACTTTCAATACCATCTCATATCATATGAAGTCAATCAATCAGTTTTATTTATAAAGCCCAATATCACAAATCACAATTTGCCTCACAGGGCTTTACAGCATATGACATCCCTCTGTCCTTTGGACCCTCACAGCTGATCAGGAAAAACTCCCCAAAAAACCTCTTTAACGGGGAAAAAAACCTCAGGAAGAGCAACTGAGGAGGGATCCCTCTTCCAGGACGGACAGACGTGCAATAGGTGTCGTACAGAACAGATCAGCATAATAAATTAACAGTAATCCGTATGACACAATGAGACAGAGAGAGACAGAGAGAGAGAGAGAGAGAGAGAGATGCGGGACAGACGGTAATGACAGTAGCTTACAACAACATTAATGAAAGTAATAATATTATAGTTATAGTTCTGGCTACTGTGGTACAATATGTTGAAAGTATGTATTAATATCTGGCAGTATACATGTGTGACAATAGTCATATGTGTATAATAACAGTAGAAGTATGATTAATGACTAATGATGACAGCAGCAGCAGGAGGCATCTGGCAGGACCACGGCAGCAGCACAACCACACACGTCACGCTGTCCAGGCACCGCTGCTGTTCTGGCTACTCTTGCGTTAAAAAAAATGTAAAACTAGCAGAGTAGTCTTCTGAGGAGGAGGTCTATGACTCGCTAAGATCGCGGAGATCTTTCCAGGTTCAAAAAGGGTGGTGAATTTATTTACATAAACAAAAATAATCTCCGTGGTTGACTTCATACAAAAAACAAAACAAAAGGTTAATTTAGCGGTAGATAAAATGTCTCACTCCTCACTCCTTCAACACAAAAAGCTGACAGCCCCGGACCCAGCTGTACTCTGTCCTTAATCATAGGAGGAGGAGGGCTGTGAGCTGGCTGAAAACAATCAGAATAAATTATCATCTATCTGCAATATATAATCTACCACTTCCAATAATTAATCAACATTATTACCAACATTATTTTCATTTCCAAAAAATTAATAAATATGAAAAAATATGAATTGGCTCCAACAGCTGCGATATGAGTTAATCTGAGAGACAGTGGAGCACAAAGACTCCGGAGAAGAAGCCGAGTTAGTGACATCCAGAATGGCCGAGTTAGCAAGATGCAGTAATAGAATATGAGAAAGAGAGAGAGAGAGAGAAGGAGAGAAGGTGCCCGGTGTATTATAGGGGGGTCCTACGGCAGACTAGGCCTAAGTCAGCCTAACTAGGGGCTGGTACAGGGCAAGCCTGAGCCAGCCCTAACTATAAGCTTTATCAAAGAGGAAAGTCTTAAGTCTAGTCTTAAATGTGGAGACGGTGTCTGCCTCCCGGACCGTAACAGGAAGATGATTCCACAGGAGAGGAGCCTGATAGCTGAAGGCTCTGGCTCCTGATCTGCTTTTGGAGTACTGCACTTATCGTTCTGATGATGTCACTTGTAATTAACACCCCCTTGTGGCTGGACAGGAAAACCCAGAGTTGACTGAGCTGGTTGATAACCAGCTTTGTAGTACAGGTTCTCCAGATGTACAGTGTTAGGGTTAGTCAGGACAGGTAACGAGAAGATATTGTGGGTAAGTTGAACTGTGTGTTTGATCTGAAGAGGAACGTCTGGATATTAAGTTACCAGAGAAAATAGGTGAGCACATGTTAGCATGTAGTGGGCCAGCTACCTGTCTCCTAAAACTTCAACTTCTTTTAGTTCTTGTATTTCACCATATGTCATCTGCTGTTGAATATTTCAACTATTTCAAGTGTTTTTTAGCAGTGCGCAGCAGCATGTTTTCTTCACAACTGTTAGCCTTTTCTAGTCAGAGCTACCTGAAGATGTGATACCTTGTTGTGCCACCTGAGGAGGGAACTGTCAGTGCTTTGAGATGTGTCCACACACCTGAATCTTGGCCCTTACTAACAGGCTGGGATAGAGTCATGACACCTTCGGCAGAGGAGGGCGGTAACAGTGAGGTGCTGCTTGTTAACAAACTGGTTCAAAAGTCTTTACGATCGACTCTGGCCGAGGCTTTAAGTACCTTGTGAAATCGGCTCTGTTTATAGCCTCTCTAAAGTCTGGAATGTTGATTTTTCAGTATGTTTTTGTTTCCCCAAGTCTGGGAAAGGTCTTCAGAATAAATTCCTCCTGAAATAGGCATATCTCTAAAATCTATTTATTTTTACACAACTTTAACTCGCTCGATAAAGTGTCTCAGTGGTGCTCACGAGGAACAAACTCAAAACAGAGATATTGGAGGGAAAGAGGAGACTTGACATTTACAGACGTGAATTCATGACGTTAAAGTGTCTCACAAACACAGCTGACAGAAGGTAAACACCCTGAGAGGCTGTTGCTCTCTGACACAAAGGAAACAGCTTTGATGTGCGCCGCACACGCTTCTTAGTGTCTCTAATGTAAGTGTGTGAAATGGAGTGACGACAGACGGTGTGTTTTTGTAACACACAGGTGTGTTTCTGTGTCTGCAGGTGATGATATTCATCGTGTGCATGAGTGAAGTCCGGCGGCGAGTCGACACTGTGAATGTGTGCTGTAGTAGCAGGAGGAAATTTTCATTGAGTCTCTGTTATGTGACCATGTTTGGTAAAGCTCTTCAGGCACGGTCTCTGACCAATCCCCTTGACCGATACACACACACACACACACACACACACACACACACACACACACACACACACTGGAGAGATGGTTTCAATCACAGACCCCCCCCCCCCCCCCCCCACCCAACACACACACACACACACACACACACACACACACACTCTCTCTCTTTCATCCCTATTTCAGTCAGCCCTCCCGTTTCACCCCTTCATCTCATTTTTGAACGTCTCACTCTGCCTCACCTTCCTCTTTCCTTCAATATCTCACACATAATTGAAAAGAAAAACACGGAGCGGTGGTGCCAGCTACCAGTAGCTGGTCTTGGCTTGCCGGGGTAGAAGTGTCATACTACCAGCCCGCAGCTGACGAATGACTGGAGCGGTTCAGTCTGCTGCTGTCTGGATGATTTACACTGAATACAGCAGGTTATTCCCATGCTGACATCACTGCTCATGAACCAGGGAAAGTGATGAATTAGAACAAACATAAGCAGAATTACAGCCTCGCGGCTGTGTGCCTGCGCCAGCCAGTCAAGTTTCTGTTTACGTTCATGTCTGTCAGAACTCATGTAAGCGGTGAAGACTTTGGAGGGATTTAATAAAGTGTATTTTTTGGTAAAATGTGGATGCGTCACACATCTTCAACCCGGCAGCACAAATGATCGTAACAATCATCACAGCTTCATGGTGGACACAAGACTAGTGTCAGCACTTCAGTGTCTCACCAATTATCTCTGTTTGTTCCTGAGTTATGACACAGTGATGTCACAGTGAAGCTGACCTTTGACCTTTTGGGTATCAAATGTCATCATTTTATCTTATTAGATATTTGTGTGACATTTTGTCAAAACTAAAGTATGAATTCTTGAGTTACAGACAGAATGTTGGCACTGTACGTTTCTGTAAACCACAGATACATTTGTACGTTTCATACGCATCATATCAGTGTTTCTAAAGAGACGTAGTACATGAGCTGACTTGGTGGATGGTGGATGGTGCGACTAGAGTTGCCACCCGTCCCGTTTTTTCCAGAATTGCTCTCTTTTTTCATCAGCTGTCCCGGGAAAAAAAAATCTCTCCCGGGACACAATTTGTCCCGTTTTTTGGGGAAAATGCAGCAGCAGCAGGCCAAGGAGTCCAACAACAGGCTCAAGAACATCTGTGTCAGAGAGACAGCAAAGAGGTAAGAGGAGCTGTGGGAAGTCCTAACACTTCACTTAGTATATTTGCACATCCAATCATGTTTTAATTTGTATTTTTTCCATTTATATTTAACCCTACGGGCCCAAACGACGCTTAGTGCGCCCAAATTCACACCTGTTCTTCTCTATGGTTTTTCTCCGCGACCGTGCATCATAGCGAGAAGCCACGCATATCACGTGAAACAGCGGAATCGTAGCTTTCCGAATGTTTTCACAGCGAAAAAAAATGATAAAGTTAGACTAAAATGATGTATAACAGAGCTTTCATACAGCTTTGCACACACATTACTCTTGGATGGATTACTTGCGAATGTAGGGTCACACAGAAATGCCACACATATCACATGAAAGCGCAGGAGCAGAGCTTTCCAATGATACCACACACATCATTGTGCTGTCATCCTATCACGCTATAAATGCAGATCAATTGTCTACAAAATAAAAACTTGACGAATTTCTTTACAATCCATTATACAGATCTTGTTATCAGTCACTTCATATAGTGAGGAATATCATATCTTACCACGTCTTAGGCTTGCGTGTGTTTCTCCCTGACTATCCACATTTGTAGTCCGGCTTTCAAGATGCAAATATCTCCATATTGTCCAGTTTACACTCCATCAAACTTTGTATGACAAGACCAGCCACTTCACCTTTGCGCATCCAAACAACTGAGGCCTAATTATGCATGCTGACAGGGCCGTAGTCACCATATACATTGAGGGGGACATGTCCCCCCCCCCCCCCCCCCAGTGCCCAATTTTTTTTTTATTGCAATCAAAGTGGCAAATATTATCTTGGAGGACATCATTGCACTTGGGTCACTATTTTTCTATGATCTTAGATGTAAATATTGCATGTTTCTTTCAGATTAAAACACATTTTTGACTTGTGAATGAGTCAATGGAATTTCTTGCAATAATGAAAAAATACTGGCAATCATGTCCGCCTGGCACAAACCACATGTTTTGGACAACTGTGAAGTGAGAGAATGTCCCAGCATCATGGTTCTTATATTGCCAGATTCCAGAGAGTCTCCCCTCTTCATATATGGCAGAATATGTTAACTTCCAACTTGCTATGCTGAGATACATGTAAAAATGTAAGAATTTAGTCACACAGATTTGTTTTTTTCATTGATATAAAAATTAATATAAAATACAGGCACATAGAAGGACATGGAATGATGGCAAATCTGGTCTCCTATGTCCGAATTTCATGTTCATTGGTCAGTCTGAACTGGTAATAATGGCCGAGCCCTCCGCCTCAAACATTTGGTCGAGTGTCCCTTTTTTTCACAAATCCAAGGTGGCAACCCTAGGTGCGACACCTAGGCCGCACGCCTGTCAAGCTGTGGACCACTATTCAAGAGACCAACAAACAACAAAACCAGCTGTGTTTTTTGGAGTCACTGCTGCATTTCCAGCAGCTTTTTAGGCTTTTAGCGACCCGTCGCTGTGTCTTCACTGGTGTTAGTGCCACGAAAAGCTGTTGTTTTTCCACTGAGACATTGCTGTGTTTCCAGCGGCCTCTTAGCCACCAAACATGGTTGTTTTTAATTGACCTGATGCTGTGTTTTCACTGGGGGCGAATAGTCATAGCATAGTGCTAGCATTAGTAGCGTTTTTACCCAGACATCACTGCATTTCCTGCCAGGACAGTGCCAGGAAAATGGTTGTTAGTTTTAACAAGACATCACTGCATAGCATAGTGACTCCATACGTGGTTATTTTTTGTAAGACCCCTAGGCGTTACCAAATGTGGGTGTTTTTAATAGTCCTGACACTGTGTATTTCAATGGGGATAGTGCCATGAAAACTGGATGTTTTCTACTGCGACATCACTGCATTTTTTGCTGACATAGTGCCACCATGAGTGGTTATTTTTTTACCTAGACATCACTGTGTTTCCTGCCAGGACAGTGCCATGAAAAATGGTTGTGTTTTATCAAGACATTGCTATGTATCCTGCCGGGATAGTGCCAACATAAGTGGTTCTTTTTTTTTTTTTTTTTTTCCTGAGACCTCACTCCATTTCCTGCCAGGATGGTGCCACCATGAGTGGTTGGTTTTTTCCCTAAACATTGCTGCATTCCCTGCTGGCATAGTGTCACCATAAGTGTTATTTTTTCCCTAGATGTTGCTGCATTTCCTGCGAGGACAGTGCCATCAAATGTGGCTGTTTTTTAACCAAGGTATTGCTGCATTTCCTGCCAACATACTGCCACCATTAGTGGTTATTTCTGTGACAGTCATCGCTGCATTTTTTTACAAGCATAGCGTCACCATACGTGGTTAATTTCTACTGGGACCTCGCTGTGTTTCCTGCCAGGACGGTGCCGCGAAACATGACCTTTGCCTAACCACAACCAAGCAGTGTTTGTGCCTAAACCTAACCACACGTTTAACCACAGCGGTGTTGAAACATAAAGTTGAAATGTATCAACTACATAATAAGTAGTGGTTTGCAAAAACGTACGTCAACATTTATTCTGGTGATTGGGTTCCAGCATGACCTTGGACCACCAAAATCTTATCAGTTCATCTTTGCAAGCAAATGGACGTTTGTGCCACATTTAAAGAAATTTGATCCATGCGTTTCTGAGATATGTTCACAAAATGAGACGTACAACCCAGAAACTCAATGTATCCAGGCAGCTACAGAGGTGGGCACAGTGAGGATAAACACACAAGTAAAAAAATGAAGTCCAACAATGATTTTCTCTCGTCTTCAACTTTATTGAAGAGCAACACTTTCAAGTAAGTCTCAGCTTTCAGCACTACAATTACAAGATCATTAGTAGTGGTCATTGTAGATGACGACAATCCGAGTCACAAGGTAATGCTCAGACGAGGACCCTAAGGCCTGCGTGTAGTGTAGGCTGTTTCACATTAAAATCTCCAGAAAAACATGAACAGATCATAACAAGAAATTGCATTGCATTAAAAGACAAAAATAAAAACAGACAAAACAAAGGGGAAGGAACAGAAGCCAAACTGGCAAATCATTCAAAAGAAAAATAAAGTCAAGTTATTTATGAGTTTGCAATTTTTCCAGTCGTTCTTAATCATTACACAAATGTTGTCACCGTCATGAAACTGAATTCAATCCATCTTATTTCATCGTACAAGGATCGAACTTTAAATCAAATACTTCAGAAAAACAGAAATGGGGCCAAAATCGTAGTTGCCCAAGTACCACGTGTAACCTTGAGACGATCGTCGGTAGAGTACAGTGCTCAGTACCAGGTTGTGATGCAGCTCTGTGAAGAACTCATCAAATTTAACACCAAACACGACCAAAACAGAGGTTTAATTAGTACAGTGTGCATCTGATTTCAATATTTGATCACAGATATATACACATTTGTGTATACCTTTTTAATATATATATGTAAATATATTCATTATATAACATAATGAATGTTGGCCTCCCCAAAGAAACAAAGGCAATGTGGTCGTTCTCACCTGATACAACACAGATCACGGCCTTTCAATAGCAGCCTTATCAAATTCAATCCATCCGGTCTATTTTCCAAACAGCCCCAGGGTGTGAGACGCAGCACAAATATCAGGTCTTGAAATATATTCTGTAGAAAACCCTGACAGATACAAAAACTCTCAGTTTGTCCGACACACTGTGATTCTAACGTGTGTAGTTTTGACTTTGTGCACGAGAGCTGCGGCGGAGCGCAGTCTCAGTCTAAACTCAAAGCAGCGTCGGCCAGTCTCAGGAAATCTCCCACAGTGTTGTCAGATTATTAGGAACGATATTACAGTTTTATTCTACAACTATTCACAGCTTTGAGTTTAGGAGGCCGGAGAATTGAGATGTTAGCCTTCCTGCCAACTATACATCTTAAAGAGCTTATGTCAAAAAAATATAGTTTCCATTCTCATCACCTTGGACGCTGTGAGCTCATCTTAATGCCACTAAGTCACCCATCACAACATTCATAGAGACATGCTCCTGCATTCAGGAGAGCACAACACAAAACAGGCCTCCGACAGGATCAGCTTTGGATTATACTTGGCCGGATTAATCATTGTGCAGGCAGATTATAAAAATATATACAGAGAGGATACATGTGGAATACAGAGGAGATAATCACTGGGGATTACATTAGAAAGTCATGCTGATCCAAATCTGACTGCATCACACCCACTACTATTTGTGTAAAAGGCACAAGATACTGTAGCCCCTCCTCGGTGGTGACAGACAGAGATGCGGGAGGTCGCTGAGTCGTTGCTCCACAGGGAGTGTGCTTTAGAGATCCACAGTGAAAACACCACCAGACTACTCTAATCATCCATCCAACTGCTAAGACTTAAAGGGGAACTCCACCGACCAACATGAAGTGTCGTAAGAAGGTGCTGGGCCTCCACGTACCACCAGAACAGCTTCAACGCACCTTGGCATTGATTCTACCAGTCTCTGAACTCCACTGGAGGGATGAACACACTGTTTTCATGACGGTGATGGAGACCGCTGTCCAACGCAACGGTCCAAAATCTCAGTTACAAAAAACCTGAATCAGTTGAGCTAGCTACCTGCAGACCCTGGAGGTGTGCAGCGCAGTAAGCTGAGGAGGAGCAAAATTAACCGATCAAAAATACTCTCAGCAGTGAACTGAATAATGAATAAGAGTTGACATCCCTATTTGCAAAAGGACCTACTGAATTCCTTAAAATCAAGTGTAACCCATGAAGCGAGTCAAACGGGAAAAAAAAAGTCTCTCGCAATTAACTACCATGCAGAGAAAGACCTACAACCCTGAAATGAGTTAGCATTTTACAACTCCTGGTTCCCTCGTCTCAAAGTCAGTGAGTTTTTGTTCAGATGTCTGGAATAAGGTCACGTTTTGTTCTACAACATAAAATTCATCAGGAAATACCCCACTTGTGAACGCTGAAGCTTCTATGTGTCTTGAAAAATGTAGTTGCTACAGCGGCTAAATGAGACAACAGAACGTCATGACGCCGAGCTGCGCTGAACACGGCTGTACAGTCTTGTTATGGTGGCGACGTTAGGTCATGCGACTGTAGTGTAGTTCATTAGTAGCCTTATGGTAGCTTTTTACCTCCGGCGATGGCATTTAGGCTTCAATAATCATGAAAATGGTGTGCTCATCTTGCTAAACAAAACATGTAAGGCGGAATTTATACTTCTGTGGTGAATCGACACTGTAACTATGGCGTAGGCTCTGTGTCGACGCTTTTATTTACTTTAATTTCACAGATAAGAAACAATAAATTGTGAAGACAATAAAGCCTCCACAAAAATAGCATTTTAAGTCTTGTGTGTGATTTATCCTGGCTTCATATAAGCAGAGGAAATCTCTGCTAGCTGCTAAGCTAATTTATACAATGTAAAGTGCCATAGGCTTGTGCTAATAACGTTAGCATGTTGTATTTTTTTGGAAAACGTGTTTAGTGTAAGACAGTTGTTTTGTCAGTGAACCTTGTGAGTTGTAATGGAGCTGAATTTTGTAACGTTACCTTTGTTAAATGTTGCTGTTGTCCCTGGCTTCATATGAGCAGAGGAAAAGTCTGCTAGCTGCTAGGCTAATTAATACACTGTAAAATACCATAGGCTTGTGCTAATAACGTTAGCATGTTGTATTTGTGGGGAAAATGTGTCCAGATAAAGACAAGTGTTTGTCTGTGAATGCTGCGAGTTATAGTGAAGCTGATTTGTGTACTTGTGTTTGAAATTGTCTCTATTAAGCCATGTTTAATGTGTGTTTAATGTGTGTTTTGGAGGTGTAACTGCAGAGTGACACAGACACACTGCACAAATATAAATGCTCACAGCGCTGTAGGCTCTGCTGCACAAGTTTAAATCCTGCTTAAGTATCATAAACATTTGTTTTGCGCCAAGCTTATTTTCAGCAATAATCTAAAATCAAATGAAAAATCTCAGACATTTCGAAGAGGGTACCAGTGCCATGTTTACACTCACGTCGGCCTACAGAAAAACGACTCTATTTTTTCTGAAATAAAGTCCCATGGGGGACACAGGAAGGGGCGGAGCTTCGCCTCTCTATAGGAGTGATATGCTGAGTCAGTGGAGTTCTCCTTTAAGTGAAAAGGAAACAGGAGTACACACGCCAGCTTGTCTTTTCTAAATTTCTAGAGTGACAAAAAACAAATCTGAAACATCCTCCTGTATCTCTGTCTGTCTGTCATGATTCAGCTATGTAGCCATTAGAGTACAAAGACAAGACTTAATGAATTTGTAAAACCGAGTAATGCCCAGTGGCACACAGAGAATGTGAAGGTGATGATTAGTGAGTTAGCCATACAGTACGCAGAAGGTAGCTACTGTGTGTGTATATACTGTACAGACATGCAGGGAGAGGAGAAAGGAATCAAAGTTCATGCAGTCAGTCTGCTCTGAGAGGCAAAATCATTTGGAAGACAAACCCCTTTAAGCAACAGATTAATGCAGTTAATATTTAGATGTTATTCATCTATCTCGACTATTCGCTAAGGCATCACAGAGATATGTCTGTCTTACCATGCTCCATAGTGATGATTTACAGTTTATAGAGAAAACCAAACAACATGCAGATTGCCACACTGATTCCAATAGATTCTTATCACAGATCGGTACATCCAAATTAATTAGAAACTTTTGAAAAATGTCATATTGCTAGCATTCCTACTGCTGACATTCTGCAACAGAAACAAAAGAGCACCATGTCAGTGTTTAAGAAGGGCACCAAATACAGTGTACAGTTTGCACGCTTCGCTCTGCTTGTGCAAACTTGAGGAGGAGAGTGGAAAATGTTCACACATCCACAAGTGTTTGTGTGTGTGTGTGGACTTTTTCCACTCCCGTCCCAAGGTTCTCAGAGTCACCGAGAACAAAGGAGATAAGAGGAAGTATAAAAGCCTCTGGGGGTGTTTCTCTAGAAAGATACACTGACGAGAAAAGTGATGCCGCTCTGTTTCACTGCACTGGCTGGGAAAAAAAAAGCGGAGGAGACGTGGAGGAGTTCCTCTGAACCAGTGATATCACAACAGATAACACGTTAAAGGCTAAAATCACTCTTTACAGTGGAAAGAGGAACAAAGAAAGTGTTGATTAACTCATGATGGCGGGGTTGAAGTCTTTGTAAAGCAGGGGGAGAGGTAGAACAAAACCAAACGTTCAAGCTGGATAGTGGAGCCTTATCCAGTGAGGCAGAGGGTTGCAATGGATGAGATCTGAATTAGACATGTGACTGCGAAGGACATCAGTGTGTGTAAAATAAGACAATACAAACAACACCATGAATACTGAAAAGGCAAAATCGTCCCGTGACAAGCTAAGGATGTTGGAGAGCGGGTCTTTCTCTCTCCTGCATGCATATTTAGATTCTTAATATATAATCCAAATTGTAAGGAGGTTGGAGGGGCATGGCTGGTGATATAGGCAGGCGCCACTTGTTACAAGGAGGCCACAGCAGGTGATACTGTAGAAGAGGCATTATGGTGTTTCTTCTGTCTCTTTGTGAGGTCTGATGAGTTTAAGACAAGAGCCCTATAGATTCACAAACACTGTATGGATCTGATGGGGGAGGGCGTCGCTCTGTGCGCCACGCCTCTTCGGGTGTGGACGGAGTGCGAACGACAGGAGAAGCCTCCGGTCGTTCGGGAGCAGTAGCGAGAGCGAGAGATGGTTGTCTTCTGAAGGGGTGTAGCTCTGTTAGACTTTGTGATCTTATTCCTCCACAATTATTGCTTTCCTGTCTTTCACAGGCACTTCAGAGGATTGGGCTTTGGCTGAAGTTGAGCGTGAGAGGAGACTGAGGGGAGATGGGACAGGAATGGCGGTGGGGGCGAAAGAGGCGAGTGACAGACGGAGTTAAAAGTGTGCTTGTGAGCTCTACCTTGTTGTCTGCGACCAAAAGCTATCGCCCAGCAGGCTAACACTGAGGCTGCGAAGGCTGGTACTTGTGCGAGTCAAAGAGCAGTCTCTTTGTCTCGTGTTGGGGTCAGGACCTGAGGACTAGCCCGGTCCACTAGCCAACTACAAGGAGATCAAGGGCTGAGATTGGGGATTGGAGGGAGGGACGCTGAGGCTGTAGCAGCCGAGAGAGGCTGTGAGGTTCCTGGATGTCCAGCCTCCCTCCCTGCTCATGTCCATGTCTACTTATCCTTTGCTCTACATCTCTTTAGTCTGTGTGGTTGTTGACATGCTTCCCGTCTGGGGAAGACTCCTTCTCTGCTGCCTCCTTGACCTTTCGTCCTCCCCTCCCGGTCAGGACCTTGTAGCAGCCACGGGTGATCTTATACATCCAGATAAGGTTCAAGATGTCCAGGGCGATGCAGGAGGTGATCCAGGCCACCTGGGCACCCAAGCCCAGCCGCTCAAATTCTGGAGTGCCAAAGGTGGCGAATACACTGGCCCAGTAAGATGGCATGACGGCGGTGCGTACCAGGAAGAACACCACCGCCATGGCGACGCCGTTTAGCACCACCAGCCGATGTGAGCGGGGGTACTTTAACGCCTCGAAGAACCACCTGGAGGGAGAAGAACAGAGGTCGCATTAACTAAATATTTTCTGAGCAACGACAGAGAAATCTGACATCTGACTGGAATGTTCAAAGTTCAGGCCATATCCACATTTAAAGGATCAGTGTGTAAGGTTTAGGGGGATTTAGTGGCATCTAGTGGTGAGGATTGCAAATTGCAACCAGCTGAAACTTCTTAGAAACTTAGAATTCCTTCAGCGTTCATTGTTCAGGAGGGTTTAAGATCAAGATTAACTTTATTGTCACCCATACTGCAGCATAGTACACAGCCAAATCAACATTATACCCAACGTAGCACTAAGAAACACAAAAAGATAAATAAATAAAAATATCATCAGTCAGCAAATCGTCATAATCTCATTGATTATGATGAGAAGAGTCACTGATGATCTTATTGGCTTGACTTAGAGCAGCCTGTTCAAAAACTGACTGCATGGATCACAGTATCACACAGTATGGATCAATCTAAACAGTTAGTGGGAGCTGAACTGTTCGCAAACATCTCTTCCTCTCTGAAACAAACGGACTACTCCAACGATTGTGTCCTGCCTCAGGTGGAAGAGTTTAAGTATCTCGGGATCTTGGCTCGGAGTAGAGCCACTGCTCCTCCACATCGAAAGGAGCCAGTTGAGGTGGTTCAGGCATCTGGTAAGGGTGCCTTCCGGACGCCTCCCTTGGGAGGTGTTTCGGGCATGTCCAACCAGGAGGAGACCTCGGGGCTGCCCCAGGACACGAGGGATTACATCGCCCGGCTGGCCTGGGAACGCCTCGGGGTTCCCTCGGAAGAGCTGACGGAAGTGGCTGGGGAGAGGACTGTCTGGGCTTCTTTGCTGAAGTTGCTGCCCCCACGACCCAGACCCGGATAAGCGGAGGACGACGAGTACGAGTACGAGTGTTAAAATATAGAAAAATGTCTCTGCCAAACCCCATAATGATGTCATCTAATGTCTTGTTTCGTACTCACGCCAAAGGGTTTTAGTTCACCATCATGGGAGAGTGTGTAAAGCTGCCAATATTTGAACGTAAGAAGCTGCAATAAGAGTATTTTGGGTACTTTTATAGTACTTTTCTATGAAAAATGACTTAAACCGATTAGTCGACTACTAAAATAGACACAGATTATTTTAATAGTCGATTAGTCATCGATTAGTCGACTAATCGTTGCAGCCCTAATGGTGAACATGGCGATCTCCATAAACAAGAAGCTGCTCCCCATGTAGATATAAGCGTCTCATTCTAGGTAACGAAAACTCCATGATTCTTAATTTCAGGTGAGTTTACACTAAGAAAAACATACTAGTTATATTACATTTCAGCTAATACAGCCCAAAAAATCCTACACACTTGACAGAATTTTTACGACCCTGTCCGTCAACACGACAGACAACGAGAAAGTCTAATGCAACCTCCAAATTAGAAATGTTGGAGTAGAAAATACGTCAAACACAGGGTGGTTTGAATCCTGGGATATGTTGACCAACAGAGGAATACGTCTCCAGTGAGGCTGACTCACCTTTGGTTCACAAAAGGTGTGGACAACTCTGAAATGAGGCGAAAGTTGGCAAAGTAGGGAAGCACGCCACGTGTCTGCAATGACCAAACACACACACACAGTCACGCTAAATGACACAGATACATTATATAAATAATATAGTGTCTCTAATTGCTATTGAAGTTTGTACAGGATGTCTACAGATATCGGACACTTAAAGTTAATGCTTTTTAAGACCTTTACAAAATAATATTTCATCCAAATTTATCACAGACTTTGGAAAAAGACAACATTAATTTCAGTGAAAAGTTGGTTGATTTATTTGAACACAAAGAACTTGAAGATGAATAAATAAAATTAGATAAATGTTGCTATTAAGACCTCATAAATTCTAATTTAAGACGACTTTATGACTTTTAACTGCTCATATGTAAATTAATTTAAGACATTACAGACTCTTTAACAGACACCCTGTTACACACTCGGGTTTTGAGGAGTGGTTGACTCACCAGCACATATCCATATGCATAGAGCGCCGCCAAGTGGTGACAGACAAAAAAGCTGTCTCCCATAGTGCTCCAGTTACATGCTAGCAGCACAAGGTCTAGAGGACAGGGGGACAGGTTGGTCAGAGAGATGGCACACTGACTGGGAGGATGATTATAAACACAACTGCCTTTAAAGGCAAAGAAGAGGTTGAAATGTAGAGAACATTTATACAGGAGCAGAAAGTGTGGACACATTTATCATAACCTTCCATTTCTAAAGCAGTCAGAGTCAGGGAAAGACAAAACAAGGCATGAACACCACTTTCTCACTCATATTGTTCCCTTCATATGTTTCTCTTTTATCAGTGCACCTTAAATTTCACACCTCAAAGTGCAGACGGCCTCTTCTGCAGCTGAATATGCATTCAGTCTTAAATAACCAGCATTGCTCTGGTGTTTGTAACTTTAATGGAGTGACTTTAAGGAACAGCACCTGCACCAGTGATCAGGAGAAGTTTAACATGACAAAAAATATCTGTCGTTGACATTGAGGAAAACATTTGAGGCTTAAAATGTGCTATAAAATTTAAGCTGGAGTGCGGGATGTATACATGAGCATCACAGACAAGCCCTTGTCAAACGAGTTCACACAATGCTGATTGGTGTTTTCACATTTTGTCCTTTTATAACGAACCAAACTCAGTCCTCTGAAAGTGCACCAAAAAGTGGACCGACAGAAAAGGGAGTCAGTTCTCTTTCTGTACACACTATATATAATATATATTGATGTTGTTTTGTTTTTACTTTGATGTGACACTGCAGTGCGGTTATGAAGCTCCTCGCTCTCAAATAAACTTAGCCTTGTATTCTACATTCCACATCTGGAGACGTGAGGTATCTTCTGTGGACCTAACTACTCCTCGTCCTGCGTCCTTGCAACCGTTACAGGCCTACGTGGTGAAGTGAACCGCACTGAGGACTCGGTTCGTTTCGCTTCAGAGGGGTCTGAGTTCTCTTGTAGTGTTCACATATGTGCAGAAAATGATAAGTCATCACTCTGAGTCCGTTTTTAGGGCGCTGAAAAGGACCAAGTATGAAAACACTCTTAGTGTCTGTGGCGGCTTTCCTGTGCAGGTTCACAGGAAGTGATGTGTTTTACGTCGAACAGACAGAACGAAACTTGGAAATTTGCAAGACTGGCTTTTGTTTTGTGTTATTGTCTTTTCTATTGTCTGACACGCCTCTGCAACATTGCGTGGACATCAGGGGCAGTGCCTCTGGAGTGGCAGACCGGGGTGGTGGTCCCCATTTTCAAGAAAGGGGACCAGAGGTGTGTTCCAACTACAGGGGGATCACACTCCTCAGCCTACCCGGTAAGGTCTACTCCAGAGTGCTGGAGAAGAGGGTCCGGTCGATAGTTGAACCTCAGATTGAGGAGGAGCAATGTGGTTTTCGTCCCGGACGCGGAACCGTGGACCAGCTCTTTACCCTCGCCAGGGTGCTGGAGGGGGCATGGGAGTTTGCCCAACCAGTCCACATGTGTTTTGTGGATTTGGAGAAGGCTTACGACCGTGTCCCCAGGGGCATCCTGTGGGGGGTGCTCGGGGAGTATGGGGTTGGTGGCCCCTTGCTAAGGGCCATCCAGTCCCTGTACCGAAGGAGCATGAGTCTGGTTCGTGTGGCTGGCAGTAAGTCGGACCTGTTTCCGGTGAGGGTTGGACTCCGCCAGGGCTGCCCTTTGTCACCGGTTCTGTTCTTAACTTTTATGGACAGAATTTCTAGGCGCAGCCGAGTGGTGGAGGGGTTCAGGTTCGGTGATGGGAGGATCTCGTCCCTGCTTTTTGTGGATGACGTGGTCCTCCTAGCTCCATCGAACAGTGACCTCTAGCTCTCGCTGGGACGGTTCGCAGCTGAGTGTGAAGCGGCTGGGATGAGAATCAGCACCTCCAAGTCTGAGGCCATGGTCCTCAGCCGGAAAAGGGTGGATTGCCCACTCCAGGTCGGGGGGGAGGTCCTGCCTCAGATGGTAGAGTTTAAGTATCTCAGGATCTTGTTCATGAGTGAAGGTAGGATGGAGCGGGAGATTGACAGGCGGATTGGGGCGGCGCCAGCAGTGATGCAGGCGCTTAACTGGTCCGTTGTGGTGAAGAGGGAGCTTAGCCAGAAAGCGAAGCTCTCAATTTACCGGTCAATCTACGTTCCAACCCTCACCTATGGTCACGAGCTCTGGGTAGTGACCGAAAGAATGAGATCGCGAGTACAAGCGGCCGAAATGAGTTTCCTCCGCAGGGTGGCTGGGCTCAGCCTTAGGGATAGGGTGAGGAGCTCAGACATCCGGGAGGGACTAGGAGTAGAGCCGCTGCTCCTCCACATCGAGAGGAGCCAGTTGAGGTGGTTCGGGCATCTGGTAAGGATGCCTCCCGGACGCCTCCCTTGGGAGGTGTTTTGGGCATGTCCAACTGGGAGGAGACCTCGGGGCTGCCCCAGAACACGCTGGAGGGATTACATCGCCCGGCTGGCCTGGGAACGCCTCGGGGTTCCCGCGGAAGAGCTGACGGAAGTGGCTGGGGAAAGGACTGTCTGGGCTTCTTTGCTGAGGCTGCTGCCCAGATCCAGATAAGTGGAGGACGACGAGTACGAGAACGAGTAACTGTCTTTTCTGTGTGGCTGTGCTTTTTAGTCTTGTTTTCTCAATGCTTCATTTGTCGTTATGTGATTCTGTGAAAGTGTCTGTGTAATTACTCTCACTGCCAGAAGGGGGCGACAAAAGTTCAGCACTCCAGCTTTAAACTGAGGTCATAACCTTTAATTTATAAAAACAGTCTGAGTGGAGTATCCAGGCTCGACAAAATAGTCCATGAGAGGCACTGTCTGACTCACACTGTTCCCTCTATTGTGTAAAATAAGTTTTTGATTTTCGATCACATCAAAGTGCAGATTGCCAGATGTCATTTATAGCTGTCACGCCTGGCACTGGTGTTTCGAACTCTAATCAGGTCACTTCAGGTTAAAGTCTCTCTCCTTTGTGTTTACACCATATACAGCACACTGACTGACTGCGCTCATTGACTGTACACAAGCAGGAGTCAAAAATACAAAGACAAAAATAGCTCACCATAAAGGAGGTAACCACAGGTTATGGCTACGTTTAGTTTGACGAGGCTGGGGTCACCCCTGTGGAAGAGCAAAGAACACACGGTAAACTTTCTACACAGCTGAAACACTACAAGACAAACAAGCCGGGAGGGGAAGCTACTTACCATTCCTGAAAGAGCACTCACACTGTGCTCCTCTGATCGATAATCTACTTCTGCACTGAGAACCTGATGCAATTCTGCAAACGACTTTATGTAAGTAGACTAAAACACTAAGCATGAATCACGTCGAGAGCTCGTTCAAGGCTGATTGTCTGATAGTCGTCTGATGTTGATGAGCTTACAGTGATAAAGAGTCTTGATTAAAAAGAGCAGCATGTCTATGAGGCTGTGAAAGAAGTTGAGCTTGTTTGTGTGTCCAGAACATGACAAACAGCTCTTTGAGCAACATATTAGAGCATCTTTATGACTGACTCTTTTTGGCTGGACCGCAGCAAAGCATGGGCCAGCCCTATAAATACGAGTCAGTCCCTGAGTCACTGAGTGAGTAATGAAGTTACACCATTAGACGGTAATGGTGCTAAAAGCCCCGTTTCCACCAAACAGTCCCATTCTACTTAGACACTACAGAAAACTGCAGATGAACATTTAACATCCAGATATTCACATTATAAATACGTGGAACGTGACTGACTGTCACTGCAACGATTTGGCCACGATTCAGCATGTCGACCAAACACACAGTTCAGCCACACACACACACACACACAAGGTTTGAACCTCGTGGTGTTTGTTTGTGAACAAACAGTAATCAGCGGTGTCTGCTCTGGTGACCGTTAGGTGTCCTTGCAAATAACATCTGTTAGAGACTACAATGAAGGTGTCTCTTCTTCAACAGATATCCGATCCTGGTATCAGGAGCGACGTATCGCGTAGCAAATGACTGGATGAACGTCTGTGTAACAGAACCCCCCAACACACACACACCTTTGCTGTACTGTACAACAGCTCACATTACCCATCAGATGACCCTGAACACACCACTGTCAAATTTTATCCTCCAAAGTTTCACCTGATATTGTTCAGCACACCGTCTGCCTTTGTATCGTCTTGCTATCAGCACTTTGGCAGAGTACAAGTCGAATGTATGAATATATGCTGACTGTTTGCATGTGCGGAGTAACATTAGCAACTGTGCTGTGTTGTCATATATAACGTTATAGCCTATGTTACATTAGAGGCAAACTGAAAATACCAGTCCAGCAGAAACTCTGCGACCATCTCGTCCCTTTTTGTCTCAGGATGAAGCTGCATCAGTCGTCGCCATCGCTCGAAAGCAGAGCCGATGTTGACCCGAGTTTTGGCTCTTGCAGCATCGAGTTCTCTCTTAGTGTTAGCTTTTTCTGCTATATTCTTTCTTTTGCCAACTGATTTCCCTGTTGGAGCAGCTGGAGGTGGAAGCCGTGGTCCGAATTTGTCTGCCATTATTACGGAGAAAAGTTTATATCCACAAGCGTCCCTGTTACTAGCTAGCTAGATGTTACGCGAGCAGTTACGTCAGTCGGAGGCCTCCACGTGGGGAAGACAGACAAGACGCTCAATCAATCATTGCATTCGGTCCGAAATCCAACTTTTGTCCCCCAAAGGAAAACTTCATCAACCTCTGTTTTATCTAACAGGATACAGTTTTCAGTGTCTTCATCTCACTTCAGTCATTATTATTGCAGCAACACGTATTTTGTGGACTAAAAACGAAGCAATTGATTTTATTTTTCTCATAAGCTACCAAAAGTTTAATAAGTAGTTAGTAGTTAGTTTAATAGATTTAGATTTGTTTTTTTGATTTTTAGATTTTATTTTGAACAAAACAAAAAAAAAAACAAAAAAAAAAAAACAAGAGAAGAATCTTCACCATTTAAAAAAACATTTTATCAATAAATTTAAAGATATACTACACAGGATTTTCCTACAAAGCAATGTATAAACTCAACCCTCACTTGTGACCCACTCTCAGTGTGTGGCAGTGTGTTTTTCTGCAGAGACTCCACCCTCTGCTTGTATTTTCTGTGTTCAGGACGTTTTTGGGTGTGTACCTCCACAGCCCTCAGGTGATATCGGGACTTTATAAAAAGGTAGCGACCAGGTGCCAGACTGTAAACAGCAGGCATCACGAGACACGGCACAGAAAAAATGCAAATGTAATGAGGTGAAACGCCAAACGAGAGTGAATCTGTGGCTGGCTTTACAGTTTAAAAACAGTAACTGACAATTCTGCAGTGTTCCTTTAAAGAAACATTTCCTTTCTTCCTCTCTGATCATCTAATCTAGACTCTAGATTTTTATGATTTTATTTCTAACATGTGAAAAAAAGTAAGTCAGAAAAGAAAACAAGAACACCAAGCAAATATATTTATAGCAAACTCAATATGCAACAGAATGAAAGTATTTCACATCTGGAAAGGTGCAGCGAGAAGTACATACTTGTCAAGTTCTATCCTTTTACAAATAAATATTTTATCAATAAAGGTTATATTGCCAGAAAGGTCATTAGTCGGCAAGATTTCATTGGTGGCTTAGTCGCATTATCGCTTTAAGACTGGACCATGTGTGAATTTAATTTGAAAGGACAGACACAGGAAGTGTCCATGCTCAGCAGTCAGACAGGAGTCAGGTTAATTTCCAGGGCTGGTACCTGCGGTTATTCCACAGGCTAGTTAATAACATGTCGGGCAGGAAATCCAAAGTGTGGGATCATTTTGAGAAGGTGAAGGACGAACCCAAGGTGATATGTAAACTCATCTTCATTGGTCGACTACAAACATGACGTATCATGTGAAACATGGAAGTAGCTACATGCCCATTAGCCCACAGCGTCATTAACAGGCGGCTCGCTCAGTGTGTGACGTGCACTTGGAGATAAAATATAGGCCTATATTAATGAAGGTTCATTAGTACGGTTTGTATTTCTCTGTAATGTAGCACAGTGTTAACAATGTTACTGATACTATTCTTTCTCACACCTTCAACTCAAACCACCAAAATATATCATTTAATCATTACATTCATATCAGAAACATGCAGAAGACTAGTCCACTGATGGACCCTGATGACGACTGTTGGTCTACTGGGCAGTCCTAATACAAACCTTGATCAAATCAATCAAATTAATCGAATTAAACAAGTTTAACAACCCAAATCTAATGTCTGTTTCACAAGAGATAGCTCCTCCTGTTAACTGATCAGTCGTATCACTTTACCGCTGCACTTAGAGATGCAGCAGGCAAATACAAGACTGGATAACAGCCCACCTATCAGATAGTGTGATAGTCAGAGAGTCTGCAGGGCTGCCACCACACAGTCCAAAGGCTTAATGATAATAACATCAGTGAGATCCAGCTGCACTTAATTTAATGTACAGGAAACCTATGCTCCTCTCTCTATGTATGGCTAACTGACTGGAATTTGGCCTGAAGAAATATGTGGAGCCCTTTTACTCAGGAAGTGCTACAACTGTGCTGACTCAATGGTCCTCATGCAAGAACCACTAATAAGGACTTGTACATGATCCTTAGTGACATGCACCAGTGACTCAGGAAAAGTTGTTGAATTTACTCTATTTTTTGTGTTTAAAAAAACGTGGTCCAGGAGTCATTTTTTCTCAGCAGGGGGACAATTATAATATTCTACGGCCTTTAGGAATTATAATGCCTTAATCTGAAGGAATTCGTGTTTAAATATGTTAAAAATGCAACGAGTGAAACTGTCAAGTGGCTTTGTGAACTCTGCCCTCGCAGACTTTGCGTGAAGACGGTGAACATGTCACAGAACATACAACTGAAGTCCCCGAGGGCTCAGTCCAAAGTCCAGAGGGTGGACATTTGAGTCCTTTTTAGATAGGAATTGTGCAAATTTGCAGGAAAGCCCAATCAGTCTTTTTTCAGCATTGGCAGTATAAAAACAAAATCGGGGAGTGCAGCAAAGTGCCGCCTACCTACTTTTGTTTATACAGAATGTGCCTTTTTCAGGGCAATGGGGGCGTGAGCAAGTAACAAAACGTGTAGCTCAGCATGTGACGTAAACAGTGGCGTGGGAGGGAAGCCGCGGCTGGTCAGTCCTTCTGTGATTCTCTCGTAAGTCGGCCCGTTCTTCACCGTCCCCGTCATCTGATTGTTAATGGCCTCTTCGTTTGCGAGGACAAGGAGGGCGCGCAATTCCTTGTCTCCCCAGTTGCTCATCTTTACAGTGTCTGTCAGGTTTGTGTTTCCCTCTTGCTACTAGCTGCTCGCTAAATCCTGCTATCAGCTGTTTCCTGTTTATCCACTGCCAGTGGGTCGCACGTGCAGTGTCATCAACAGCTCCTCCCACAATTCATCAGCAGCTTCGCCGAAAATCTGGCAGTGTAAAAGGGGCTCTGGATGCAGCCATGGAGGGGACTCTGGGGAGGCACATGAACATGAACAAGTCTCGGTTCCTTTGTATGGAAAAGGAGGAGAAACCAACCAGCACAAATTTAAAGTTTGTACAAAAATACAGTTTATCTTTATGGATGATATTGATGCCGAATTGACTAAAAAACTGCCGACATGTGACGTCTTTTATCTTGTGTTTCTAGAGTTGTGCATTTTTGCGGACAAGTAAGGAATTGTTAAAATGTCATAGTTCTTTATGGGAGTTTGGTGCAACATTTTCCACCAGGAGCAGGATGGGAAATTATCTCAAAAGGAATCTAGTTTTAATCTTGTTAATACTGACCCTGCAGGACCCCCAGTCTTTGCAAAATCTTACACTGTGTGACTACAAACTTGCACTGTTTTATGATGTGAGAGGGTGTCAGACTTTAGTCTTTCAAAGCCTTCCAGTGTATGGCAGGCATTAGTGTTAATGCAGGTTGTTCAGTGTTACATCACCTGTAACATGCTGTATTCTACTCTCTCATTCATCTCGGTGATGTTACGTTCCCTCGGCTGCCTCCCAGCTAAGCTATGGCTTTAAGGCTGCTTTACAGTGTGTGGTTTTGAGCCACCTGCTGCGACGAACGTTGACAACCGTGAGAGAGACGTGGTTAAATCTTTGGACTGTGAGACACACCCATTGATGGCTGATTTGGAGCTTTGATGACTTCTTACAGCTTGGAGCTAAAGTCTGACGGTGACAATGTTTACACAAAATGTGCGCACAGATATTACACTATTATTTCAAATATGACAATATTTCGAATTTGATTCAGCTCATGTAAACAGCATATTCTGTTCAGAATATTCTGAATTAGGCCTTACAGCATTTTCTGATTCGGACATGTGGGATATGTCGACATATTTTGGATTTCATAAGCATTTTTTGGACAAGTACACAGCACATTCAGAATATATGTCTCAATTGTGGTTTTTGGGACACACAGCCTTTGTGCGTTGAACATAAACCAACTCACAAACAGTTAGTAAGGCTGCAGTAGAGATGCATGTCCAAAAGAAAAGCCCACATTTCTGATCAGAGGGAGAAACACACCTACATTAAAACATTACTTACGGGGTGTGGAGGTGCAGATGTGCAATCTGTTTTTCTGTCTGCTGATTTCTGACAGCAGGACTCAAAGCTATGTGGTGTGAAATCTGTCTTGAAGCTTTTATGTAATCTTTTTGTGAATGAAACTTGTGCATAAATGGAGCAGAACACAAAGCAAAATGTAGGCATGATCACAGATCACAAATGCACGCCCTCTAACTTACAGGCAGCATTTATCAAGACAAAAAATGCTCTGCCCTGTCTAATGTCTTGCAATGTATTGTAAAGTTTTAGGTTAAATATTTTATCTAAACCAAGTTGACCTCAACTCAACACGACCCTGAAATTTGGTCCCTGGCTTTACTCAGATGGTCTTGCACACACATGTGAGGTCAAGTCCAAGATAAGCCAATCAAGAAGTGCAGCAGAGGTGGGGCAGGCAGACATGCTGCTTGTTAAGTGAATGGATTATGATAACAGCCAAGGCCCGCGCTGCCAGCAGCCAGAGTGACACACTGAAAGAGCCCGAGCTGCAGCTGAACACAATGCAGGTTTTTAACAGTCTGGCTCGGGCCACTCAGGCTGCATTGAGAGCAGCGGAGAGAGAACAATGCTGCTGTGTGATGGGTCTTAATGATGCTGTAATACAATCAGATTGACTGGAGAATTATTGCTTGCACCACTCTGCTTGCAATAAGATGAGCTTTATAGCATTAGGATACTGCCGGGGATCGGCGGGGTGCTGGTGGGTGCAGGGGATCAGTTAGGAAATTCAACATTAGAACAAAGACCTGCACAAAACTGTACAGCTTACTCATTATACAACAGTGACATGGCACATATTATTATAGTATCTTTTTTCATTTTCATATTCCCTTTCTATACTTATGTTCTTGACTTTTGTGCTAGTTTGCCTTTATTTTTATATTTCCTCGTGTGTGTGTATTGTACACAACAAATACATAAAACCTTCTTGGCAATAAACCTCGCTCTGATTCTGGAGAGAAGGAAGTAAGGAGCTACAGTCATAGCAAACTGCAAGGCTCAAACTGGAACACCAAAATCTAACGATAATAAAGCGAGGACTCTCTTGGTGTGTCTCAAAGTCAAGGAAGAATCCTCAGGGGCAGCACACATGCTGCTTTTTTGTGCGCTTAAATTCATTGTTTTCAATGTAGACGAAAGACAGGTGTGCTCAAACGCCAGAGCGAAACTGCTGAGGTGCACACACGTTCCTGACTGCCTATTTTTCAGGGTGCGACGGCTGAGCCCTGAGATAAACTGCGTTGAACTTTTGGAAAGCAGCAGCCTGCACCCCATGTCATGTGATGCGGAACAACCAATCACAGCCGACATATCTTCCCCTTCGTCCATAAGTATCAGTCCATGATAAACATGGAAAAGCTGATTATTTAAATGCAGAGCTGCCTGAGCTTTTTTATTAAAAGTTCAGCCTGCGCTGCATTCACGGACCCCCAAAAGCGTCCGACTTTACAGATGGGAAACTGAATAATACAAGTGTCAAGTATCGCCACACTGTAGAAGTACAGTTTAAGTCCTGCATTCAAATTTTTAGTTAAAGTGAAGAGTAAAAGAGACACATTATCAGCACATACATTTACTTAACGTCTGTTGAAGGTGGAGCTTTAAAATGCTAGATAATTAAATAAATAATAATGCAGCATATTTGATTTGTTACATTTTGTGAGTAAAATCTGATTCTGCAACGTAACCAGTAGCATGTCTCTGTCAGGTAAATGCAGACGCACACAGTTAGAAGTTGAACACAGAGATGGCTTTTGCACACTATTTCGGGGTACAATGAGTAAGAATAGCAAAATAGTTCAATATATCATAATAAAGGTAGGTGTTTGGGGAACAGGTGTGTTGCTCAGGACCCAAAGAAGCTCGAAATTGAGTGTTGAATGGTTCTGGAGAAAGCTGCAAGCAGCAACACCACAGGCCAAGCAATCGTCCAGTTCTGAACAGACATGTTTAAAACGGGCACTTAACTATTTCCACTAATAAATAAATTAGATTTTCCTCCTTCAGGCTGAAGGAAATTCTATGACAGAATAAACTGCATTAAAACTAACATGTTAAGACAAAGAGCTTTGGGGAGGAGGAGTAAGATACTCAGCACCTGAACACTGAGCAGATGAAGATCTGCAGCATCAGGAGGAGGGAGAGAGCCCCTATGATTCACCCCCCCCTACTCAACCACCCATCCACCCCCCGCTTTCTCCTTTCTCCCGTTTTTCACTCCATCAGCGATGCTGGCCGGGGCCGACGCAGAGACAATGAAAGCGAGGGAGGTGTACTGCATTGATTCGACAGCCTGAGATGTGGGGTACAACGGACAGCTAGAGGCAGGGGGAGGCTGCATGGAGGGCTGGTGGTGTGTGTGTGTGTGTGTGTGTGGGGGGGGTCCACATGAAGAGACAGAGAGGGGGGCGAGAAGGCTGCTGTTGTCTGCTATGAAAAGGAGCCTTGTTGGAGGGATTCTAGTCTGAGAGGCAGAGGGGAAGCGAAACAGAGGGAAAAGGAAAAGAGAAATAAGGAAGGAAAGAGTGTTGTAAGAATATGGGGGAGAAGTGAGTGAAATAAAGACTGAGGAGAAATGTTTAAAAGACTGATTGAGATATTGGAGAGGAGAAAGAAATAAGGGAAATTACCATTTCTCTTTTTTTCAGGGCTCATTGATGCAAATAACACAGTCAGCAGTAGCGGAGAGAGAGCGGGAGACAGAGACAGAGAGAAGACAGTAAAGACAATAATCAAAGGCTAAATCCACTGAATCTACAACTCCCCCGAGACGCCGCTGACACATTAGATCCGTCCTCTCCCCTTCTCTCTTTCATTCCGATGAAGGGAATGCCATCGTCATCTCTCCAAAGGTATTAACTACCAGCCCTGACGATCCTTCACTACCTCCCACCTCCCATCTTCATCCCTTCATCTGTTTCCTCCCTTCCCCTGTGAGCTAGTCATGGCTGCCGGTCTGAAAAGGCAGATGTGAGAAGACAGGTTTCTCCTAAAAGTGCCTAAAGCATTCACACATTTTTTTTTTAGCCTGCCAAAGTGACAAGGCATAATGTGTCAGGGTTTTTTGTCCTTTCCAACACGTATACAGAATCACTGCTTTTGTGTTTCTGAGGGTTTTATTTGTTTGCATGTCACATATTATTTCCCTGTCTCATTTCATTGTATTGCAGTGTTGCTGGATGTTTTGTTTATGCATTTGTTTTCTGTTCCTCTTACCAGACAGGGTTGGCGTTGACCTCATCATCGAACCACAGGATGTACAGACAGAACAACCCCACGATCAGAGCGTGCACAGTCGACACCAACCTGTGGACGGACACAAACAAGAACAAAGTAGTAAATATGATGGCAGAATAATATGAGCTAATGACAGATATTAGCATAGTTGATTGCCATCAACCTAACGGCGGTAAGGTGACATTTACTGATGACATGGCCAATGTTCTTCTGTTGCGTCATATCAGTTTTGTGCAGGCTGAAAAGCAGGGCTTGAGACAGCATCCCCTCGTCCTGACAAACAGATATCTTCCCTGGACACCTTTGGGACGCAGCAAATTCACTATCAAACCGCCAAGATGCACCCTGCTGTTTCCCTGAAAATGCTACACAGTGAATGACACACTAATGATGACATCAGCAGGAGGGGAGCTAGATAACATTACCTGATAGGTGTTAGCAGAAACTAGGGCTGGGCGGTATGGCCTAAAATCAATATCACGGTATTATTGTGGGGGGGATGCGGTGACGGTATGATATCACCGCATCATTTTCTCTCTTCTTTTTACACCTTAAATAAAACAATTTAAAAAGCCATACAAGTCTAGGATGGAAACTATTTATTGTCAGAAGTAAAATGGTTGCTAATCCATCTATTATGAAGAGGGAGGGCTGGCGGCTCCCAGGCCCCCTTCTCCCGCAGGCCTGGGTTTGGTGCGGTCGGCCAGGCCACCTCCATCACCAAAGGTTTGTGACAGAATCAGAGAGGAGAGGGAGAGACGCTGTGCTGCTGCCAGAGGAGCCGCTGAATGAGTTCCCTCTGAGCGCTAAGAGAAGTAAAACATTCAGGACGCCACAGTTTAGTCTACACTACTGAAGCTGCTCCTCTTTTTGGGACCACCAAGGAGTCTGTAATAATTTTGTAAGCCATGCTTGCTGTTGCCGTGGGTAACAGTGTGACGTCAATATGTCACCAAGTCAAAATATCGCAAGTATCATACGAATTTTTCATATCTTACTAAAAATTATACCGGCATTATCGTTAATGAGATGACATCACACGCTCCTACTATACCGTAAAAACTGGGTAATTTTGTTGGTGTTCTAACAGCACTATAAAATACATATCAGAGAAGAAATTATGGTTTATTATATCTCGTACAAAGGCTCTTAAAGCAGTGATGTTTTTCATGTTTGGGCCTGACTTTTAGCAGTTTACAAAAGAGACGACAAATACAAGAAGAGAAAATAACAGTGATGACAAAATGACATTCCTATGGAGACAAACCGATACCTTTGTGAACCAGAGTATTCAAAGGAAACATTTTTGCAGAGGGACACTGAACGGGCTGAAAAAACAGAGGATGGGGAACTTCTGTGGAAACTGGAGGCTGAGAAAGAGCAGAAGCTGACTGTGTAATATGTAAACACATGCTCACAGACCCAGAGAGCTCCTGCTGCCATGAGAGGGACTTGGTTACAACACTTCAGGATCTGAATCAGAGGATGCCAGCGCTCCACACTTTACTCATTGTCTGGCAAGTCTCATTTATTTGTATGTATTAAGCCTAATTTACCTGATGGTTTGGTACAGCAGTGCTCCTCAGCAAGTTACTCTCTCACTGATTTGGTGGTGGTTTTACATAATTCTTTTTGAGAAAAACGTTCACTGCAAGCACTGAGTTGTCTCAGTCTTGCGGGCAGAGTGTTGGTGTCTATATTCAGTGTTACTCGCCACAGCTGTTTTCATTTCTTTGTTTGAACAGCCTGGAAAAACACCAGCACGCACCATCCTTGAGATCTTGAGAAAAGTGAAGTTTTGTTTCACTCGTATGGAGCAACAGCACTTTCTGACCCAAACAGCTGACCTGCGGTGATAGAGTGCACGGCACAGCTGTGATTTTGAATAACAATATGTACGGATGAGAAAGTGCAGCACCAAAGGAAAGGGCTGTCTGATGACGAGGTGAAGTGGTGAAAATATTCTCAATGCAGAGTCCACTTAGACTGATATTGATTTTTTTTATTGATTTTTTTTTTAGGTAGGCCCTTTTTGAAGTGGCTGAAATATGTTTTGCTACTGAACCTGTCCACAGCAGTACATTGCTGAGCTTCTGTGGCGGTACTCCTGCCTGCTTCACCAAACTGGGAGTGTGCTGCCCACCATCTACTGTAGGAAATTAGATTAGGTTAGAGCACTCGTTTTCCACGTGGAAGGTCCAGGGTTCGAATCCTGCTGGCGTCGACGTCACAAGGGAGGTTCCAGATGTAAAAGCGGATTCATTCACGATAACATCGGCACATTTAAAGCCTGTATCAGCCAAAATTAGCTTTAAAATTAATGGACCAATATGCTTTTTTGTAATTTGCACAATTGATGAATATTACATACATTGAAAAGTATCATATTTCATGTCTCCATCTGCTGGCGGGCCGTCACGATAAGAGCATACATGCATAATATGATGGTAATCACTAAAATTAGGTAGAGAAATAAGTAGATATATCGATGTTGGTATCATTTATCGGCCAAATGAGCTGTTATATATCGGCAAAATATCCAATATCATGCATCCCTAGGAAATACACTAAATATGGATAAATACCTCATACAACCCCACTTCAAAAGATCCAGACTATGCCTTTTAAAGGTTGTTTCATACATTTGTACAACTGAATCTGTGCTCATTCAAAGGTAGTGTAATGAAGAACTAAATTACTTTAAAATCAGTTATGAGGACTTAAGATATACTCAGCTAGGACACTTTTAGAATAAAGAAATCAAAATAGGAATTTCAGAAGAGGGTATCGATGTGATAACACCCCCTCCGAAATAGCCTCCAAACTGTACAGGAGTTTATAAAAGTGTAATGGGAGAAATCGAAATGGGAAGCAGGTCTGAATATTAATCTGCCACGGGATGAGAGGCACTCCATCTGTGGCATGCAGCAAACCTCAACCAACTCTTAAAAGATGGCTCTGACTTCTTATCACAACACACGAAATACAAATAATTAGGTGAACAGCACTGCTGGAGACTCTGCAGGCAGGTGAATGCCGAACACTCCCATATATTTTGGTCATGTTATTCTGATCCTTGAGGGAATTCTAGGTTACACAATTTAAAGGGACCCACAAAAAAATCCTTACACTGGCATGTCAAAAGGCCATTACGAGATGCTGGCTGAAACACGATGCTCCACGTCCAGGATGGTTGATGGACATTCAGAGTTACTATATTCTATTGAAGTATGTTTATATATCTCAACCTCAACAAAACAACAGCATGGTCACCCCTCCCATACTGCACATAGGCAACGCTGCTCTGCAACCATCTCTGCATGGTGTACGGCAGTGATAGGGTGTTTATTCTCCTTGTGGCGCAGGGCGAGCAGGAACAGGACAGCACCTCCCATTCATATTGTCTCACCAGTCCTTATTTACCATTAAGCACACACCTCCTCCCTTTATCTTGTCAGTCTTCTGCTCAGATCAACAGAAGAGTCACCTGGTTGGATGACTCTGTCCATCCACGTCTACGTCTTCGCTGTCGAGTGAGTTCTTATCTGACAACTGCCAATTAACGTATTGTGTTTAACATTAGCCACTCGGTTAATCTTTGCTGTTGTTTTTCCAAAGCCAGCTGCTAATGCTACGTAGTAATAAGAAATACAGTAACAAGAGATGGAGCAAATACAAAACATTTATGTCTTAATGTATTGGAAACGGTCCCATTTGTTTCCTTGGCTTGAAAAATATGCAATTAACTCCTAAACTAACTCTAAACTGTCACTCTAAACTATCCACAAATGTATAGTTCACAAACTCCCAAATGACTTTGAGCAAAGGTTAAAATCAGGACACTGTGAACCTACTATATGGAGAAACTGACCTTTCACCTACAGACTATAGCAAGGACACGTGTACAACACTGAGCTATGGACAGTCTCTAAGAGAAGAGAGGAGTTGTTTGTGAAACAACCACAACAAAAAACATATTGATAGTGGCAATTAAATGTTATTTTAAACAACAGTATCTGCCCCAAACTTCACAATTGGTGTATCTGTGATTGTAACTAATGGTTAACGATTAAAATAAGGGGTGCTTACGTCTCTGCTGTCTCGTTACATGTCCTTGCATACAGTATAATCATGTCTGTGTTATCCTCTGTGTCTACGTGGCTGTAACTTCTTTTTATCAGGCCTCATGCAGTCTCACCCCTGACCTTTGGAGTGGTTATCTGGACCACTGAAAAGATACTTCAGAGGTCCAGTGGCCCTTATCTCTCCTCTGCCAGAATCACAGTTCCTCCACTGTCACCATGCAGCCTCTGGAGTACAGCAGTCCCTGTCCACAGGCTGCAGCTGCTGGCCTGAGCCCAGGCCAAGACTGGCTCTACAGATCAGCTACTGTACGACTGGATGAGGCCGTTACTCAGAAATTTCCTCAAGTGCCGTCTGTCGGCCGGGTGACCGGACATTAGAACATTTCTAGCCAACTACTTTCTTACTGTTTGAAGTCATGTCACCATCACTTTAGATCTTTTAAGTGTGTCATTGACTGTATCATCAAAGACTTCAGTCATCAGACGCCTGGATCTTAAGTTATCAGAGGAACAAGCTGAGCTAACGTTAGCTGCAGCTCGGCTCACAACCCCTCCTCGATGTCCTGTGTCAGCCAAAGAGCGCTGGAGAGACACTGATTTAACATGAAACTGCTTTATTTACTATTTGAATTATGAGGTTCATTTTGACCAAGGGAGAGACATTTGGGGATAATTTGGTCTTGTAAATGAATACTGAAGAAATCCTATCCATATTACGTATGCATATTTATAAAAGATAACAATGGCATTAATGTGGCAGTAACAATTATTTACCATCTCTGTTATAAGGTGGCGGATCTCCTCCTCTACTCGGAGGGTAAGGAGCTCCTGGACCTCCTTGTTTTCCCAATATGCGAACATTTTTGTCTGCTCTTCTTATGTTTTTTGAGTTAGCTGCTAACTGCTAGAAGCTGCTTTTTAAATTCTCAGCGGTGGGTCGCGCACATAACACATCGTCACAACGTCTCATCCATGGTCCCGTCCTGCCGGCTGTCCCTTATATCTTTTATAAAGAACAGCGAGGGACAATAATGCCGTGAAATTCCCACCTTGAGCATAAAGTGTAAAGGGGACTACAGTTTCAACAGCCCTCCTTATCCCCTGCCCGGCGAACAATTTCACCCAACTGGACGCTGGTACACAAATCAGCTTCACTACATTCTCGGAACCCATCGGCTGTATTCGGCGTCTGACTTCCGGCAGACGGCGATACAGCCTCTGGGAGCAGACCCCCGATTTTTTGGCATTCCGGTTTGATTTGGCCGGAGGAGGCAAATTTCCGTTTCCGACTTCCGTTTATATATAAGTAAATATTCTGAACCATTGCGATGAATTCAGAGTTTGCAGTGACGCCAATTTTGTTCCGCCTCGTTCACTGCACAGACCATTTAACCTGGCAACAACTGCAGCCGGCTCAAATGTGATTGGTCAATATCACGTGGACTACAAACAGCCTACAACCAGAAACCAGAGCTCTTCCGCTCTTCTTCCGGAGGCAAGATCTCCGGGATTTGCCTACAGACTCTACATTCACTGAATGTAGAGTCTGTATATAGAGACTAGCTTCACTATAACTCGCAGCATTCACAGACAAACACTTGTCTTTATCTGGACACATTTTCCCCACAAATACAACATGCTAACGTTTTTAGCACAATCCTATGGCATTTTACATTGTATAAATTAGCCTAGCGGTCAGCAAACTTTCCTTTCCTCATATGAAGCCAGGGACAACAGCAACATTTAACAAAGGTAATGCTACAAAATTCAACTCTTCTTTTTTTGAGTTAGCTGCTAACTGCTAGAAGCCATGAAATTCCCACCTTGAACATAAAGTGTAAAGGGGACTACAGTTTCAACAGCCCTCCTTATCCCTGGCTGGCAAATGTTTTCACCCAACTGGAAGCTGTATGCACTTATTTCTGCTAAATCAGAGTGCAGTGTCTTAAAATGGAACAGCCGTGGAGGAACTCAGCTAAAGGAAGTTGGTAAAACCGAGTGTCAATAACGCTGTCAGTGCAGGTTATGTCACGATTCTCAGAGTCGCTCTCTGGTTCTTGTGTTTGTGTTGAGAAGTTTCTAATTAGATTTGTAAAACCCAAAGAACGCATAATTAAAAACAGAGAATAGAAACAACAGAGAATTCAGCAATATTAACAACAGTCTTCTGGATTCCGCAGCTGTGTTCAATATCAGGCTGTCGACCCTGCTCTTTCTTTGGAAATGCTTTCTCCCTCCTCTCTTTGCACTTAAGTTGTGGTTACATAAACAACACACTGACACAGTCAGAGCTGGCGGTTATGCAACAGTAGGCCACTCTATAGTGAACCATCAGAGCTTGGCCTTTGACTTGCTTTGGACTATTCCCTCAATACACTCTGTACCTTCAAATGAGGACAGAGAGGCTAATGTAAGCTATAGCTGTATGAATGGATGCTTATCCTTGGGCACTTCAGGCAGCAAAGAGAGACGGACAAAAAGGAGGAGAGAGAAGAAAATAACTAAGTCTGTGAAAGATGTTATGCAACTAAAAATGACTGCCCTCTGAACTTCACCCGAGGTTTCTGCACGAAACTTAAACTTTGTGCTCCACCGGCCAATCACATCACAGCTGTAGCTGTGTGTAGAATGATGATTTGGCCAGAGGCAGGTCAGGGGCCAACGCAACGGACATGCATCACCACAAAATCTTGTGTTTGCTCAACACAGGTCACTCCCGTCAGGATGACATGACTCGGCAATGTTATGAAACAACACTATTCTAGGGAGGTGCGTCTCAGACAGGACTGTACTGTACTGTTCTAGGCTTCAAAGCTTCATTCACAACGTTGACATTCAAATTCTCCATCAACATTTGAATGCTCCTTTGCATCTCTATTCATCCTGTTTTAACCCAGTATTTCTGCACAGTTGCAGATAAAGATTAGATGACACTAATAATATTAGTGTCACACTGTTTGTAGAACAAGATTCCAGCGGTGGCTGTGTCCGACTCATGTGATCTAAACATTTTCAGTATCTCCAGAGTGTTGTTAAATAAAAAGTTAAAGTGTATTTAACAAAGACAGATGTATTATTTTCCAAAATTCACAACATGTATTTATGTAACAAATTATTCTGCTTCCATCCATTGTGTTGGGGGTTAAGTGGGATTTATACTTCTGCGGCAGACCCTACGTACTTGGCCTACACTGTTGTGAGCATTTAAGGTAAAGTTTAGTTGATTCAAAACATACATTAAACACACATTAAACATGTCTTAATAGAGACAGTTTCAAACACAAGTACACAAATCAGCTTCACTATAACTCGCAGCATTCACAGAAAAACACTTGTCTTTATCTGGACACATTTTCCCCACAAATACAACATGCTAACGTTATTAGCACAAGCCTATGGCATTTTACATTGTATAAATTAGCCTAGCAGCTAGCAGACTTTTCCTCTACTCATATGAAGCCAGGGACAACAACAACATTTAACAAAGGTAACGTTACAAAATTCAGCTCCATTACAACTCACAAGGTTCACTGACAAAACAACTGTCTTATACTAAACATGTTTTCCAAACAAATACAACATGCTAATGTTATTAGCACAAGCCTATGGCATTTTACTTTGTATAAATTACCCTAGCGGCTAGCAGAGATTTCCTCTGCTCATATGAAGCCAGGATAAATCACACACAAGACTTAAAATGCTATTTTTGTGGAGGCTTTATTGTCTTCCCCATTTATTGTTTCTTATCTGTGAAATTAAAGTAAATCAAAGCTTTGTTTCCACTGAGGGAAATGGTTTCAGCTTACAGAAACAGACAGGAGGTCTGCGTCACTGTGATGTGTAGTTACATTTCTGGGGAGGTGCATGTCAGACTAAAGCGTAGGGTATGGCATAAGCTCTGCGTTGGCGTAGACTGGTTGGCTTAGCCTACCACAAAGACTGGAAAGAGGGAGAAACATCCACTCTGCCTCTGTCAGAATGTGGAAGGTGAGTTTAGTTACCCTTCAGACTGAGCCAGGCCAGCCAGTTCACCCTGTTTCCTGTCCTCTCATCTAACTCAGCGAAAAAAAGAACAAAATGTGGAACTATGGCTGTAAACTTGCTGGCTGGGTTGTCATCTAAAGCTTGGCCCACATTAAAAGATTTTTCAAATGTTAACCGAGACACCACACATGACGACATGTATGATACATTTGACAGCTCTGTTCCTAGAGATCGTGGAGAGCAAAGATTTACCAAAAACTGCACAAAACAGATTCCATTCACAAATAACCAGAGTACCGACTCTCACAAGTTGCCGCAGTGTGAATTGACCCGTCTAAGCTCAACTCAAGCTGGCAGATTTTTTCACCTGCAACTCAGCTTGTCAAGTCACCAGCGGCTGGTTTTAGCAGCTGGTAGTGAAGTCTGCTGGCCAAGGTAATTACAAATTGTTCACTGCTCACTGTCCACAGACGGACAACAGTCTTCTGTCCCCGCCAAGACCGAGTCTGTCTCATTTACTTCCCCACAGCTGTTGACACGTACGTAGGCCTCTGTAGTAACGTTGTGTTGGTGTGGGCGACAGTGGGTGACTGCTGCTGCTCGCTGTATGAATGCATGTCACACACATAATCACTGATTGATTTACCTGCCCTGGTTATTAAAATTATTTTGGTGTATTTCCGGTCGATCTCAAGCTCAGGTCATCTCGTTGATGTTGGTGCCGGATTTCGTCTCATTGCAAATCAGGAAGATCCGGCAAGATGATCTTTAGAACCATTAAACAATCGGGGCTTTGCTGATGATACCCAGTACAAGGTGACGAGGGACACCATCTTAATTGTGATGCAACCAATCATACATGAAAACATGATAACCTTTTATAGAGAGCTGTGATGAAAGATATGTTTCTGAGCTGACAAACTGCTGCAGCTTTTAACAACAACAACAACAACGTGAAATAAACTGAAAATAAAAAGCTTTGGTTTCCACACAGTTCCAAGATTAAACCATCAGAGCGTTCACAGGTCAAATACATATATGAGAAAAGGCCTCCCCACAGAGGGGGTGTAGTGGGTTTCTGTGACACACCTGGAGTTCCACTCGGTGTGCTTGGTGGGAGGCAGCCGTGCATATCCTGGTGTGATGGCGGAGGAGAGCCGCGGGCTGGCCACTGAGAAGAGGAGCTGGAAACCCACGAAGCTGCCAGCTACCACGGTCAACTCTCTCGTCTCCATCACTCACCTAAACACAGCAGAGGAGGAGACAGGAAGGGAAGAGTGGGGGGGGGGGATACAGAGAGGGGGTGATACACATGGACAGGTTCAATCGATGACTGTCAGTCATCCAGGGCAGCACCAGAAGTGAAACTGAGGTGGCGGTGGTGGTGAAGGTGCAGCAGCACCCTGTGTGGTTCATCCAGTCCACAAAGAAAAGAAGAAAGGGGAAGAGACAGGAGGGGAAAAAAGAAAAGCCGAAGACATGGGCTGTCTAATGCAAGTGACATGAGCGCCTTAGACAAGCGGGGCAGTCCATAGACGAAAAGGAGAAAATGAAAGGCACTGGAGGTTCAGGGCAACAGAGGGAAAATACAGAAAACAGAAAGAAAGTTATTGGGTGTTGTGAATACAGTGTGTAGCACAGCATTTGGATTTGGAATGAAAGGTCTCCATTTATATGCATATTTTGCAAGGGGATTACAGTGGGTTGTTTAGGACACACCAAAAATCCCTGAGAAGAAAACAAAGGCTGAGCGAGGAAAGAAAAGAGGATTGTCAGGATGGAGACATAGCTTCAACTCATGGGACAGAGGCAATGCAAGACTGTGCAACAAGTTTTAAGGCTGTATTTTACCTCAATGGTGCTTTTTTATTTCACTCATATCTTTATTTAAACCAACCATCTAATAGTATTTGTTATTTTAGTTTGGTTACTTATTGCTGACACTCATTTATCTTACAGATTTAAAGGAATACTTCACCCACAAAATGATCATTTGTATATCAACTCCTCACCCTGTGTTACGTTTAACTCCTGAGGAAAAGGTTTTTGAACAAAGAATCCAAAAAAGAGAAAACTCTTGATGAATTCAAGTATGTCTGGTTACTTTGTGCAACACACTCTTGCAGCGCAGAGCGTACTCTGGGCACAGACAGAGCAGCAGAGCACCAGTCAAAGTGAGATTTAGGGTGTGTTCACACCTGCCCTGTTTGGTTCGATTCAATCAAACTCAAGTTTGTTTGCCCCCTCAGTGCGGTTTGTTTAGGCAGGTGTGAACACAGCAATCACACTCAGGTCTGCACCAAAACAACCGGACCGAGACCTTCTTGAAGAGGTGGTCTCGGTCCGGTTACAAACGAACTCTGGTGCGGTTGGTTTGTGGTGAGAAGGTGTTCCAACCTGGATCTGAAGCAACTGTCACATGACACATTGTTTGAGTCCCTGATTCAGACCAACGGAGACGACTCTAGGTCTGAGAGCAGCCTTAACTGTTGATTGTGCTGGGTCTAAAACTTTGCCTCTGCAGCGGCTGCTCCTCTCATGCATTGATCTGATCTAATCAGCTCTAATAGGATCAACTAATCAATCATCCACCCCGCAACTTAAACTCCACAGGCTAACTCTTGAAGAGTTCTGCCTGGGCCTGTGAATTCAGGTTACACTGGATATACAAATAGTCATTTTGCATGTGAAGTGCTCCTTTAAGTATTATTATCAGTGTTGCAAGTATTTGCCAGAGACAGAGTTGAAGTGGTGGACCAATACATATTTAAACTAATGAGAACAAACACAGACGCTGGATGTAGACATGCCAGCTACTGACTATAAACACATGCACATACACAGAGTAAACACTGACTGAAGAGCTCTGTTTACTCTCACTCAGGTCAACAAACTAGAAGCCTGTCTTTTCAAATCACAGGCAATCAGCGGAGATGGACTGAAATAGCACTGTGTTTGCAACTGCAGCAAAATCAGCTTGTTCAAATGGTCTTTTTCAGGCTTGGTTAGATGACAAAAGGGAAGAAAATTAATCTTTGAGTCCGCAAAGGTTGTTTTTCCATTCACCGTCGATTGACGTAACCACTCTGACCGTAGACTTACTGGTTTTCTGGAGCTGCTTACGTTCAAGAGCAAAAAACGAGATTCTGTTCTGAGAAACCTGATGTCTCAGGGTCGGACAGGAACATCAACAACTCTCTTGCGTCATTCCCAAGATATAAAAAATACAGTACAGTAGTCGGAGCAATCTGCAGCCCTCAACTTGGATTGAAAACTCCTGACACTGCTACCAGTTTTTCACTGTTCCTTATTTCCATTTTTATACTGCTGCAGACAAAAATAATCACCTAGCTTTGTCTCTCTTCCACTACTCAAGCTTTTACAACTACAATTACAGCAAAATTGACCACGTACCTACAAAAACAGAGGCCCAAAAGGTCACAAATGTTCACAAGCTGCGCTGTTTGCTAAAGTGCATCCTCATCATGACCTCTCAGCTAATACAACACACCGTGCTGACGCTGGTCTGGACTCTGGCCTGGGAAATGTACTGAAATTGAGATTAAACCACAGAAATGATGCAAGACATTTAAAACTACTTATTCAAGGAGAGCTGGCGATTAGGATTGTGCAAGGTAAAGATTACTATCGACTGCCGGACACAAACGTAGACTATAACGCAGCCATATATTTTGTGAAGGCGTCCTCGCTGCAACGTAAGTCATTTAGCCTCTGAGAAGCACATGACACTTCAGGCATGCAGCCTACATTAAGTTCTATTTTTACTCTTAAAACGTCCAGTGTCATACATGCACACCGTTCTGTTAAACACAAGGAAACAAAAGCACAAGAACAAGCTGCCAAGGAAAACAAAGCACCACAAGACAAAGTGCCACAAGCAAAACCCATCAATTTGAATAGTGCCATGAAGATTACAGCGTTGCTCGGAGCCACCAGAGGCAATCTTCAGAGCAATTTTCCACTTGAGCTTTAGAAACATCTGCAGAATAAACTTCAAAATGAAAATAGAAAAAGGGAGCCTGACAACTTTCAAATGCACGTTCCCCACGAATCAAAGCAGCTGTAATAGACATGCAACTCTTATTCCACTGTGCTTTCCAATACTATATTCTCTACAAGCTGGCATTTGTAACAGAGAAGCTGAGGTGGGCAATTCTTGTTGGAGGAGCCACACAAGACTGTGAGAGTCTCTTATTGTCCCCAGCAGCAATGCACATTCCTGGGCCACGTTGATCATATGCAGCATGTGCCTGAATAATTCATTGGCATTCTTCACCTGGCAGGCTGGTTCACACTGCCCCATGGGAAGAGGCAGCTCACAGAGCCTCCTCACTGCGGTTGACAGACCCGGCAGGGGAGGTGCTGCTCTGCCGTGCACGTTTGACCTTGTTCCGCCGGACTATCCTGCTGCTGTCAGCAAACCATGACCCCGTGACATATCGACCAAACATAAATAATAGCGGTTCAATTTTCCCCTGTTCCTCTGGAAATACAAACCGGGCTCCTGTCTCTACCGCATTGCTACAGCACACCAACGCTGTGTTGCAAACCTTGGCCAGCCTGATCTCACCAATCTCTGCAGGCAGGTTGAGTCATGTCATGAATACTGATAAATAACTGCTGATGAATTTAATCTGACTGACATGTTTGCAGGTAGCATCCTACAGTGAGTGGTGACGTGCAGCCTGCACACAAGCAGCTGGTTCAAAGAGTGTGTTGCATTAATTGTCCACCTCTCCTTGATGAGCCCATTATCATTTCTCTTTGAGGTAGAAGCAGTGCATGGTGAAGGAATAACGGCTGAAACGAGTTGCAATATGAAGCAACCCGTTTGGATTTTAGAAGCAAAGTTGCTGGTGGAAACAGCAAAAAGAGAAAGCTACGTATGCTGTTGTTGCTGCTGCCACAGACGAGCCAAGACAGAGCTGTTGCAGTATCAAGATTTAACGGTTAAACTGTGTCTAAAATGAGTCACGTTAACGCATCACGGTTTATATTCGGTGTGGTGGAAGGAGCAAGGGGAGCTCTGTTACCTGCTATCCGTCGCATAGGTCTGTGTAGGCGGATAAGCTCCCGTTTAGCCGCCGTCTTCTCCACTTTCTTACAACTTGACGTTAGCTAGCAGGTCGGCTAAACGGCTCCAGCCCGCTGGCTCTCTTCTGTCTCGGCTGTGCGACCCCTGGAAAGAAAGACGGGGAGGAAACAGGAGCCTCCTCCGGTACGTGAACACAACCGAGTCCCAACAACCGTTACAGCCCGGAGAAAACGGCTTCCCTCTCCGCCTTATCCCGCCGCTGCCATGTGTGTAGAGTTATGAGTCCGATAGAAAAGTTTTTAAACGTTTTATTTTGGCGTTCACAGAAAGGACCGACCGTTGACGTCGACACGTTCCCACCCCTCGTGCACACGCCCCCCCGACAGAGGCTACGCCCACGAGGAACAAAGGCCATATGTAATATTGATGATGATAACATGCAGCAGAACAGATAGTGGAGACTTAAAGGAGCACTTCACCCACAAAATGAACATTTGTGGCGCCACATTACTTCGTGTCACTCTCATGCCTCCACAGAAAACAGTGAACATATTGATTTATTGATTTATTGGGGACCAATCAATCTATAATAACTGCACAACTATATCTAAACATATATCAAAACTATATAAAAAATGTCACATTATTTACAGGAAGAAGCAGATATAGGCTGTGTCTGAAATCATTCACTACTCCCCACTCACTATGTGGGAGTGCTATGTAGAGGAGTAAGGGCCATTTCATAGTCGACGCACACAACGCGAGCAAGCGAAGCAAGCAACACGAGCAACGCACTTCCTTTCGTAGTCAACACATTGAACGCAAGCGACGTGGGTGACACTTGGAATGCAATACATCGCTCGCGCAATAGGGTGTAGCAGAGTCACCAGTACATTCCGGCTAGCTAGTACTGCTATTTTATTAGAGTGCAGGGCACTAGAACTGTTATATAAATGGGGGTGTGCCCGTACGAGTTCGCAAAGTTTTTCCTCCTCGCCCGCCTTATTTCATACCTGCTTCTTCTGTGAATAACAAAAAGTGATTAATTTCAAGTATGTCGCTTGCATTATCACCCCCGCTGGCAGCGCATGGTATTACACGCATCGCTGCATTGCGTATCAAAAAAATGGATAACACATTTTGAGATGCAAGCACACATCATGGCGGCCAATGCGTCTCGATGCGTCCCAATGCGTTCGCATCTGCGTGCCTTTGCGTCGACTATGAAACGGCCCTTAAGGCCCTGACACACCAAGCCGACGGTCGGCCGTCGACCAAAGTCAGGCTGTCGGTGAGCGTCTGTCGCTGTCGGAACTTCGGTGTCGGCAGCGGCGGCACTTCGGTCGATTGAGCGTGTTGAATCGGTGGCGGGGCTTGTCAGTGACAGAGATCACTCTGATTGGCTGTTCAGGTTTTATTCCCTTGCCCCTGTAGCGAGTGAATCTGCCTGTAGTGAAACCGGGGCTAACTGGTGCTTCCTCCTCAGGCTCCACTTCACTCAGCTGCCCGACAGATCTGCTGCCTCTCCCACTTTAACCTGAATAACAAACCGCTAGCTAGCTGGGAGCTGCTAGCGGAGCATTAGTCGCAGCATGACAGGAGGGAAGCACAGCCAGTTAGCCTCCACTAGCTTCCCATCTAGCCCCCGCTCTCCGTTTGAATTGAAACGGAGAGCAATACGCCATATGTCAAACACAATAGAAGAACGTTCTGCACAGTGATTTGTTTTCCTCTTGGTGCAAGTGATAAAAACAATGATAAACTCAAATCACATACTTCCATTAGTGCACTTCCATGTAGTATACTATGTGCACTATGTACTTATTGGCGTAGTGCGCAAATTTCGACAGGGTAGTGTTGTCTCAAACCAAACACGGCCGTTATGCACTCACCGGAAATGACAACCGCAAATTAGCTAGTTAGTAAACTAGCATTAGCATTTGCCTTATCGTTCGTGGTACCAAATCATTATAGACTGCTAAATTAACCCATTAAACATACTGCTGGCTTATACTTGACAACAGTATAGTGGTGCTTAGTGCAAAAAACACATGTATTTGTTCAATGCAGCAACGTTCACGGTCGCACAGTCCTCGGCCGCCATTTCCAGTTTGAAAAGTGGTTCCTCCCCTTCTGCTACATAGCCAAGATGGTGACCATTGAGAGCGAGAAGTGTCCATAGTTCCACACTCAACTTCTTGACCGTTTTGAGTGCACCATCCGTGTACTCATAGTGCACTGCATTGTTCCATACTTCTCAGTGTGAACGCACTTATGCACTCAAAATATTAAGTGTAAGTACAGAAGTACGTGATTTGAGACACAGCAAACATTTTAACCTTATGTAGTATAGTTAGCTTCTATGCACTTACTAATATTGGGCACAGCAGACGTCTTTGTACGCTGATGTAGCGGTGATGTTGATGCAGCAGTGCTAAGTTCATTTGTAAGCTTGTAAGTAGTCCCAAAAGTGCTAACAAAACGTAAACAACCCGGCATACAGTACAGGCCAAAAGTTTGGACACACCTTCTCATTCAATGCGTTTTCTTTATTTTCATGACTATTTACATTGTAGATTCTCACTGAAGGCATCAAAACTATGAATGAACACATGTGGAGTTATGTACTTAACAAAAAAAGGTGAAATAACTGAAAACATGTTTTATATTCTAGTTTCTTCAAAATAGCCACCCTTTGCTCTGATTACTGCTTTGCACACTCTTGGCATTCTCTCCATGAGCTTCAAGAGGTAGTCACCTGAAATGGTTTTCCAACAGTCTTGAAGGAGTTCCCAGAGGTGTTTAGCATTTGTTGGCCCCTTTGCCTTCACTCTGCGGTCCAGCTCACCCCAAACCATTTCGATTGGGTTCAGGTCTGGTGACTGTGGAGGCCAGGTCATCTGCCGCAGCACTCCATCACTCTCCTTCTTGGTCAAATAGCCCTTACACAGCCTGGAGGTGTGTTTGGGGTCATTGTCCTGTTGAAAAATAAATGATCGTCCAACTAAACGCAAACCGGATGGGATGGCATGTCGCTGCAGGATGCTGTGGTAGCCATGCTGGTTCAGTGTGCCTTCAATTTTGAATAAATCCCCAACAGTGTCACCAGCAAAACACCCCCACACCATCACACCTCCTCCTCCATGCTTCACAGTGGGAACCAGACATGTGGAATCCATCCGTTCACCTTTTCTGCGTCTCACAAAGACACAGCGGTTGGAACCAAAGATCTCAAATTTGGACTCATCAGACCAAAGCACAGATTTCCACTGGTCTAATGTCCATTCCTTGTGTTTCTTGGCCCAAACAAATCTCTTCTGCTTGTTGCCTCTCCTTAGCAGTGGTTTCCTAGCAGCTATTTGACCATGAAGGCCTGATTCGCGCAGTCTCCTCTTAACAGTTGTTCTAGAGATGGGTCTGCTGCTAGAACTCTGTGTGGCATTCATCTGGTCTCTGATCTGAGCTGCTGTTAACTTGCGATTTCTGAGGCTGGTGACTCGGATGAACTTATCCTCAGAAGCAGAGGTGACTCTTGGTCTTCCTTTCCTGGGTCGGTCCTCATGTGTGCCAGTTTCGTTGTAGCGCTTGATGGTTTTTGCGACTCCACTTGGGGACACATTTAAAGTTTTTGCAATTTTCCGGACTGACTGACCTTCATTTCTTAAAGTAATGATGGCCACTCGTTTTTCTTTAGTTAGCTGATTGGTTCTTGCCATAATATGAATTTTAACAGTTGTCCAATAGGACTGTCGGCTGTGTATTAACCTGACTTCTGCACAACACAACTGATGGTCCCAACCCCATTGATAAAGCAAGAAATTCCACTAATTAACCCTGATAAGGCACACCTGTGAAGTGGAAACCATTTCAGGTGACTACCTCTTGAAGCTCATGGAGAGAATGCCAAGAATGTGCAAAGCAGTAATCAGAGCAAAGGGTGGCTATTTTGAAGAAACTAGAATATAAAACATGTTTTCAGTTATTTCACCTTTTTTTGTTAAGTACATAACTCCACATGTGTTCATTCATAGTTTTGATGCCTTCAGTGAGAATCTACAATGTAAGTAGTCATGAAAATAAAGAAAACGCATTGAATGAGAAGATGTGTCCAAACTTTTGGCCTGTACTGTATATCCGCCATTGTTGTTGTGGTTCCCGGGTGCCTAATGGGCATGCGCGAACTGGGTTGCAACGTCATCATTTTCCAAAATCTCACATTAAACATATTAATAATGTCACACTGGCAGACAGACGATAGAGAGCAGCAGATATCAACCTGTCCTACAAATGTAAATAATTTTCTGTTTAACCTTTGTTGTGTTGAAGTTTGTCAGTCATGTAATAACTTGTGAGTTTAATGTATAACATTATGCATGAAGCATCACAGCACAAATCAGAGCTAGTAGCGAGCTAGCTTGCTAACTTTCGCTAGCATTATTAGCCCTACTCTGTACTGTAACTATAAAACACTACAGAGGATCAACTGTCAATTTATTTTTGTCACATCAGAGACTGATGACGACACATTGAATTGACAGTTTATTACACAACAAAGAAAAATTGGTAAAACAAACTTAAACGTGTTGTCATAAGTTAAACATGTACAGCAGGTTGTTATTGAGCTGCTCTCTCTCCTCTCGTCCGTCTCGGTGTCCGTCCCATATAGTCTGTCTGTTCCTTTGAAGCATTGCATGATGGGATATATTGCTTGGTTAGTGACCATTAGTTGTACACTCCTTTTCACAGTGCATTGTGGGATACTTTGAGTCCACTATATAGGGTATAGTAATTCCCACAATACATTGCGCAGCACTAGCACTTTGTACATTGTGCCTTTGTACATATGGCGCACGCTCTACCAGGTGAGCTAGCGGGCACCCCTTCCCTGACATTCTTATGCTAACCTTACCCAATCCTACCCCTCTTGCCTAAACCGAACCAATCCAAACAACGAAGGCAATGAGTTCTAGCCAATCAGACGAAGAGTAAGGTGGGTCATACTTTCACCATCCCAGGATTTGCAAGTGTGCGCACTGGGACACCGTCAACTCGGGTGTGATGCCTTTCCCAGCTCTGTCCTCCAACTTCTGAGGTAAATGGAATGCAGCATTTGATTCATAGGTTGTCTGCGCACGGCTCTCAACATGGAGGTGGCTAAGCCGGCGGCTAGCAGCCAACAGTGTTAACAGTACAAACAGTGCAATCAAAGGCAACAGTGCTAACAGAGCTAATGACGTTAACCTGGGAGTAACCTGTTATCTCTCCGTGACAGCTTACTAGCTCTGAACCGTAGTTGGGAACACGCTGGCTTATTAGCATTAATTTAGCTTGGCTTGTTATCCGCTGGTAGCTAGCTTTTAGCAGTTTGGACCACTCCGCTGAAGGAAGAATAGCAAGACACTTGGGTGCCGTTCAGTTGTTCGTCATAATGGCTTTAATGCCGTCTTCACCAGTGAATAATAAACATGGCCTTCTCATGAGGTTGAGCAGTCGTCCTGATCTTATCTAGACACTTGATTCTACTGGTTATTATCACTTGTTGCCACATGCAGTCATCACCCTGACACACCCGAGAGAGAGCTGCTTCACCACACCACATACAACGAAGCACACATCACACATTCAAAGGTTACTCACAAACTCCTCCACCCTTAAAGGGGAAAAGGGTGAGATGGTAACAAACCACAGGGTGGGTGCTACGCTTCCATGATAACACCATACCGAAATCCGCAATAAGTGCAGCAGTGATTAGTTTTGAACGCTTTTAATCATTTGACTTATTCTCCAATCAACAATTACAAACATTCTCTGGTTGTAGGTTCTCTTAGGAAAGGATTTGCTGCTTTTCTCTGTTTTATATCGTAGTAAAGTATGTCTGGGTTTTGTAGTGTTGGTTAGACAAAACAAGTAAATTCCAGACGCCAACTTGGGCACTTACAAACGCACTCCTTTAAATAACAGTGAAACCCTCTCATCCTGCAGCATACAGGATGAGCACACAGAATCACAGAGATTTATGGCATGGTGAGGAGGTCATTATCTTTTGTCTCGGCTTGAAAGGCAGATATGGGTACAACTGTATCTAGCCTATCCCAGCATATTACACAGATGACAGGGAAACACCTTCAGTCACCAGTAAACTTTGGAGTGTACGAGGAAATGGTTACAGCCAGAGGGAAATGTGAATTAATGAGTAACCTTATATGCGGTTAAAGGAATCACATGCAGATTCTGGTATGCTGCATTGTCAGAGCACTCACAAATATGACTGCTGGTCATGACAGTGTGCAAATAGGGTTTTATTTGTCATTTTGGGAGGGTTTGTTCTTTGTCTTGGCAACTGTCTGACCTCTTTGTTCTGTCAGCTTCTGAGTCATTTTGCAGAGTCAAGGTTGTCTGTCTGGTTCCACCGCAAGTAACCACACAGGGAAGGAGCGTTTTTTTTTTCCTCATGCTCACACACTGGCCTGTATCGAAATAGAAATCTCTATTTTCTTCCTCCACGTTATTTAGTGGGTAGCCTTGGGCTTACGTTGTGTGGCACCAAGAGCTCAGCAGGCCCTCTGTGCAAGGTTAAAATAGACACAATGAGTTACACTTGAAATAAGATAGGTACAAAGGTATTGGTTTTATTGAATTGAAAATGAATCACTCCAGTGCTTGGGTTCATTCTCACAAAGAGAGGGAGTGAGAACTGGATCGTACCCTCTATTAAAGTAGCGAGTGAGTCAGAAACAAGCGTGGAGACAGAGACATTTAAAAAAAACTTGAGTGCATGTCGACTGAATGAACGTTAGAGACAGATATATGAAGCCAGCAGTATTCACTTAGTGCACAACCAGATGCAACCCAGGAACGAACATGCTGCAGGAGACATCTGAGGCATTATGGGTCAATTACAACCAGAAAGCACAATTAAAATTAGATTATGACACAATCCAGTACAAATTTAGAGAGGAGAATTAGATTTTAATGTGGAAATTCAAATTTGTTTAATATTTCCTCTCCAGTCTTGCAGAGAGGAAATAAAAACGGGGCATTGTGATTGACTGACTGAGTGTGTGAGAAAGCACACAGAGATGGGTAAATGATATTTGTGTCGATTGAAAGAGTGTGTCGAGACAGGATGAATCTAATCCTTCCTCTAACAATGAAGAGCCTCGTAGATTTACTAAACATCAGCTGCTAATTAGAGCAGATCAGGTGCCAATCATAGAGGCAGCATTGTGAAATGAAGAGGTGTGGGGAAAATAATGCATTCAAGCAATGTCATACAATGACGGGAGCACGCATGCAAGCGGGCTATCAATTGGTTTCTCTGGTGCATTGAACTGTAAAGTCTCTGGAATCTGTTGTGTAAAAGTATCTTCTTGTAATGTGGGCGAACTGGCCCTTTAAAATGCTTGTTAAAGGAATAGTTTGACACCTTGGCAGGTACATATTCACTTTCTTGCTGAAAGTTATATTGGAAGATTGATACCACTCTGATATCATATAAAGTTGGAGCCAAGAAACAGTTAGCTTAGCGTAGCGTAAAAACTGGAGGAAATGCTCGTAGATGGATTTTGATGCCTTTGGACAGAACCAGGCTAGTTGTTTTAGACCTGATTCAGTTGTCTGGTTTTTAGGGTTAGAAAAGACATGGTTTGGCTCAGCATTCACGTGGGAAGCTCTTGGGTGAAAGTCCTGGGTTTGATGGATTCATCCACCTCTGCTCCCACCCGCACTATATGGACTTTCCAGTTCTTGATATTTCATAGTTTCTGGCAGCGTTACAAACTGATGTGTGAACGCACTTAGGCACTCCAAGTAGCTGGGGCGGCAGTGGCTCAGCCCACAGGGAAGTGGTTTGGGAACCAGAGAGTTGTCTGCTTAAGCCTCCGTCTGCAACCAAATATGGAGTGTGGACTGGTAGCTGGAGAGGTGCCAGTTAGCCTCCTGGCCACTGCCAAGGCACCCCTGAGCAAGCCAAAATGTTCGTGCTTGGGAAACATTGTATGACTGGGTGACAGTAGCTCAGTCCATAGGGACTTGGGTTAGGAACCTGAGGGGCGCTGGACCAAGTATGGAGCATGGACTGGCAGCTGGAGAGGTGCCAGTTCACCTCCTGGGCACCCCCAAGTGCTTGGGCCTGTCCATGGGCACTCTGACATCCCTCCATTTAATGCATGTTTGTGCATGTATGTGTATTCACATCATTATTATTAACATCATTTAGATGATGGTTATGGCCCACTAGCTACACAATGTGAAGAGCAAAAGGAACCAAAAAAATCCATTCTCTCTGGCGGCTGCAGGCCTGCAAAGAAATTGACCAATCACAGCCATCCGGTCCGCATGGGAGTTACTCCTTACTCAAATTTGCACTCTCTCTCTCTCTCTCTTACCCTCCGTCCAATCCCATCACTCCATTTTGACACTCCTCTGCTCCTCGTCCCAACCCCCCTCCACATTTGAAAGTACGAGCGGTTTGTAAGGCCCTCGGGATGGGCGCGCTGCAGTTTGTTTACAATGGTTGCTAAGCTACTAAGAGCAATGCTAACGTTAGCATCCGGCGGTATGTAGGCAGCTGAGACGGTGACAACACTCCGTTCCTGGGGAAGGTAGAATGGTCTGCAGGATATTGAGAGAGCCTCAAGGTCTGGACAACAATGGTGAGCAATGATCCTGCTGTTGTTACACCAGTTGTTATGGAGATAAACACAGAGCCCCCCTCCTTTCCTCTTACTGGACTCGATGTTTCTGTCCTGCTGGTGGCTAGTGCGGCCCGCTAGCTGCACCGCAGCATCGGGTGTGAGCGGGTGAAGCCAGCTTTCTGTTATGATCATAATCCCACCGGTCTATACAATCAATCAAAGCCCAATATCACAAATCACAATTTGCCTCACAGGGCTTTACAGCATATGACATCCCCCTGTCCTTTGGACCCTCACATACGTAGCGGATAGAGGCAATCAATAGCTCCAGTTCGTCCATTTTGTTTGAAATACATCTGACGTTTGTCAGGAAGATGCTCGGCAGTGACGGAGTGTGAGGGTACTTCTTTAGCCTAGCCAATATCCCCGAGCGGCGCCCGTGCTTCTGCCTTCATTCCCTCCGGCGTCTGCGTCGCATACTCGGGCAGCAGATCCACAGTGACTCCGCAGGTCTGCCAATGGCGTCTGGGATGTTGTGTGCCTTTTGAAAGTCTCTCGTGATGTCAGCCTTGCACTTCGAGCCGATGTCGATAATGTCCTGCCGACTATACACAAAATCTGCTCGACATGAGCAGAAAAACGCAGACAAAACTACATATACAGGAAAGCTAAGAGCTGCTGCACTGTCGCGTGCCGCCATGTTCTGTCTTCTCAGTTCCTTTGACCGACGGAGAAAGCTAGATTTGGGCCTGAAAAGTGATGCTGATACAACAGAGTTTTTGTTGAACAGGTAATATTACGTTTTTACTGTGGATGTTGTGACATAGATAACTGTATGCCAATGCTGGCTTGTGACTGTGAAAGCTGCCGTTAGTTTTTTGTGTGGTTAGACAGGAGGGGGTGTGTCGTTAGGAGGCTTCGAGGGGAGGGGGACACAAGCTCGGAGGGGAGGATCATGGAGCACAGAGGGAGGGGTGTGTGTGTGGGGGGGGGGAATGCTTTTTCAAATCTTTCTCATCGTCTTTCTAAACGTAGACCATAGCTTTAAAGGTGCCTTTTGCGTCGGTGTCTGATGCCGAAGTCACTAACAAAGCGGTGGTATTTGACGGGCTGGGAATGAGAACGGGTTGCAAATACCTACATATATTTCTACAATGCTTCGGCGTCCACCGCAGTAGTTGGCAACAATTCACAAGTTTGAAATGTATATGTAGTCCCAATCCTTCCACTACACAGGCAACATGACAACCATTGAGGGTGAGAAGTGTCCAATGTTCCACACTCAACAGTGTGACTGATCTTAAGCGCAATATACCGTAGGCAACTGGACTTGCCTGAGTTTCTTGAAGATGTTCCACCTCTCATCCAAGAGGCTTCTTCAGTTTTAATTGACTGGTGCAGACTCCGCATCAGATACAGCACTTAAGAATACCATGACAGGCATTTTGCCATACTTCTCAGTGTGAAGGCTGAAATAGCAAGTAAAGTCCAAAAGTTTCCGATTTGAGACACAGCATCTATCTTTATACTCAGCTGAGCTAACCAGCTGCTGGCTGTAGCTTCATATTTACGGTAGAGACAAGTGGTGGCTATAGGCTGGGTAAACTTTTTTTTTTTAGCACAGATTTTGACCTGGATGACTTTAGCTATCAGAAAACAGAAACCACATCAGTTACTGTATACCTCCAGGAGTGTGATGTGGATACACAAGACTCTGCAGGGTGTTTGTTCACCTCACTGCATCTTCTCCTCCTGCTCAAACAAGTGTTTTGTAAGCTCACCTCCCCACCATCTAGGATCCAAACCATAACTGAGGTCCAGGTTTTTGCTGCTCTAACTTTTTATACAGTATATATATCTTCATACTGCTCAGCATATGGACATCCACTGCAGGGCTACTATAAACCAATTACCTCTCTGTCCTGGGCTACAAGCCAACCACCTCTCTCCTTCCAGCAAATGCCCTCAAGGTTGAAAAAAAAAAATCACTTCACACAGACTTTATGCTTGGTTTAAACAGAACCAACAGGGATGGCACTGACCCAAAGACTCAGCAGGCCTGCAGAGCTCTACACTGCCCTGCTGTGGCCTGCCCTTCGTCCTAACTTGCACCTTGACGAGAACAGCCCTCTGGCCTGCAGTGAGATTAAGCAGCCTGCTGTATTAAATTACTCTCCTAATATAATAAACAGTGTCGTTGTTGTTCTCATTATCATCATTACAGGGTAATTACAGTAAGTCATCGGGGACATGAAATCTCCATGCTCGAAAATGTAAATTAAGGATTTGTTTAGTGAGTCTGACTAAATTAATTAAATCAATCGGCTAACAAAAGCTTTCGAAAAGAGACTTTGAAAATATCGAGTTCAGTACAGAGGCTTTATGGTTTTGTTTGGTGATTGTTGACTGTCATTTTGTATTTGCATATCACAGTGCAGTGAAGAATTTAAATTACATTTTGGGTCGATTTCACACCAAAACTGCAAATATTTGCTCCACTTTCATGTACAATAACTCACCAGAAGTGTAAGGGACATGTGACATGATGTAATATTAATTTAATATGACGAACTTTGAGGAATGATTTGACATTTGGGGAAAACACCAGTGGAAAAGAAGGGAGAGAGTTGCTGCCTCAAGTGAAGGAGTTCAAGTATCTCAGGGTCTTGTTCACAAGTGAGGGTAAAATGGAGCGAGAGAGATGCAGGCACTGCGGCATACCGTCGTGATGAAGAGGGAGATGAGTCGGAAGGTGAAGCTATTGATTTACTGGTCCATCTACGTCCCAACCCTCACCTATGATCATGAGCTCTGGGTAGTGACCGAAAGAATGAGGTTGTGGATACAAGCAGCCGAAATGAGTTTCCTCTGTGGGGTGTCTGGGCTCAGGGCGAGGAGCTCGGAGTAGAGCAGCTGCTCCTTCACGTTGAAAGGGGTCAGTTGAGGTGGTTCAACATCTGATCAGGATCCTCCTGGGCGCCTCCCGCTGGAGGTATTCCGAGCACGTCCTACTGGATAAGTGGACGAAAATGGATGCACGGATTACAAATTTGACTTTTGTTACACATATTACTGCAGAATCTGTTTATAGAGATTAGTTGCCGGCTAACGAGCAGTCCGTTTGGGGGGTTTAGCAGCTGGGGGAGTTTACATTCTACAGTTTAAAACCTTATTGTGGGTATTTTATAGCTGATGACAGTATTTCTAGACAGTATTTATGTCCGTAAATTAATAATTAAATGGTTCTGTATTTGTTCATTCTTGTACAGGTAGCACACAGAACAATGGGAATCTAAATAAACAACTGCCTAAATATGACAATATGAAAAACTTCTTTATTGTATTTTGTCAGTTTATTTGAAGTGGGTGGGATTTTGCGTTGGGGGGCTGAACTTGTGAACTAGCTATAGCCCATAGAAATAGTTTCTATATGAAAACTGTATCTGTGTATGGCCCTCTGCCCTGCTCTGTGAGACACATGAGGTTCTGGGGAATTCACATGATCTTGATTCAGCCTTTGATGTAACAAGGTTAAATAATCAAAGTCTTTTCTCGTTTGCTTTAACAGAAATGGACATATGGACAAAAGCAGAGCAGCAGTCGCTGTCTTTTCTCACCGGAAGAGACGCAGTCATGAGACATGAGCTCCAGACGCACAGGAAATGTCAGCGGCTCTGCCCCGCGGTCAGGGGCATTTGGAGCCTTGATTGGATCTTTTCTCAGATAACCTATAAAACACAATCAGGCACCGGGAGAAGGCCACAAAGAATAATGAAATTATCTGAATAGCGCGCATGAAACACCAGTGGGAAAAAGGGAAGTGATGAAGGTTTAATGAGAAGTACATCTGAGAGAATATACTGAAAAATGAGAAAATATTGATCCATCTGTTCCTGAAAGAAAAGAATGTTCGAGGACAGGAAATACAAAATGCAACCTTAATATTTTAGCTTGTATTTGTGCAGCATGAACCCACAAATAACAACTGTTCCATATTAATTTTAGAGGGACTATATGTGCATATGTGACCAGACATTCAGAGAACTGTTTGCAGATGTGATGGGAAGAATACACGCTGTACAAGCACACATATTCTTATACACATGTGCAGAGGTCCATGCATCTTCATCAGTGTGAGAGTATAATTCAAATTGTGTTCACGCACTGTATTAATATATGAATGCTGTGTTCCTCCTCTGCTCTCCATTTTATGAGGCGAGTTCGAAATGCAGCGTTTATTAAACAGTAACATTAGTCGCAATCCCAAGAAAACACTTGGCGGAATAAATTATTATGCTGCCGTCTTTAGTCAATTACAGTAATTATTAACCTCCCTTGGGCCTTGTGAGTAATGTTTGAACTTACCAAGGCTCAAAATATTTAATTATCTCAGGAGGAGACTAATTAGCACTTTATTGCAGGTAGTGAGTCAAAAACAGCCATTATTCAAACAAATAAACATGCAATTTAAATTCAGTTTAATGCCTGTGTTTCAGCGGCAGGAGAGGTCTGTGTCTTCTGTGGTGTGTATTAACACCATATATATGGTAATACATTGAACATTTCTGAATGAACAGTCTGCTGAGATATTTCACAAGCCTGTTTTTTTCCCTGGAAGGTGCTTTTTTTTGAGAAAATGTGTGTGATTGCTGCCAGCTACTGCTGTTCAGAGCATGTATCGACAAGGTTATTTGGCACAAGCAAATAAATGATTTGGCGCGCTTAATATATCCGTAGGTAAATCAGGGCAGGAGATACTATTTCTAAGATTTTTTGGGGTTTAAATTTCCGCTGCAGCACTCGCCCTCCCAGATATAATTTTATCAATCTCTATCTATTTTGATTTAAAGACAAATGGAAAAAATGTAAATGGAGTTCAGGCTGAATAGATTTCATTTGGCTCAGAGAATCCTAAAAGTACAAGTGCTGCTACACCATGGTGCGTGACTGAGACTTAGAGTTGGCCAAATAGTGCATCTTTGACATCACAGTTTGACATGAGGGGCAGATTCCCAGTGAGGACCCCTGTGTGACAGCTATAATTATTTTTGCATGTACAGTATAGTATATAAAACATTAGAAAACAAACTTGATTATCTAACCAAAATTACAGGGGTGAAATTATTGGGGGTGGAAGGGGGGCAGAACCTTATAGACCCTTTTACTGTTAGTAATCAACATGATGTTTTTTGGTGGGCAAAACAATTCTCCACAGACATTAGCTAGCACTAACTAGCAAGTGGCTTGTTTTAGACGATGGAGGAAGATGATGTGAGTGTGCGTTCAGAAACACTCATTCTAAGTGTGGGAGCGCACTCTGACACAAACTGGAGTGTTGATAAATTGGGAGCGCTGTCTGAACGTAGCGTTGGGTTATCCAGAGCAGCGCACTCTCAGAGTGGCAGAGCGCACTCTGGACACTCTGTCTGTGGAGACGGAGCAGCAGAGCGCCGAGCAGAGTGAATGTGTGATTAACTTAACCGTTGGTTCATTCATGTAGAAATATAACGCTGCGTTTCTTCCACCAACAGGGCTCTCATTTTAGTGTAGAGCGTCAGACTGAATTTACCAACGCACCATGTCAGGTCACTCACTCTCCGGGACCGCCAGTGTTACTTGAATAAGTAAACACTGACCAACGGGACCAGACTGGCCGACCCGTATGCTCTCACTCAGTGGATGGATGATGTCACAGGAAGCCAATCTTACAAAGGAGGACCACACTTGTTTGTTTTGCTATGGAAGCTAACGTTAGCTAATGTGCTAAAAAGTTAGCGTTCCAGAGAAATCCAATATTCCTCTTAATCCCTCCCCAGTTTCTGATGAGGTGGACATATGAGGATTCATCAAGCCCCCAGGAACAGCGTCATGGAGCCCAAAGAGACATTTTCCCATAGACTTTAATTGCGAAAGAGACGTCTGTAAATCAGTGGATAAACTTCTCTTTTGATCCTTTCGGTCTGATAACATTTTGAAAGTCTAAAGAGATGCAAGATTAAATTATTTTATCCCCATTCAGGTTAGCAGACAGCTAAACTTGACAGTAGTCGTTTGGCTGACGGATGTTCGCTGCACGACCGCATTCAGCCACCATAAGTCTCTTGCTCTAGCGGCCCCACAATGTGGAAGATCCAGGTAATTTCATACTGTAGAAATCAAGCTTTTGTTTTGGCTTTGTGGAATGCTGAAGCGGCACACAGGTGTGGTGCCAGTGCCTGGCAGGCGCACACACACAGCAGACAGTTCAATAGCATGTGATGGTAACAGGAGGGGGCAGGCAGAGAGCAATGTCAGAAAACCAGAGTACTCACTGTGAAAACTGTCTCTCCGATACGAAGCCAACCATGGACAGAGGAGAGAAACAAACGCTGGAAAGTCTTGCATGTTGGCAAAGGACAGTCTGACAGTGTGTTTGGGAAGCAACCTCATATTGACAGGAGGTAATGATCCACAGGTGAGCAGCATTAACCTGATGAACCCACATGAGCGGGAAACGTGTGGACAGGTGATAGGCTGGCAGGTAGGTGGGGTGACAAGGCGGGGTGAATTCAAAATTCCTGAATGAGCTGAGGAGATGGCATATATGGGGGATGAACAGTGCCCTATGTGACAAACTGAGCAACTTTAATAGGTATGAACAGAGGCCCATCTCCAACACTGTATCCAGGTATCTTTACACTTCCACTGTCTCTGTGCTCTGTGTTATTTTCTGCAGACCCTCCGACCTTCACTTAGGAAAAATCTGGAAAGTATAAGAAAAATGTTAAAGGTCCAGTGTGCAGGATTTAGTGCCATCTAGTGGTGAGGTTGCAGATTGCAACCAACTGAAACATCTATGGTGGCCGACATGAAAACTGATTATGTGGGAAAGGACGAGCTCTATATGTAGATATAAATGGCAATGAAAACACAGCAGTTTTTGGTGTCAGGTCATTATAAACTAATGAAAACAAAGTTATGATTATTATCTTAGCATGTTTTATTTCATTTCTGCCAATAGATCCGCCCTAAATCCTACACACTGGACCTTTAAGTTGGTCTTACTCCTTTAACCACAAGTTACTAAAGGATCTAAGATGATGTGCTGCAACTTAAACATTTATATCTTGACAGAACAATTCATGCAGCCAATAGCAGTTGCAAATATTAGAAGTGAAACAACATCTACAAAGTGCTGCAGTGCTGGTGAGCTCTTAGTTTACGCATAAGGGAATTAGTTGTACGTGCAAGTGTTGCATATAAACAACACTTTTAGTATCTTGGTTGCAGTTTGGTAAATGTGTGTCATAAAAAACTAATAAAGTAAAATAGTATAGTATATCATAAAAGTCATTAAAGTCCCTCAGTAAAAGTTGCTCTCCGCAGCAACACTTAAAGATGGTGTCTGTGATTTTGAAGCAGATAAATAAACGACATAATGTGTGAATTCAAATCACCCATGGACTGATAATGTGAGGGCGGAACTGATCATATAAATAACACTGTAAACTATAAACAGCCAAACCATGGCACACAGAGATGCTGTGTTTGTGGTGTTTCTATTTTGATGTCTTTTTTAGATAATAAATATCACAAGGGAAGGCTGAGCTCAAATATAGATATGCGGAAATGAAAAAATCCCCCCAAAAATAAACTCCACTCCTGTCAGCAAAAATATAAATTACATTACACTTCCCTTTTCTCACCACCCCGTCCCCTCTAATAATTTATGTACAGTCCCTAAAAACAACAGTGACTGTGCAGCAATGGCACATTAAGGAGTGAGTCGTGCGGAGAGTGACTGCATGTTTTCCATCATTAGTTGCTTTAGAGTTGTTGTTATTCTGATGGTGAACACAAGATGGCATACTTGATACTGTCTTCCAGTAACGGTACTTCAGAGGGCCCAGAGAGGGGAAGCTTTCCTTTTCATTCAATGGCTGTTACATCAGCACGATACTCTAAACTGTATTTATTAGAAAGTGGAGAGGAAAGAGAGAGCAAATAATATTAAAACTTCCAAATCCCTCCGGACACAACCCATCTCCTGCAAGGCTGAATTTTAACACTGAGCTTCATGCCACATTACGTAATATTGGTGGTACTAATGTAAAGCAGTTAGACTCCAACGGGCAGCAGAGCAGCCTATGCCAGGTCCCAGTATGTGTGTGGGGGTGTGTGTGGAGGCGTCAGAAAGGGAGGGGGGGTGCCATAAGTTTGTGCGGTGCCATGCGCAATCTATTCCATTCTACGCCCACACAACTAAACTAACTACTGTAACTAACAAAATGCAGAAGAAAAGCTACTCACGGGTAAACAAAACATGTGCAGATACACAGAGGCACACAAATTCATATGCACCTGTCATTCTGCACCCAGACTGTTGTCAGGATGACTTAACCCCACTTGTCCTCCATCCCGGGAAGTTTGACGAGCGCCATCAGACAAGAGGAGCTAGTCCTCCTTTTTTTTGACACGTGAACAGCTGGGGCCTTCTGTGTTATGACTCCTGCTGCCACATCTGGTGTGTGTGTCTGCGTGTTTACGGGTGTGTGTTTGACGAATTCTGCCACATCTGGGAGGCAGTCCAGCTGTCTCGCTCCTCACACGTCTGGACAGCGTCCTGCAGACACTTAGCTGTCACTCCAGGTTACCTGGAGCCCACCTCACTGTTAGAGGCGAGACACTGGCTACATGTGCATCCACGCTGCCACATCTGCCCTGTGTATGTGTGTGTGTGTATGTGCGAGACTGGGTATCAATGTGTGTATGCATACGTGTCTGTGCAAGTGAGAATCTGTGTGTGTTGGTGCCTGTGTGCGTGTGACACTGGGTACATGTATGTCCTCAGGGCTGAGGCTCCAGTCTTCACACCTCTCAGTTAAAAACACACCCAGAAAGACACACCAGGCACAGTGGCCAGTGTATTTGGGTCAAAGACTCTGCTTCAGAAGAAACATTTACAAGCTTACCTTTCCAAAAACATATTTAAAGAAGATTACATTTAAGACTAACTCATCAAACAATGTCAAACAAAGATACTTAATTTTAAACACATGATAGCACACAACACAAACATCTGTCGAACTGTTGGCAATGTAGGTTTCTGCAAACCGTGAATATGTTACATCTGTTATGTAGCAGATGTGTTGAAACTTTACATTTCTACAACGCTGTGAACATGTGGTTAAACCACTTGGTTTTGGAGGCACAATTCCTGTAATGTTGTATTGGTAAAAAGAAAAACAACTGCTTTGCATGGCACTATACCAGCTAGAAAAACAGTGACTTTTAAGTAAAAAACTACAACTTTATCAGTGAAAGTCAAACACTTTTTTGTGGCACTATCTCCGCGGGAAACGCAGCGAACTCTCTGAAAAGCACCACTGCTTAATTAAAAAATGACCACATTTCATGGTATTATCCCCGTCATGATACGCAACGATGTCTCTGGAAAAAAAACAAACACAAAAAATGCTTTCAGTAAAAAAAAAAAAAAAAAAAAAAACGCAACGTCTTGGTAAAACAACGGCTTCATTGTTAAGAAAACAACCAGTTTTCATGGAACCGTCCCCAGCTGGAAACAGTGTTTTCTTAATAAAAAACAAAACAACCTTTTCTTGTGGCACTATACCGGCAGTAAATGCAGTGATTTCTTAGTAAAAACAACCTCTTTTCATGGTACTGTCCCCGTGTGGAAATGCAGTGGCATCTCTGTGAAAAATAACCACTATTTGTGACAGTATCCCTGAAGAAACACAACGTCTGGGTTTAAAATAACGTCTTCATTGTTAAGAAAACAACCACTTTTCTTGGAACCGTCCCCAGCTGGAAACACAGTGATGTGTCGGTAAAAAAAACACCACTTTATCAATAAAAAACAGCCGCTCTTAGTATCACTAAGGAAATACAGTGATGTGTCAGTAAAAAAACAACTGCTTTTCATGCCACTATCCGTGCAGGAAATGCAACGTCTGGGTAAAGAAAACAACCACTTTTCTTGGAACTGTCCCCAGCTGGAAACACAGAGATGTGTCGGTAAAAAAACACCACTTTACCAATAAAAAACTGCCGCTCTTAGTGGTACTATCCTGGCAGGAAATACAGTGATGTGTCAGTAGAAAAACAACTGCTTTTCATGGCACTATCCGTGCAGGAAACACAACGTCTGGGTAAAACAACGGCTTCATTGGTTAGAAAACAACCACTTTTTGTTGCGCTGTCCCTGGCTGGAAACACAGTGATGTCTCATTAAAAAAAAAAAAAAAACTGGTTTTCATGGCACTATCCCAGCAGGAAATGCAACGGCTGGGTAAAAAACTACGGCTTCTTGGTAAGGAAGCAATCACTTTTACTGGCACTATCCCTGATGGAAACACAGTGATGGGTTGCTACAGAACAACCACGTTTGGTGGCTAAAAAGTCGCTGGAAATGCAGCAATGATTTGCTAAAAAACAACCGGTTTTGAAGCAACCCATCACTGTGTTTCCATCAGGGATAGTGCCAGTTAAAGTGATTATTTTCTCATCAATGAAACTGTTGTTTTTTACCCTGACGTTGCGTTTCCTGCAGGGACAGTGCCACAAAAAGCAGTTGTTTTTTACTGAGACACCACTGCATTTTCATCCGGGGACTGTTGCTAACAAACAACCAGTTTTGCTGTTTGTTGGTTCTCAAACAGTGGCCTGCAGCTCGGCAGGGATGCGACTACTTTCACTCATAGACGCAGTTATTTTAGAGAAAGTTAGCTCTACATTTGAACCTGATGAACCCACACACTCCTGATACTCCCCCTGAATTAGACCTTCTTTTCCCCAAACTGCACAATCTCACAGCTACTGTACATTCTGGATCTTCTTGTTCCAGTACACCGGCAGACATATTTCACACTAAGTGAAAGATTTAAAGTTTCAAACCCCAGGCATTGCTGTTTTATGGCTGCACCATAACTTCAAACAGTAGATGTCTTGTGCATCATTTTATTTTCATGGTATTCGGCATATATTTTTAACCTTGGAATTCTTAACTAGAATTTGAAATATTGAATCTTTTCGTAGGAGTATAAGGCACACATTTGTAAAGTTGGTAACTGAAGAGGTTATTAATTTGGATCTGAGTTTCTTTTTACCTGTCCAGGGAAATGAAAATGAGTTGTCGGGCCATTTAAATTTGTGATCAACGAGGAGGTAAATATACAAGGAAAAAAAACATTGAATGCGTAAATACATGCAGCTATACTTATTTATTTAACTCAGGGACTGTATAAAAATCATAACAGGGAGTGGAGGGTGCACAGGACAAATGACTCTGCAGTAGTTACAGATATTTATCAGCTCCAGCTCCGATCAGGTCCGATTGGTAGTGATGGAAATACGACATCCCTGTGGACACGCTAATTTCACCCCTTTTCCAGCGTGATGGAATTACACACTGCCACAATTTCCGTCCACATCTGTCTGAGCAGCGCTTGAACATTGTTCCAAATTTACTAGCACAGAGTTTGAAAGCAAGACTGAACAAAGCCCCATTTCCACCAAGCAGTGCGGTACGGCTCAGTTCCTTCTTCCACAGTGAAAAGTTGTGGATGGCACCAATGGAACCGTTCTGTGCCGTCCCCATGTTTGGTCCCCCCTCTGTTGGGGTACCTAGCACACAGATCTGGTACTGAAAGGTGGAGCTGTGAACACTGCAGTCTGATTGGTCAGTAGAGGACGGTCACTCTGCTCAGGGCTGAGTTGTGTCTGGTTTTGAGGCTCATGTAACCACTGTTCATACTGTGGAGAGTTTTATTAGTAAACTGTAACTATAAAATGAAAGGATGTTTTGCTGCCTCTCACAGCAGCTGGAGTCTGAGAAAACATAACTTCATTCACTGGGCCGACTGCCGGCAACTTTTAGGGTGGAACGTTAACTTGTGATGTTACTGAATTTTTAAATATCCCATGGAGAGAGACTCTCACTGCAGCCTGTTCTGTTTTGTTCTGAAAATGTGGGCGTGCAGCCTCGTTCTGTGGACGATAAACCAGGTGCAGACTGATAAAGGAGGAAATACAGTGAGTGCTGGACGGAGCAGTGAGTGACAACAACCCCACCCACATTTAGGCGGTGGAAACACTAGGGTTCTACGACCAGCACATTCATGACGTTAAACGTAACAGAAAGGGTTAGTTGTCTACTGGCAATGGGAAAGGAGTCTATCGCCTATTTTTAGCGAGTTTTTACACGTTTAAAAAACCTGCATATACAAAGTTTGCAAATTTTTTAAAGATTATTTTTTTGGGCTTTTTGCCTTTATTGACAGGACAGAGGGTGAAATGGGGAGACAGAGAGAGTGGAGACTGACATGCAGCAAAGGGCTGCAAGCCGGATTCGAACCTGCGGCTGCTGCAGCAAGGCAATACCGCTGTACATGGGGCGCTGGCACTATCCACTACTCTACCAACGCCCCTACAAAGTTTGCAAATTTTGATGGAGAAAAAGGTACAAGACATTTAGAGCTTTGTTGAAACTGCTCTTTAAGTCTGCAGTTAAAAAAAATATCAGTAATGGTGGGGGTGGCCTTGTGCTTTTATAAAGTGGAACGTAACTTCAGTCCCTTGCTCCACCCCTATTATTTATGTACGGTCCCTTAAACTTAAATTGATGATTAAAAAACTCAATGAATGTAAAAATGTCTTCTTCAAAGGCCCAACCATCCAGTAGGTTCTACAGGGAGTTCACTCTTAGAAAATTTTTTACAAACGTAACAGCTAAACTGACCAATTTAGAGCATTTTGAGACAAAAATCTTGAGTCGGGTTCTTAAAGGTTTGTCGATGGAGTGCCATTTTAGGGAGCCAGCATATAACTGAGGACCGCACAGGAAAAGTGTACACACTATGACATTTTTAATCTGTCTTTATGTCATACTATACGTTGACTTTCTTATGAACTTTTTCATTACATTTCTGATAACATAGGCTGCTAACAGTTTACAACAACTATGACAGCTGACAGTGATACCGCCTTGTTTTCGTTAGTGTATAATCACCTAAAAATAAGATTTGTGGTGTTTTCGTTACCTTAGAATGAGCTTTTTGTATCTACATAGGGATTGGGTCCTTGTTTATGGAGATTGCCATGTTGCACCGCCATGTTTCTACAGTAGCCCAGAATGGACAAACTAATTCTGGCTTTAGAAAGGGACATTTATGTTTTTGTGTCTGTCACCAGAGTTAGCAGCCCCTCTGTGATGAGCAGCGTAGGAAAAATATTGATTCTTTTAACGTGAAAATGCTTTAATCAGTGTTTTTACTGGTCTAAATCACCTGAAAGAGGCGTACGCCACTTCCCACTCAAAAGTTGTGATCTATAAAAACAGACTTGATGGGAGAAACTTTGACTCATGCTTATGAACATTTTGGAGACAGAATATTGGTGATGCAGACAGTGAGGTGGAAGCCCGACTGTAGAAATTGTCAAATGTTTTTTGGTGCAAACCATTTTTGGATTTTGTCTGTAAACATATTTTTAGTAGGGTTCCTACACACTGGTTTATAAATGAGATCCCTGGTCTGTTTGTTCTGGAGATGAAGACACCTCTGTGGATATTTCGGCTCCCTGTTAAAACTTCCTGAACAATGAACAATGAAGGAATTCTAACCGGGAGAAGTTTCAGCTGGTTGAAATCTGCAATGCTCATGAACCACATGCAGAATTGCAGAACACCATCGTAGTAGAACCAGTAGTAATAATGTAAATCTAATAAGTCCATTTTTGATTATGATTTCATTTGCTAATGATTATTTCAGATCGTGGTGCGAGGTAGAATTTCTGAGAGGGATGTGTCGTCCCCAATATACTTTATATTACAATTACTGTCTAGTTGCACACAAACGAACAACACGAGACAAATAAGACCAAACACATGCTGCAAAATCTGAATTACAACACAGACTACAGAAGCACATAAAAGATCACACATTATATTGGCTCGTATGAATGAGACAAATATGAATTGGCCAAAAATGCAGGATTTACTGATTTAAAAAAAAAAAATCAGGCCTGAGCTGAAATGATTAGTCAATCTACAGAGAATTTATTTAGGAGGAAAAATACGCACTCATGCATAGAGCAGGAACAAATGCACTTGAATTAAGTTTTACAGCCTTTATTCAAACAACATGGTGACTTGCATTAAAACGCTGACCAGTTCCCACCCCGAGGTCGTCATCAGGGTGCAATAGGCTGAACAAGAGTCAAGCAAACATTTAATAAACTTGGTGGTTTATTTTTTCCTCCCATGTGCTGACCCTTTTCTGCATATTAAAGACAGGGCACCACTACCTCTTTCAGTAAATGTATCTATTTTGATAATTCATGCATCATTTAAAGTCATTTTTTTAAGTAACATGTCTAAAGTTCACTGGCGCAGCTTCTGAGATGAGAATATTTTCTGTCATATTAAACTGAATATCGCTGGGCTTTGGACAGTTGGTCGGACAGATGGGCTTTTTCTCCATTTCCTGACGTTTCTTAAGGCAAAAAAAATCCTTGATTAGTACAGAAAATACTCACACTCAATACTAAGAGATTAATTAATTATGAAAATAATCAGTCCTGATAGAGATGTGAGGGAGTTTGGAGAATTCTGGACTCAGAAAAGTCGTTTCCAGTGATAACCTAACAAACTAGAGTAACAGTGCGGTGGTATGTGAGACACCTACATCTGTGATCTGCCTGTTCGCTGTTTCAAAAGCAATCATTTGTGTGTGTGTGTGTGTGTGTGTGTGTGTGTGTGTGTAGATGTGTAAAAGGGAGCCTTGGAGTGAGATAGTACTACTGTACTCCACTATTCAGTGTGCCTAGCTACGTCTCTTTTTCTGTCTTGGTGGAGTGTTGCCAGTTCTGTACCTCCAGATCAGTGCAACATGCATCTCTCCCTAAGCACTCCACCACTGAAGAATCTCCACTCTAATTAACTGAGATTACAGCAATTAGCAGACCATTAATCACACCCTTATTAGTTTAGCCAGGCAGAGAGAGGGGAAGAGTGAAGAGAGGGATGGAAAAGTGCAATCGGATGGGAAATAGAGGAGGAGGGAAAAGATAGAGAGAGGTTCTCCTCTTGGCACCGGAGCTGGCTGTGATTTCACACTGCCTTCTGTTTCACATAGTGTAGCTTTAGGAGCGAAACAATGCCCCCCTGATTAATACACGTCTGCACTGTATGGTGTGTGTGGTTATGTTTGCACATGCCACTCGCATGCAGACACACCTTCGTGCAATTCCAAACACGCCCTGTGCAGATTTTACATGTGGAAGTGTAGATTTAGATTCCGAAAGACAACTGTGTGTAAATGTTTGTGCGATGGTGGTGGGTGGCAGAGTGTGAGTTTGGGTTGGCACGAGTGCTGGTATGTTAAAGCATCGAGCGTGTGTGTGTGTGCATGTGTGTCTGAATGCATGGTGTTACAGTATCAGTGAGAATAAGAGTGTGTGTGTGTGTGTGTGTGTGAGCCGGGGGGGGGTGAGGTTGTGTGTGTTAAGGAAGGAGTGAGAGTGAAGCAGCTTCAGAGGATACATTTCTAAATACGCTCTGATACCATCTTCTATCTACTATTCTCTCTATCCCCCCCCCTTGCCCCTGCTCCCCCCCTCTGCCCCCCCCAACTCGCCTCCCCTCGTCAGCAAGCGGGGTCAAATGTTATTCCCTCCTCGTTGTCACGGTTGCCAATCACCTCACATTCTGTAGCAACTGTTTCCAAGGCAACGGAGAGATCCGGTTGCCAGGCACCGAGAGCAATGCATGTGATTGTTACTTATTTATTTAATTCTATCTTTATCTATTTGTTCATTCTAAATGCGTCCGCACTTGCGTTCACGTGCGCGCTCCATGCACCAGAAGCACACACATGTGCGCACACACACACACACACACACTGTTATCACTGCTCCTCTCGCATTCTTCCCCCACATGCACACACACACACATGATCTTTTTTTTTTTTTTTCTTTTGCAAACACACAAACGCACACACACTTACGTGCGAGCAGCAACGCCACTCTCTGCCTCCATGACCCTGGCGCTAACTAACTAACCCATCTGCATTTACCACAGGTGTGAAACGTGCGCATTGGATGACAAACAGTGATTATCATAGCAATAAGGATCCTAATCTGAGCTCTGCTCTCCTCCTGGCCTTCTGTTCCCTCCTCTCATCTGCCACGTCTCATAGGAGCTGCACAGTGATAAAGACAGGCCCTAATGAGAGGGCTCTTATTGCACTGTGATTTCCTCCCTCCGTCCTCTCCTCCCCCTTCTCCTCTCCATATCCATCCTTCTATACCTGCAGCATCCTTTTTTCCTCTCTCCATCCATCTATCCATCCGATCCCTGCAGCCACTCCTGCACGCATCGGGCCTTTTGTTTGTCTGGATAAATATTACAGGGTAATTGTAATGGAGTGACCCATCGAGGGGGGGCTGAAATAACCGCTTTCGCCACATGGCCGAATCCAAGACGGACTTATTCATTCAGAGTCTATTGTCTCTGTTTGCGTTAGTGCTGTGGTTATTACAGACAGGAGTATAGGAGGGGGGCAGCTTGGATGGAGGAGACAGACGGGGAGGGCTGAGGAAGAGGATGGAGGGTCAGTGCAGAGGAAGGGAGGCTTCAGTTGACCAGGTTGATTCTGGCGGGGGGTCGCTTTGATGTCGGCGCGTGCACAGATGTAATGCGCTGGGCTGTTTGTCGGCCATGTTTCGCTGCATTCCTGTTGAGAGGCGGCGAGCTATTGTACAGAAAACACAATAGATTAATCATGTTTATCACCGTCAGCCCTATGGGAAGTGAGGAATGAAGAAAGATTGGTGATTTCAGTGTTGGGTATGTAGGAATGGTTACTGATTACACAGTGCTGCAGATAAACAGAGGTGGCAGTTCAACTGTGCATTGGAACAGCATAATATTCTGAAGAAACATCCATCCATCTATCCAGGGCCGGGTCGTGGGGGCAGCAGACTAAGCGAGGTACTCCAGACGTCCCTCTCCTCAGCAATGTTTTCCAGCTCCTCCTGTGGGATCCTGAGGTGTCTCCAGGCCAGATGAGATGTATAATCCCTCCCTCCAGTGTGTTCTGGGTTTGCCCTGGGGTCCTTCTACAAGTTAGACTTGCCCGGATAACCTCTAATGGGAGGTGCCCAGGAGGCATCCTGATCAGATGTCCAAACAACCTAATCTGGCCTCTTTTGACACAAAGGAGAAGCGTCTGTACTCCAAGCTCCCTCCGGGTGTCTGAGCTGAACTCCTCACCCTATGTCTAACACTTGATTTATGCTTCCATGATGCATCCATGATGATCGTGTGTGTTTGCATGGCCAAGGGGACATCACATCATTAGACACTGTCCTTTGCGGGAGTCCTGTGAGGTGGATGGCACATCCAACATTTCCTAACTACGTGGATGGGCAGAGAACTATGCTGTCGATGTAAGTTCTCAGTACACTGCCCCCTACAGTTTGGAAGGTTGCAGAGGAAACACACAGAGTATGAACGATCCAAATGTTTCCTTGTTGCGATACGTCTGCTCTTCTCTGTGGAACCATCAATGTGGAAAGCATAACTAGGGCTTCAGGCTGAGCCCAGCTGCCCGACAGAGGAAACTCATTCTGGCTTCATTTTGGATCCATGATCTCATTCTCTCAGTCGCTACCCAAAGCTCATGACCATGGAACTAAGATGGACCAGTAAATCAAGAGCTCCCTTTTCACCACAACAGATTGGTACAGCGCCTACAACACTGCTGATGCTACACCAATCCACCTGTCCATCTTGCGCTTCATTTTACCTTCACTCGTGAACAAGACCCAGACATACTTGCACTCTTTCGCTTGTGGCAGTAGCGTACTCCCAATTCAGAGGGGGCAACCACTATTTTGTGGCCTCAGACTTGAAGGTGCTGACTCTCAAAGCATCTGTTTTAAACTCGGTTGCGAACTGCCCAGTGCATGCGGTGATGAAGCAAACAAGCCCACATCATCTGCAAAGAGCAGAGATGCAATCCCGAGGTACTCAAACCAGACGCTCAGCTGCGCCTAAAGATCCTGTCCATGAGTATCACAAACAGAATCGGTGACAACGGATAACACCTACTAAAAAAGAATTTGACTTGTGCCAAGTTTACAGACACTGTTCTCACTTTGGTTAGACAAGGATGGCTTGAGGCAATGGTGCCGGTACTCCTGATGCACCCCCCCCACAAGACTCCCTGGGTCTGTGGATCCACATGTTAGAGATACACCCTCCGGATCATCATTCACATACTGTATATTTCTATAAGGTGGTGTAGAGATGCAGTGGTTAGTGCTGACACCTCACAGCAAGATGGTTCGCCGGCTGGCTGGGCCGCATCAGCATGGGTTCTCTGGCTTCCTCCCACAGTCCAAAGACATGAAGGTTTGGTGATGTTACTCTAAACTGTGCGTAGGTGTCAATGTGAACGTAAATGGTTGTCTGTCTTTGATAAGTGAATTAATGTATATTGATAGATTTTTAGCCAAGCTAGTGGAACGGCTCTGGAAATAGCAATACTGATTTGTTGGTCGTCGGCTTTGATTGAAACGTCTCAACTTCTGGAACGATTGAGATGACATTGTCTACAGATATCCATGTTCTCAGAGGATGAGTCCTACTGACTTTGGTTTGTCCCAGACTTTTCCTCTAGCACCACCAACACGTTGACAGTATGTCGGGTGGAAGATGGTGAAGCTGTGCCAACACCACATAGAACATTTTGTCTTTTCATGTGGCTAAATGTCTTTTTTTTCTTAAATTTGTTAAGAAAGAAAGTCAACGTCAGATTTAAGGTAAAAGCTGGACTATTTCTTTTGGACTAATTTACAGGAACACTGCTTTGTCACTTTTTGCCCTGCCCGCCATAACTCCCTGTGATATTTTCTGATGTGATCAATCACATCATAGATAATTAGATGGCATGGTTACCATTAACTGATGTGAATTGAAGTGTTAGTGTAGTATTTAGTTAAAAAAAGACCAGAATGCTTTGTAAAATAATGCAAATAGGTATTAAAACATATAAGAAAGGATAAAAAAATATGGGTTAAGGTTAGTTAATTTAAATTCTATGATATTATACAACTATAGAATTAAAGAAAACACAATACAAGCACTCAAATGTGCACGAGTGCTCTTGAATGTGCGTAAAATCTGTTTTTACCTAAACAAATCCCAAAAAAGAAAACAAATGTGCATGCCGGAATCTGTGGGTACGTGGGAAGAAAAAATGACTACTTCGTTGGTGAGTGAGGCCCGATGTGTGTACCTGCAGAACACAATGCAATGCAAAAAAAAAAACGTGACAAATGTTTAAGGCTACAACTCGATAATTATTTTCACTATTGATTAATCTGCCAAATACTTTATTATTGTCTATAAAATTATGTCCAAAGCAACATCTCACAGCGAAGATTTACTTTCATATGAGACAAAGAGACTTTTCCATTTTTTAAAAAAGCAGTAAACAGTCAAATTGTTGACACATATTTTCTGTAGATAAACTAAAAGCTTAATTATTAAATCTATAAACGGACATTTTAAAGGCATGGTTGTGTTATAACGTGAGGTGTTCATGTTGTTGTGTCAGCTCCCTGTATATCGTCTCAGTATTAATCAGATATCATAGAAAAACCAAACTAGTGAAGCAGGTAATCAGTGTAGGCAGGGAAATCAATTGGATCTTTAATTGCTGTGTGGAAGAAGAGACAGAAAAATTGCACACACACACACACACACACTGCCATGCAAACATACACACACACAAACACACACACGTGCACAGTGACAGAGAGACAGTGGCACTGATGTGAGTGGAGTCTCTAGGGAGTGGCGTGGAGAATCCTCTTGGCTGGGAATTTCCAGGGTTTAGCACAGAGACACAGTTTCTGTCAAAGGGCCCTTTTACATGGATGAGCCCCAGCATCACATTCACCCACTGTGAAATAGAGGGATTTGAATAATCTTATTACACCCCATTACAATAACACTAATATGATCCAATGCCCTGCGAACTATACCAGAGAGGGGAAACTGACAGCTTTGACCACCCGACAGGGTCCCACAGACGGGGCAGGAAATCACAAAAATAACAAATATTATTAAGGGAACAGTGTTTTTATTGGTGCACTTGAGGGAAAATTACAGCTCTGAAAACACTTGATTTGATCCAGACAGTGAAAGACGTTATCATTTCCTTTCCTGAGCTGTGAACACTGCAGTCTGATTGGTCAGTAGAGGACGGTCACTCTGCTCAGGGCTGAGTTGTGTCTGGTTTTGAGGCTCATGTAACCACTGTTCATACTGTGGAGAGTTTTATTAGTAAACTGTAACTATAAAATGAAAGGATGTTTTGCTGCCTCTCACAGCAGCTGGAGTCTGAGAAAAAATAACTTCATTCACTGGGCCGACTGCCGGCGACTTTTAAGGTGGAACGTTAACTTGTAATGTTACTCAATGCATGAGTTGATGACGTGAATCCATCAGCACACCTTAAATTTCACTGTGACAACTTTGACCATCACTTTAGTTTTTATATGACACACACTTTCAGTAATGAGTGGATCTTCAAGTGTTTATATATATTAATTTTTACAGAATTACGTGAACTGCATATATTCAAATTGGAAAAAAAAGCGTCACAGAGCGTCGTTCCTGTGTGCTCCAGCAACACTAAACCCCTGAGCTTGCCTGAGAAGGACTAAATGCACAAAGCTGCTATTTTTAAATATCCCATGGAGAGAGACTCTCACTGCAGCCTGTTCTATTTTGTTCTGAAAATGTGGGCGTGCAGCCTCGTTCTGTGGACGATAAACCAGGTGCAGACTGATAAAGGAGGAAATACAGTGAGTGCTGGACGGAGCAGTGAGTGACAACAACCCCGCCCACATTTAAGAGGACTGTCTGTGGTGGAAACACTAAACAGACCGAGGGTCTAGGTACCATGCTGAAAGTGTTTGGTGGAGACAAGGCTTTAAACCTACATCAGTGTGATAAGAACTACCTAAAATGACAGAAACCATTTTTGGGAAAAATTATTTTACAGTCTATGGTCACCACCACAACGAGGCTGTGACGCCATGTTGAGCCGTGTTTGTCAGCTACCGACTTTTTAAAGCCACATAAAAGCTTCACAGTTCATGAGTGGGGTATTTACTGATGTATTTTATGTTGTAGAATAAAATGTGAAAGTCTCTTACGCTCGTATTAACCGCGGACGTTATCTCAGGAAGGGCCCGACCGACTTACCAAAAGTTGGCCGATTGACGCAGATGTTGACACTTATATTTTCATCACTAATAAAATGCAGGGAATATGGTGTTTTACTTAGAAATTATGTCCTTGTGTTACTTTTTGCACTATAACCTACCTCTGTTAAATTGGCAATAATAATAAGAAGAACTCTGGTGCTGTGAACATACATGTGAATGTCTTAATTCATGTAGACTTTGCATGATTATTTTATTTCCCAGAGGGTTACTGCCTTTTTGCACATCACATTTTTGATTTATTTTGTGTTCAAATTGTTCATATGCTGCTTGTTCCACACAATTTCTGATAATAAAAGTATCTGAAAATAGTAAAATGTTCTTCCTTCAGTTTATATCTTTGTAACGAGTGTTTGAACTATATTTAAGCCATCAAAAGCAGGTATTTCAGGGTTTTTTCAAAATGAAAAACGTAAAAATTTAATCGGCCGATTAATCGGTTATTGGATTTTTTTATTCCATAATATCGGAATCGGCCCCAAAAAATCCTTATTGGTCGGGCCCTAATCTCAGGCATCTAACCCATTCAAAAAAATACCTTGACTTTGAGACGAGGGAATCGAGGGTGCAAAAATAAACTCATTTCAGGGTTTAAGGCCTCAGTCCTGCACCACTCTATTCTCTTTAGATGCATCTCTGCAAGCAACACCTTTCAAATCTTCATATTGTTTTCATATTGTCATTTTATACATTGTTATTATACAAATATTCATTCATAGCCGCTTTAATTAAGGACTCAGAAAAAAATTACTTTAAAAATAAAAATGTCTGCACTGAGCAATGCATCAAGTTTTAAAAGCTTGTCAGATGTTTTGAGATAAATAAATGCAGTGAAGTGATCTACATTGTAAAGTACAGCAGTGGGTTAGAGGTCTAAAGTCGCAGGAAATGGAAGTACATCATAAACTGTACCAAAACCTGGCTGCAGACAGCCTTTCCTCCCATATTGTCCTTGTCTGCTGCTACCAGTTTTTCTTATTGTCCCTGTCTCTGTTATTCTGTCTCCTTGTCTTCCCGCCCCTCCTCCAGGCAGCTTGGCGAACAGCTGAGAGTAGACTGAGATTTATCTCTGACTTTCTAAATGCGTTCCTGCCCGTGCCCCTACCTGCCTGCGAGCCCGTCTGCCCGCCAGCCTGTCTGGATATTAGATTTGCTCTTTGACTGTGACCTTATACACGGCGAGCCACAGGAGCTAGTGCGACTGCTGGACCTTCTGTCCTGTCGTGCAGAGTCGTGTCTTCCTGCCATCGGGGGCCCAGCCTCCCCCCAAGACCATACCCTCAACACACCCCCCCACCTCCCCACCCATCCACCATGTGCACTTATTGGATTCCCCTCTTCACCACGCACTCTGATAAGGGCATCTGTCAAGAGGATGAACAATCAGAGCTAAAAAGGTGTGTGATGCACGCTTGGAAGGATCTTACTTCCTGCAGAGGCCGAGAGGATGCTGGGTGGAGGAGGTCTCAAGACCACGAGCAGGACTTCAGGAGAGGATTACCATCACCCCCGACGCTCCTCACGTCAAGTTTGTGTCTGGAGGACGGCGTGCATTAACATCCGTTTGCAGTCGACGATGATGGCTTCCGCTCAGCTACGCGTATTCTCAAGCAATAACATCGACATCTGTATTATCAACCCAAGAATACCCGTGGTCGAGACGGGAGCAAACGGTCACGCCACCTCACTCCCCTCCACCTTCTCTCCTCTCTTTCTCTCTCGTCTCCCATCCCCCCCTTTTCTCTGTTCGACGCTATACAGCAGGAGAGAGCTGGAGGGAAGGGTGGGGATTTCATAAGCTGCTGAAACTGTCCAGGTCCTGCAAGAAAAAAGAGACAGAACACAACTGTTTTGGGGCTGATTCATTGAACAATTAGGGCTGCGACTAATGACTGTTTTTCTTATTGATTAATCTGCACATCATTTTTTTCCATTAATCAATTAATCGTCATGAAAAAAAATGCAACTTCCCCCGAGCACGAGGTGACGCCTGACGTCAGTTTGTAACGATATATGACGACATGAAGCAGCAAATGGAAAATGTTTTGCATTTTGACATATTTATAACGATTAATTGATTATCTCAATAGTCCCTGATTATTTTTCTGTTGATTGGCTAATCGTTTCAGCTGAAGACAAAGCATCACCACATCTCCACTGAGGTAACCGAGGTCTGTTGACGCCACAAACATGTGTTGAAGTTACATTTTCCTCAGCAAAGGAAAATTACTGATGAATACAGAGCAATTATTCATAAAAAAAAGGAGTAAATCAGTTGCGAGGTGGAGTTTTATCCGTCTAAACGGAGGCCGAGCGCTTTCTTCAAGATGCCTGTTGTGTATTGTGCAGAAGTCCTCGCTAATTGGTGTTAATATCTCCTGTGTTTTAACGGCGTCCACTACAATGCGACAATGAAACTGCTGTTGTTTCCAGCGTCGTAAATATTCTCCACTCACTATTTCTTCTGCCACGCCAACTGTATCTGCAGTCAGCAGCAGGCAAGCAATGAGAGAAAAAAGAAGAGAGAGAATGTGATGGACCGCCGTGCTTACACGCACAGTCATTTTGTCATCGCACACCAGGGTGCAATAAAGTTTTGGCTTTCTTTCTTTTTTTTTCTCTCTCTCTCTCTCAACGCTTGGAACCCCTGACTGAGTGCGAGTGAGGAAGTGGGAGATGTGAGCTTTGCCATCCCTGTCCCCGTGTTTATCAGTGAGCGCCAGAGTCGCACGCATACATCTGAGGGAGTGAGGGCTGCCCCCGCAGTGCTGCGAGCTCGAGCCCCCATGCTGCACACATGAGAGAAATCAGGAGGAAGGGAAGGAGAAAACAGAGCGAGGAAAGATATAGAGGAGGAGGCTTTAAGGAGAGAGCGGAGGAGAAGAAGAGGCAGAGTCGGAGGCGGTGCGTGCATGTGTGTTTTTATGTGTACGAGAGAGATGGAAGAGGACAGGAGAAGGCGACGTGACAGCATCCGAGTGAGAGGAAGAAAAGGCAGCGAGGAGAGGCAGAAATAAGGGAAATGTCAGGGAACAGAAAGAAGAGGAAGAGTGTGTGTAATTTCAAGAGAAGAAATGGATAGAGAGCAGGAGGGAGTGTGTGTGTGTGTGTGTGTGTGTGAGAGAGAGAGAGAAAAAGAGACAGAGAGGAGGGAGGAAGGGGGGTATCAGCTGGGTTCGGACTGTCATTCTATGACATGATTGGCTGTGTCAGGAAGAGATAAGCAGTCTTCACATCCCTCTGCCCTCGCATCTTCAAGGCCCCGGAATCAAACGGTGGAGAACACCGCCGCGCGCTCCTCTGCACTGAAAAGAGACTACATGAAAGGAGTGATTCCTGCTATTATTCTAAACACCTCTGCATGTGAAATACCACACTTTTTCAAAGCGGATGGATGTGGAGGAAAAGGATGAAAAGGCAAGAAAGACAGAAAACGGCTGGTTTGAAAATGCTCGGAGTCTTCATAGGAGGTTGTAGCCTGATAGTAGCCCTCGTGGTTCGGGGGCCCTGCAATCTCAAATCCCTGTGTCTTTACAACTCTTTCTTCCTCTTCCGCTCGCCATAAGCTCTCACATTAGACAGCATTAGGGAGGGAGACGGAGCGAGGAAGAGCAACTCCTCTACCTCTCAGCTCCTGTGGGACTTAACATCTCAGCTCTTAACTGTCCCGGTGGCCTGTCCTGCCGCTCTCCCCCGACTCAGTCATCCACTTCCCATGTGTCATCTGTGAGAAATCCTCACATTAATCCTTCACCCATTACTATAAGCTCTGACACTCTTGTATAGATCTGCAGGATTATAGAATAGGTAGGAATTATAAGGTATTACTAGGAATTAGTTTTTTTAAGTAGCAGCTTAAACCTTCATGTCTGATGACGCAAAAGTCAAAGAAAAGAGTTTTTAACGTGAACTGATGCGAGCGGGGTCTCGTGGAGACTTAAAGGATGAATTCAAACCTTTTGTAAACCCGCAGCTCGGCCCCACACATCGAGGAGTGATTGTGTGGATCTGAGAGTAAGCGTTGTAACGTTCAGACCCTGCGAGGATACAAACACACACGCCAGGCTCGCCTAAAACAGACAGACTGTCTGCGAGGCTGTGCAGGCATCACCGGCAATCTCTAGTGTGCTCCCAAACAGCTCCCCACTATGCGCCGCATCAATTATTCAACATATTTATCTATGCAATTTGATGGCCTCTCCCCTCTAAAGCTCTGAACAAATTGCGGAAGCAGCTAATATCGCTTCTGGGTCTGTGGCTCAAATCACCGCGCCGGCGAGCCCCAGAGGCTGAGCACAAGAGGCTGTAAACAATCACTTGACACTTAGCACTTATATTTTTTGATCTGTCGGGCTAAATGCAGGCTGTGAACTCGTGCACACCTCCGCTCGGAGCCACGCACACTGTAGGTAGGACCTTCTTTTATGAACGAGACGACAGTGGCACGAGAGAGACCTGTGGAGCGTTTACAACAAATCTAAGCATCCCTTCCCCCCTGTTGGTATAGATGCACGCAAATGCACCCCCCCCACTCCTCCTCGTTCCTTCCTTTCTCTTCCTTTCCGCCAAACCGGCATTTAGCATGACACGCACCGAGGAGCCAGGGTAGCCAATTATCAAACAGATGTCAATGTATGCGTTACAATACTAAGGGGAGCCCAATTACCACACAGATGTTTTGTTTTTCCTCCTCTCACTCCTTGCTTTTTTTCCCCTTCTTTTTACCCAGCATCCTCTCTGCTCAAGGCCCTCTGAGGATGGCCCAGTCCCTCCCCCGCACCGCCCGAAAAAACACCCTCCACCAGTCACACTAACATGTACACACACACACACACACACATACACACACAGCCTTTAGCGAGCCAAATGGAGAGCATGTGGATGTCAATCAACAGGGTGGAGAGGAGGGGAGGGATGATTGGGGAGGGAGTGGTGTGTATGCGCGTGTGTGCAAGTATGTGTGTGTATGTGGTTGGGGGTGGGTGGTGGTGTAGCAGGCGGAGGAGTATAGGGCCGCGGATCAGAACCAAGGACAGCTCCCAGCGGAGAGATATGTGCTGCTTTGCTGCGTTACTAAATGGAAGTCTCCCCTGTGCACATAAAGCACACACTCATTGCGCTAAAGCACAGACACACAACTCAATGGACATGCTTATGTGTGTGTGTGTGTGTGTGTGTGTGTGTGTGCACAAACAGAAAACGCTCACAATCAAACACATTCATGCATATACATGTGCAATCACGTTGTGCACAAACACACACAGGATCCTTGTCCAAACTGCAATTTAGTAATCAACTGTTAGCTCATTCCTATTTCCTCTCTTCATCCATCTCTCCTAATGGATTCCCAAGGCTTCAACCAAGCTTTTTTTTCCTCCTCCTCCTCCTCCTCCTCCTCCTCCTCCTCCTCTCCTTTACCCCCCCTCTCCTCCTTTTCTCCTTACAGGGGGGGGTTAGAGAGCCTAAAAGACGGAGAGCTAGCTCCGAGCCGAGCCCACATGAAACCGAGGAGATGGAACTTTATGTCTCTCTCTGCTGCTTGATCAATAGGAATTTAATGGACAAGGATTGAGTTCAGGGAGTTCATGCTTGCCAACGTGCCTGAGGGGCTGAGCACATGCACGCTGAGAGGCAGGCAGGGAGGCTCACGCACACAAAAACACACACACACATGGACACACACACATTCAAATGCTCTCTCTGTCTCTCTTTATGGCACACAGATGCACACACACGTGAAGGAAGCAGCGGAAAGCTGCAATAAATTCAACTGATTTGGCAGAATTTGCTTTGATACAGACTGAAATAAGAGATTATTGAATGACACGGCTCACAGGAGGTGGAGGGGGGGGGGGTCTATAGGAGAAAGCTTGAATATTTCATTGAAGTGAGCTGAAGGCAATCAATTGAAGAGGCCATCGCATTATAGAAGCCCTTGTGTCAGAGCAGCTCCCGCCTCACCAAATGTGGAGTGTAAGTGCAGTGTTTAGCCACAGCCGACACAAAACTTACACAAGATCGCTGTGGATCATTAATGAGAATGTGAGATGAAGGCCTGAGAGCCTCCACAAACACACCAGCCAACATCTGACAATGATCCTAAAATCCATCACAACTCTCATGAATTTCCCATAAAGTGAATCCCAATTTTGGGATCATGTGAAGCTTAAAATAAAAAGCCATTTATTCTCCTCCTACTTTTCAAAGTGTTTTTTAAAAAGCTTTGTGAGAAAGGCAGATAAAGTCCCTGACATCTGCAGCACAGCACAGCACAGTGCAGGCCGTTCACTTCCAACGCGGAAGAGAAGTCATTGCAAATGTAAGCAACAAGCGAAGTCACGTCCAACTCTTTTATCTTACTCCAGTCTGGCGGAGATATGAACATAAATACATGATATTCAGAATGATGATAAATAAAAACGAGAGAAAGCTCCGGAGCAAGTTAAAGAGAAGGCGAGGAGCAGAGTGAGTGAGAATAAAGCTGGTGTGGTGAGGTATGACACCCTGTTTGCTTTTTAATGCGACTCTAATATAGTGAGCGCTTTTTTTCCTGCTCTCCCCTCCGCCCCGCTGCTCCTACACACACACACACACACACACACACACACACACACTGCTCTATACGGTGGTCAAACATTTGGATAAACCCACCTGACAAAACTGACAGCTTTCCATAGCGCTCTGGAGCCATATTGGCCACACATTTCTGCGTGACTTACGGTTCTGCATTAATTCTATTACACAGCATTTAACGGATTACGAGCAGAATGGCAGCAGCAGCATCTCTGGAGGATTTGAGTCCATACTCACCCCTTTGTTGGAAGTCTGTCAATTCCTCCTCACGCACTCAAGTCGACGATATTGGCAATATCTGGAAATCACACTGAAAGGGGGGGAAACGCCCCCCTCTCTAACTCTCTCCCCCTTTTCCTCCCTCCATCCCTCCCAAAAAGCCTCCCTCCTCCTCCTCCTCCTCCTCTTGTAGGAAGAAAAATGAAGGTAAAAAAGGGGGAGAGGAAAAAAAAGAGAAAGATCCGAGAGGCAGACACTCTACACCCTTTATCCTCCCTTTAGATCCTGGAATCTGTGGCTGAGCTTCTGCCCTCATCTCTCTCCTCCTCTCCCTCCTCATCTCTCTCCTCCTCTCTCTCCCTCCTGTCCTCCCATTGTTGCGAATCAAGCGTGGTCAAAGGGGCGCGGCGGAGGCGACTCAACGATTCAGGATTCACAGAGAAGAAACAGGCTCACGGTGATGGTGATGCACACTGATCAGGATGTAGTGACAGCCCGGATACTGGGGCATCTAGCAGCTGGGGGTCGAATAATAAGAATAAAAATAAGAATAAAAATCTAGATGTAAAATAACTTGGCTCCATTTTTTTTTTTTTTGGTCACTCGCCTCTCCTTTGTCTCAGTGTCTTAATTCCATTAGGCTATAATAAGCACATTAAACAATAGTCTCTAACTAAGGCTTGGAAATTATTCAAATGTAACCTTCACCAAAGTGTTCAAATGATAAACCTGCACACCGGGAGACACTCATTAGGCAGTGGCAGGCTGCCTGGAGAGCTCTACTTTGGAGCCGTTTGCCCTGAACATGACCGCGTTGCGCGTTAGGCTAATTAACTTTTCAAAATTACAGATGGTCCCGCATTTAAATTCTGGGGCGGAATGATCGACATTTTCTGTTATTAATTCCGGGCCCCGCCTCTCTTGCTACAAAATCATCACTGTGCATAAAATTAGGCCCTTGGAGCTCCTTTCTCCCCCACCACCACCCCTCCTTTAAAATTGTCTTCTCCGTCTGCAGCACATAATAGGAGCTGATGGACAGACGGTAAGTGCATTACTGCCTGATGCACAAGTAAAGGAAGTCTCACCGCCTGCCCATTCAAGAGCACAATCTGTGTGTATAGTGTGGCCCATGCAGCTCCCTGACAGCAACTTCTCAGTGACTGGCTCTATATCCATCCTAATCCAATCCCATGGGATTTCCAGCCGTTGAATTTTCCACAGCGAGAGGACTGGCAGCTTCAGCGGGATCTCTGCTTCCCAAATCTCCCCAAACCTCGCCTTATCCGCCCGGGGATTACACAGCTCAGCTCCCTGGGCAGCAGTAGAAGTGGGAGTATAGTGTACTCCAGCAGCAGCAGCAGCAGCAGCAGTAGGTGAAGTCAGGTGATTTGAGACATTAAGAAAAATTGAACAAATAAGGGGCTCTTTAAATATTAGGAGCCAGAATTGAAGCTTGTTTCTGCATTGTTACTACAAATGTGCTTTACATGATCATTTTGATTGGTCAGAGATAGATAACCAGGATTACACACCAAACATTCAAAACCCACAGGTCCCAGAAGCTGCCAGGTGAGCCATGTGGCATGCTGATTTTGTTTTGGCTGCAGCTAAAACAAAAAAGACATACCAACAAAAATGGTTGCAGGATGTTTCATTTTATATAAAATACAGTCACAATACATTTTCCTTTTTATAGGAAAGGGTTTTGAGTGAGTGCTCGTTGCATTCAGGTAAAATCAGACAAAAAAAATTAAGCTAAAATTGGACATTTTCCTGAAGTAAAACCAGCATGTTTCAACCCAGTCTCACTCTGAAGTCGTCGAAATCTGGTGCTTGGGCAGTGACTTGCAGCTTCAGACACTGATGAAAAAAGGCGTCCTTTAACATTGGCATGATACGCAGCCGGTTGCTGTTATAGTTCAACAGCGCTTGGTGACATCAGGGGGAAACTAAAGCTAAACCCTGTTCTTTTATCCTAAATCTAACCATGTGCCTTTGTTGTTGAAGGACAAAAACCCTCAATTTGCATTGTTGTACTGACATAGTGCGTTTATTTTGAAAGAAGACAATGTATGTAACATAATCTGACACGGTGTCCCAGAACGTCAACAACCAACACACCCAGGGTACCTTTCATGTTGTATCTGGACGTGGAAAGTCCATGACCAAACGTCGACATGTGATGAGGTCACGGTGAGAATGTTTTGGTTTTTAGACCCAGCCTGTTCTCATTCCCAACTCGTCAAACACCATCGTTTTGTCAGTGATCTCGGTGTCAGATACCAACGCACAGAGGCACCTTCATGGCGTCATGATATCAACCGGGTGGCAGCAGTTACTGACACAGTGGGCAGCAACCTAACTCGTCACAAATCGCCACTTTGCCAGTGGACACCGACGCTCAAAGGCACCCTTTGTAGCATAATGAAATGCACCGTCTAGCACAGTGGCGTACAGTTAGTATGGGCCCCAGTGCACGCTACTATGATGGGCCCCAGTGCCAGATTTTGCATCGGGAAAGCTACTGTATGTTTTATAGTATTGTTACACGATCAAATACAGACTTGAAGTTGGACAACATCAACACACGTTACCAAACTGCAAATCTGGTCATGACAAAAACGGGAGCGTATCTATGTTTCCCAGCTTCTATGTTGCCCATTCAACCAAGCGGGAAACATAGAACCCTTTTTGTGTAAGCGGGGAACATAGAACCCTGGAAACAGAACCCTGGAAACATAGGGATGACCCCGACAAAAACACCAAATAAAATAAGAAATTATTGTTTAGATGGATTTTTAAAATAGTTTAAACAGTTTCTGTAAAATGAACATATAATTTTGTTTTAGATGTCTACTGAGAATTTCACAAAAGAAAATAAAAAACTTTGACAGAGATGAGTTTGTTTAGCAGATGACCATGATGAACACAGGCGTATTTCTGAGTTGGCCAGTTGAATCACTCGCAAAGACCCGTTCTCTGCTCGAGAGAAAGCGGGCCCCCCCACCCCATGGGCCGCACTGCAACCACACTGCCCGCACTGCCTATATACACACCCCTGAGCCAGCGGTAGTTTGTAATGACATCCGCAATAACCGCAGTAAGAAGAGCAAGAAGTCTGGATGGGGTGGGACCGATGGTAGATGGGTCAGACAACTCCAGCCTTTCATCTGGGAGCCCACTGTTCGGTTCCTGTGTGAATTTCAAGCCAAACCATGATGTTTTATTCTAAATCTAACTACGTGTTTTTGTCGCCTAAACCTAAGGAAGTAAACCTAAAAACAAAGTGTTTTACCTGCGTTCTAAGTTTGTTTTGAAGAAACCTGTACACGTGCCAAACAGAAACATTTCTTGTTAAAAGTGTATTTTTAAAAGACACAAAGCGTGTAACAAGCGTAAACTGACACGCTGTCGGTGAGCGTCCAAAACAGACACAGGAGGGTACCTAGGGCGTCATATCTTGATGTGTAGGTCCACTGACAAAGCTGCTGTATTTGACGTGGTCTGACGAGAACGTGTTGAAAAACCACTGGTCCCACAACTGACAAGGAAAGTCATGTGACATGTTGATTCGCTCTTTTTGGTTGTAAGAGTTCAGCAGCTAAAACAATGAAGGTATAAACAACAAAAATAGTTGTAGGATGTTCCATTTTTTTAACAGTTTGTTTTACAATACACTTTACTTTTGATAAGAATAAGAATAACTTTGTTCATCCCCAAGGGGAAATTCAGTTATCTGTCAGCTCATCTATTATATGTCATGTGTTGGTATGTAGGATCTTCTGTATCTCTCTGTCCTGCCATAAAAAGGTAACTTATGCTACAGCTTGTCTGCAATCATGTGACCATTATGATGCGCAAAACTTAGATGGAGGGCAGGAGGTGATAAATCTGTATTTTGCGTGAATTGGAGATGGAGGAAAGTGACTACATGAAAGGGTTGCATGAACCTGCAGTCAGCAGGTATCTGCAGGAAATTGAATCTAATGTTGAATGTGATCCACAGAATAAAAGTGATTTTTCCACAACTTGACTGATTTGTGTGTGTGGACATGATCATCGTTACAAATGACCTCGTCTTCCAGACCCACTAATGTTATTAACATTATGCAGCGAGCGTACAAGAGTCTGTTGGACTGGGTCGGTGACTGAAATGATTGCTGTCTTGTTTTTGGCCGGGTGAGTAAATGTCTTTTAAACACTGTACATGGATGCACCGCTGTCAGGCTAACATTAGTATAGCTAACGTTAGCCAACTTTAGCTACTGTTTTCTACGTACTAGGTGAACCATTCCCAGAGATCTGGTGAAACGCTGTTAAAATTCTGGGTCAGAGAAAAGCTGTTGAGGCGCATTTTAATGGCACCCAACTTGAGGCACGTTTCACACAACGCTTTAATGTAAACGTTTGACATTAGTCGACTCCACTCCTCCAGACTGAGGATGGAAGGTTTTAATTCACATCTGCAGCTGTTTCTCAGTGAGTTTTTTTTAAATTCTCCCATTTACATTTATCTTTTCCCAGATTTTAATGTGGCCTTATTTTTTCCCTCTTTCATCGATTGGAAAAGTCGAGTCATAGGCGTTAGTGCAGTGTTGTGTAAGTGACCCCAATGTTCAGTCGTTGATGTGTTAAATTTGCAGTTCCAATGTATTTATGTTGCCTTTATTTTGCCGTTTCCCGCCAACCAGGAAGTGCTTTTATTTTGCTGAGACCGTAGATGGAAAATGACAAAAGGTAAATGTTGCAGTAATGTTAGTGAGACAGAGATCAACAACGCAGAGAATAAATAAGTAATAAAGAGGAATGGGGAGAGTTAACCAGAGTTTAGCGCCAGTCGAGTAGGCAACAAGGTTTTATTGGTGTTGAATTGTCTAATAATTGTGAGTTTTTGGTATCGTTGCTAACTTCTGAGCTGAGTTTGATGCATTGTTTTGTCTTTTGTTTGTTTAATTTCTGCTCAGCTGTTACGTTTCTTGATGGAATAAACCACATTAGACCATCAGTCCAGACATGTATGATTTCGAGTGGGACGCTACATGTAGTCTTTGCCTCTGACATATGATGTCAGATGCAAAGAAGCTACTGTGTGCCTAGTCTCTACACTCTACATTCAGTGAATGTAGAGTCTGTAGGCAAACCCCGGAGATCTTGCCTCCGGAAGAAGAGCGGAAGAGCCCTGATTTCCGATGCTAGGCTGTTTGTAGTCCACGTGATATTGACCAATCACATTTGAGCTGGCTGCAGTTGTTGCCAGGTTAAACGGTTTGTGCGGTGAACTAACGAGGCGGAACATAATTGGCGTCACTGCAAACTCTGAATCCATCGCAATGGTTCATCATATTTACTTATATATAAACGGAAGTCTGAAATGGAAATTCGCCTCCTCCGCCCAAATCAAACCGGAATGCCAAAAAATCGGGGGTCTGCCCCCAGAGGCTGTATCGCCGTCTGCCGGAAGTCAGATGATGTCAGAAGTCAGAAGATGATGCAATGAGTCCATGTCAGACACGAACAGGGGTCGGCAACCTGCCGCTCCGGAGCCGTATGCGGCTTTTTCACCCCTCTCAAATGGCTCCCTGTGGCTTCGACCAAAAATTAGGCTCCATGGAAATGAATCAGGGTTATTTTTGAACATTTTAATTTTCATTTATCCTTGTTGTAGGCCTAAATTGATTCTTACATTATCCAGTTGTAAAAACGTGTGACCTATAGGTCTACAACAAATGTAAAAAATGTTTTAACTGAGGCCTCCGGTTGAAGCAGCATCATGTACAGCCGTGTGGGAGGCTAGAGCTCCGTTAGAACTTTATTTTCTTAAATGTGACAGCTCTTCAGCCGTTTATTCACAGTTCCCGTTTGAGTGAGACTATTTTAACATTTCGTTTTAACATTTCGTCAGCTATAATGTGAGTCATAGCGATGTCTACGGCCTGGCGTCTTTTCTTTACATTTTGCCGAACATCAAGAGCGGTGGCTCGTCTCGAGTCTCCTTAGCAAAGCTAGCCGCGGATTCAAAATCCAGAAAGTAAAAGTCCTGGAGGAAAATACTGAATTTAATAGTGCATATATAGATTTGAGGAGGCATGGTGGTGTAGTGGTTAGCACTGTCGCCTCACAGCAAGAGGGTTCCTGGTTCAAAACCCAGGGTGGGCGAGCCCTTCTGTGCAGAGTTTGCATGTTCTCCTCATGTCAGCGTGGGTTTCCTCCAGGTGCTCCAGCTTCCTCCCACAGTCCAAAGACATGCAGGTTAATTGGTGACTCTAAATTGTCTGTAGGTGTGAATGTGAGTGTGAATGGTTGTCTGTCTCTATGTGTCAGCCCTGTGATAGTCTGGTGACCTGTCCAGGGTGAACCCAGCCTCTCACCCAGTGTCTGCTGCAACCGTCAACAGGATAAGAGGTTAGAAAATGGATGGATGGATATATAGATTTGTTAACTCTTGCTGCAAGGTATCACATATTTATAGATACCTGCAGAGTGGCCACCTTACTGTAGAACATATTAATGATTAGACCTATTAGTAGTGTTGATTATTAGCTTTATTATAAGGCTCCAGACAGATTTAATTAACTTTTTGGACCAATAATGTCTCTTCTGGTAGTAAAGGTTGGTGGCAAGAATTAGCGATCAGTGATACACACATGCACGTCTGTTGTAGACAAAATGGCACCAGGAAACAGACGGTAAAAGAACAAGGAGAGCAGAGCAGACAGGTTGGATGATCTTTTCTAATGAGTATTTAGATTGAGTTAATGAACTAATGTCTGATAAATGGATTTTACATTAAAAAACATGACTGTCCCATTTTATCCGAATAATCGGAGCGATGTAGGGGGTTACTAAAATATTTTCACCACATATTTTCTTCACAGAAATGTGCAGAAACCCAGAACAAGTTCTAAAAGTAACATTATAGATAATCGAATTTTAGGTGGTTTTCTTGGTAATCTCCCAAAGTGTCCCATATTACCTGACATCATCCTAGTGATGGTGGCGGTGGCGGTGGCGGTGGTGTGGAAGTGGTGTTGCTCCATCATTGCATAATAGCTCAGTATAGCTGACGAGGTGGGCATATTGTGGGACTGCGCCACCATTCATCATGGTTTTATTATTTGTCAAAGAGTATCAGGATGCAGGGTTTTACTGGGCCGACTCTGAAGGCGGATTGACTTTATATCTTAGAGGGACCGGGCAGAAAGAGCACACACACACACGCACACACGCACACACACACTGTATCTGACCATCTATCACTCTGCGGCTGATACAGCTGTACTGTAGTATTACATAATACTGCTGCATGCTGCCCATCAATCACTCAAGGGTTCGATTTTGCATCACGTGCTGCATGTGTGCAGGAAACTCGGAGGGGGATGTGTGACAAATATTCTGTGATGCGTGAGCATGATTCCTGCAGAAATGCATCCCAGCACTGAGATCATTTTTGAGCCGAGATGACCCCGCCGGTCAGGTGGTGGTTTTTAGGATCCGAAGCAATCAGAGCCCAGACTGGACGGTTGTAAGTCCTGCGCCCGTCCTGTTTCCTGGCTCTTTGGTTCTCTAATTTCTTCTCTCTGTCTCTCCCCCTCTTTTGCAGTCTGCTCAGATCCCTGTGGTATGAGCACATTTCTCATTCCCTCTCCTTCTCTCCCTCACCCTCGCTCCCTCAAGATTGCTGCTTTATTAAACAGACTCTCCCTATCTTTCATTTGCCACTCTCCCCACCATGCTCCCCGCTCTCAGACGCTCTGTGTTTTTTATTTATTCTCTCTTTTGCCCCCCTCCTCAACACATCACACTGGCTTTGCATACGTCAATGCATTGCTCAGCAGGCATTTCTGTATATATATTCAGCTCCGTCTTTACGACAGAGAACCAAAGGGTACAGAAAGGAAGAAAGGCTCCTCATTTTTCTCCTCTATATGTTCCATGCTCACTTCTCTCTTCGCCCTACCTCATCTCTCTCTTTGTTCACTCTCTACGTCGCTCCCGCCCTATGTGCTCCCTCCATCTCTCCGTGCTCCCTCCATCTCTTTCAGACCCAGGGCAGCTATATTTAGCGGCAGGTTAACTGCTCCTGTCAAAGGTCTGATTTGTATTCTCTGCATGCAAGTCTGACTCGGGCCTCGCAGCAACACAAACAAAAGGCCCTAGTTTGAATATGCACTGAGCCCACTGGCTTAGGAATCAAAGCCCTCTCTCTGCCCCGCTGCCAGTGGCGCCACCTGCTATGGTAGGGGAGGGTGGGTGAGGAGGAGGAGGTGGTATTGGTGGTGGCGATGGAGGGAGGGGGGTGGGTTCATGGGGACTCAAAGTCAAGCTCAATTCAATCCAAACGCACACATTCATGCAGGGAGGAGCACCCCGGCTCAATGGGCCTACTTCACTGTGTTGCACCACACACTCTGAATGTGCAATGTCGGAGAAAGAGAGGCGAATAAGGAAAGGGTCGCGGCCCTGTACCTTCCTCTCTGGACGACAAGAATATGGGATGGCAGGAGGGAGGGACAGGACAGGGAAATAGAAAAGGAGCCCTCGCACAGGAGACGAATTTAGAATAGAAATCTCCCTTTCCTCAAAGTCTGCCGCGGGCTGAAGTGACAGGGGAGATTAAAGTGAAAGGCACATACATTACACGCCACTGTACATATGAGGACACATGGAGAGTCCGTGGAGTTGAGCTGGAGGAGAGGTGTGATACACCCCGCTGCTTTCCCCTCGCTTCCGCTGCCTGGTCTCATCTGGTCCGGCAGCAGGCTGTGGGTGACAGCCTGAAATGGCACTCTGCTACACCAAGAGATACAGTCAGTCTGACCAGAGGCTCTGAGCGCCACGTATCCCACACACTGAAGCAATGTGCCTTAATTGACCGTCCGCTATTTACTGTCGCTACGCCTGTCGAGCTTTCTTTCCTTACATGACACATGTGCCACTTATGAAGGCAGATTTACTGATGAAATTCTTTGTAATTTTTAAACACCTTTACATGCATGCTAATATCCCACTATAACTCCAAATATAACGATTGTCTGAAGTTGATACACGTCATGTGAACAGAATAGTCTGTTTGGGTATTTTGAATTAAGCTTTAATCCTAAATTAAGACATACAGTTTGCCGATATTATTCCCATTTTAGGAGCATTCTTTAGACATGTGTACAGCACATTCAGAATTATTGTCTCAATTATGGTTTTTAAATCGCAGTTTGACACTGACGTCAACTCTGTGCGTTGTACACAAACCAACCAGCCAACACTTTGCAAAGCTGTGTGACAGAGATGCATGATGCAAAAACAAAAGTCTGCATTTCTGGTCGGAAAACAAAACACACCCTCTTCTAAACATTACAAAAGACTTGTATATCAACAGGTTTTTGGATATGTGTAAATATCATAACACTGACCTTTTCAAGAGGGTGTTTGCAGGAATGAAAAAGGGGGAGGCTCACACAGTTCATCTAGTCCACCACCGGTTAAAACACAAAGTGACAGCTGTTTTTCATATTTTGACATGTTGACATGTTACGGCACGTTAATGGTAGTACGCACAGCTGCACGTAAAAAGAAACAAAAGTTATCGGCCATATCAACAGCTCAGTAGGAATATTGTCTTTTTTGGAAAAAGGGCAAAAAACAGAATATTTTGTGCATGTAAACGTCAATGGATTCTTGATTGAAGACAGGAGTAGAAAAAACAGCTTATTTCTAGTTGGCGACTTAAGCTTTTTATTAAAACTGTGCTGATAAAATCTGCAAACTGTCGCTAGTGCTGTGTCTCAAATCACGTACTTCCATTAGTACACTTCCATGTAGTATAGAGTACCGAAGTCACGCCCCTTCCGGTGAAGCTCAGGGACCTTTGATTGGAAAAAATATGAATGGCAGTGAATGAGGAGAGAAATATTATCTTTTAGTCCCGTTTGAGTTGTGACATGAAATCCAAATATGTCGTTAATGAATTTAAAACATAAATTTTAAGGTCAAGAAAGTCATACTTTGTGGTAAAACTGTTGAGATATAAGCTTTTGAAAAAACGGAGTTAGAAAAACTACACAGGAGGCGGTCTCGTATGTGTGCCATTCATATTTTTTCCGATCTAAGGTCCCATGAGCTCTACCGGAAGGGGCGTGACTTCGGCACTCTGTGTGCACTATGTACTTAATGGCGTAGTGTGCGAATTTCGACAGGGTAGTGTTGTCTCAAACCAAACACGGCCGTTGTGCACTCACCGGAAATGACGACCGCAAATTAGCTAGTTAGCAAACTAGCATTAGCATTCGCGTTATCGTTTGTGGTACCAAATCATTACAGACTGCTAAATTACCCATCAGACATACTGCTGGCTTATACTTGACAGCAACGTTCACAGTCGCACAGTCCTCGGTCGCCATTTCCAGTTTCTCCTTCCCTTTCGCTACGTAGCCAAGATGGCGACACACTCAACTTCTTGACTGTTTTGAGTGCACCATCCGGGTACTCATAGTGCACTGCATTTTTCCATATTTCTCAGTGTGAACGCACTTATGCACTCAAAATATTAAGTGTAAGTACAGAAGTACGTGATTTGAGACACAGCACTGTAGACTTTATCAGCTGTAGCTAGCTAAGTAAGCTAACATAAACTCTGTGGGTTGGTTGAAAACAGGTTCTGACTGATCTATTATGTTTCCAGATTACTGGGTTTGAAATAAAAACTCTGTTAAATGGTCTGAAATCATGTTTTGCATAGGACTGTCTGCTACTACTGCAGTATTTGGAGTAGCTCCACACGGGGCTGCCCAGACGGAGGGAAGAAGCTTTCTGGAGGCCAGATATAATCATGTTCATCCTACATATAAGCAATGACTATTATTTTTAAAACAATAAAAATAAACATTGTTGAGTATTTGTTGTTGCTTTAGTAAGACTGAGCCTGTGAATGAGCCGCCAAGCCGAACACGGATGATAGTGCCTATGTAGCCCCTGCCATTGAGAAAGTCTCTCTCAGTTTTCGTGCATGCGTTGACATGAGTAAGCAAATTTGTGGAGGGCCCATTCACTGGACCTTTCCAGGGGGCCCAGCCAGTTCTGTGGGCGGGCCTGGCTCCTGAAGATTTTAATAATGACGAGATAACGGACGCCAATATGGCGCCTATTCATTCCAATGTAGTTACACGCCTAGCACATAGGTTACACCAGAAAAGTTTTCTAGCTTCCTGGGTTCACCTCTGGGGTATGGAGCCAACTGAATATGTGCAGTCGTGTTTTTAAATTTCTTTTCATGGTTTGAGGAAAGTTTCACAAATATTAAACCACCATGGATCAAAAATTCATGATAGAAAGAGTCATAATTGACCATGTGTTCAGAAAGTGTTATGCCATATTGCACTGATTTTAAGCAGATATAGAAAAAAATAGACGCCACTGATATTGCAGTTTTGTATCACTGACCTCTTATTGTGCAGTTTACTTCTTTATGTGTAACTTTTAAATTTAATTACATTTTATTTTTTTGTATATATTTATTTTTTTAAATTAATTTTTAATTTTTTTATTTTTTTTATTTTTTGAATTATTTATTTCTTATAATTTTCTATTATTTATTGTATTTTTTAGTTTTAATTTTATACATTAATTTTTGTGTCACCTTGAATTTTTGTCACATTGAATTTATTTATATTTAAATGTAATTATTTACATCAGTGAATTCTGTTTGATGCGACCATGGACACCAGAACACATCTGAAGGATGGGCGGTGTGCGGCACAGAAACAGACATAGGCCCATATTACTGATGTATGAGTAACATTACAGAACCTTTTTTTAGCCGGCGCCACCACCTCCACATCTCAATGCATGACGAACACGCACATATTGAAATACACATGCTCTGATTAATTTTCTGATCCGACACTAAGATTCACACACAAGCCTATTTACACATAAACATACAGCTGAAACAAACAACAAACATCCAGTCCACGACCAAAACACATCCTGCCATGCGTCTAGATCAACATCATACTCATTATAATCACGAGCCAGCACTCAGGAGATAAATATCTTAAACACACAGAGACAGGCGGGGTGTGCAGAGACGTGCACACACCCACACACCTCAGACCCGAGCAGAGAAATGAAAAGTAGTCAGTCAGTGGGAGTGGGAGACGGTGACCAACAAGTTTTGAGAAAAATCAGATAAAATTCAGGCTTTTCTTCCTAAAAATATGTCAGACTCAAAAGTCACCGTCCTTTCAGAGGTTAAATACTACGCAGAGGATGTGCTGATTATGAACAAAGGATCACAGCCTGTCAACACCTAGTCTCGCCACCAGACAATCAAGGATCTCCGCCTTCTGATAGTCTGGGGACACTCCTTTCTAAAGTTAGTTTAACACACCGGCGAAAACGGCCAGTAACAAAGCAACGCCTCTTGCATTTTTGAAAAGGACACGCCTTCTCGGAAATGTGCACTCCCCCTTTTCTCGTCCGCAAGGAAACAAACACACAGCTTGAGAGCTTGAAAATGGATGCCGAGAGATTTAACTCCGTTTTATCAAACGTGTGCTCATCCGTGAAGAAAATATTTTTTTCCAGCGGATGTCTTAGTTACAACATGATTGAGCTAACTGGAGTAGTTTCATGTCGTATCCGACAACAGGAGGCTTTTAACAGATGACGTCCTGATGTTAGCTTTGCTGCTGCTGTTAGCTGTCCCTGTCAGCTGCAGCCACTGATGCTTTCTAGACATTGTGATTTCCCAAAACTGAATAAATACCACACATAGCAACACAAAACTGCTTTGCTAGCTCAATCATGTTGTAACTAAGATATCCGCTGGAAAAGATATTTTTTTTCACGGAACGTTTAATGAGTTATTACCTACAGACGACGCTAACGGCTAACAGGGCTAACAGCTAAATGTGCACACAGAAATAGTAATGTTTGTTCAATCATTGTGTTTATAGACTTTACAAACATCAGATTAGCCCAAACGGTGATACAGTGATGTGAAAAATGTGATATATAGGCTATATATATATAGCTAAAAGCGCTGCTGGTTTTCTACCCGGAAGTATTTGTTAACAAGGCGATTCCCTCTATAGTCCGGCCAGATGGATGAGTCATGGCCTTGTAAAAGATTATGTTTGTTTCTTTTAGTTGGCGAGAATGTGTCACCGCAAACGCGACAAACATCCACTGAACTTTGACGGTGTTTTCTGTGAGCGCGGCTGAGCCATTTTGTACCGCTACACGTGTTTCTAGTGGGACTATGTTTACAAGCACAAGAGTTCAGCGAGTGGAGTTCACCTGTGGATTTACTATTGGTTCTGCAACGTAGGGAGTTTTTTTAAACTCTGAAATTGTATCCGCCCATCTAAACACAAAATCAGGGAGAAAGTCATCAGTCTTTAGTTAAGCAAAGCGTCTAAAGACTGACTTGTGAGTCTAGTCAACACCACAACCTCTGACCAATCAGATCACTGAAGAAAAAAGTATCCATGGGCAAAAGTCTCGGGAAAAAAAGATGAGCCTACATGCTGTGAAAGGTCAGTAGAATCACTTCATTGTTTGCGGGCTCTGTTTCCACTGGTTTTAAAACAGAGCTTCTAACAAACACAGATCATTGACACTAAACATATGAATTTAACAGCATTTTAAACTTATGCGAAGGTTATTTTAGTCCACAGTGACAGTGTTGGCATTTTACACTCTGATTCATCACTGCAGCTCAAAATAACATGAGACACCTGTGCCGTGAGAACTGGGAGAAAACAAAGATAATATTTCATTAGAATAATAATCCTCACACTGTTAATTTGCTCCTGTTATTATAAATGCATCATTTCAGTCAGACAGACCTCATCAGTCATTGACTACTGTTCCAGCCTTTACTTCAGCAGCAGAAACAGTATGACATCACGTTAATGTGTTTTATGTGACATATTCATCATGTCTTGGCTGAAGGTGAATTTTTGGATATTATTTTTAATGTTTCTACATTTTATGTGGTAAGATTACAGAGTATTTTTTACATCCCACACCACAGAGACATTTACAGTCTCGTAGTCGCAGACACTTTCAGTACCGTTTCATCTCATATGATATGAAGCAGCAGACTCAGGGCCTGTCCCAATACCCACACTTCCCCTAGAAATACACACTTGCACTTGGTTGTGCGCGTTCACGTTTAGGCTAGTGATGTCCCAGAACAGAATTGAGGTAGTGGAAGTGGTTTCCAACACTTAGAACCCGCCCTAGATTCCAAGGGAGCCCCGACCCACACTTTCAACGAAGTGGAAGATGAAATTTCCCAGAACATCTTGCGAACAGCAACTTCAGCAAGTTTTGGAATTTGTTACTGTACGATCTGAATGTAGGCTACACAAACAACAGATGGTTGGAGTGGCGTAAACTCATCAGCAACTCAGTTGAACACAGCGTCAAAATATTTAAACAAATGGACTTACTCGAACAAAATCGATCAGAACTAAAAGACGTCGTAGGCGCCTCCTGTTTTCAGCATTTCTTCTCCGTTGAGTCATCAGACGGAGAAGAATAAACATAGCACATGCCACAGCACAAACGCTGGAGCCGGCGTTTTCATTGCGTCGCTACTACGCCTGATGTATGCCTGCATGTCGGTCACGCCGATTACCATGAAGTGGTGTCACATTTCTTAAGGAAAGATCTCTACCCTAATATTTCTCACTTCCCTCATCAAGGGTTAAAAGTTAGCATTAAAAGTGATCTTGTAAACACCTAATTCGGGATGAAAATGGCCAATGCGATTGAAAATTCAATCCGATGTAAGGGGCTGGAATATTCCATTTCTAATTCCGAATGAAAGAATTTCTCACACTTGTATACACTCATTCCTCTTTAAGTTAATTCTGGTCTTTCTGCACATGCTCATTTCCTTGCCCTTCTGGCGCCATGACGTATATAGCGCGCATAGCAACAGGCCGAGATAGAGCAGTCGGACTCGTTGCACTCACCAGTTTCCATTCTCCACAGTACGGTCTTCTATCTCCCTTCTTTGACCTTCTACCTCCCTCCTCCTCCTCAACAGATGAAGCATTAGCAGAACAAGGTTGTTGTCGTACTGCTGCTTCAAGAATATAAGCAAAACAAGCCCGAAAAAGGCACTAAGAACAGCGTCGTCAAGCATCTTGTTATCCGGACCCGAATAAAGGTGATTAAAAGGCGATTAAACTGATCTCCCGTGTAAACCCTCATTCAGAATGAATATTTCTCATGTAAACTACCTGGAAAAACCTTAATTCCGAATGATTTCATTCAGATTTATTTCATTCTGAATGAGAAGCCATCATGTAACCGCTTCCACTGTAAAGATATCCTGGGTAAGTTGAACCTGACGTGAAAATAAGTCGGGCTGCATTTAAATTCCTCAAGACCCCACTAACGGAAAGCACTTAGAGGAAACTTACATGTAACCCTAAAAGGAATTATTTTTTTGCAAAATAATCGTTGCTGCCCAATGTGTCCATATAAAATGCAAAAATATAAACCACTGCAACAAAAAAAGAAGTCCAAAAAAGAATCAACTCACCAGATGTAGTACTGAGAGAAAGAAAAAACATCCATCCTTGGTTTGATGGCTTGCTCACTCTTCATGGTCGTCCACACTCACTGGTGTCCCTGCTGTTTTCAGTCGGTCGAAGAACAACCATAGAAAGGAGCTAAATGTGTTTTTTCTCAGCAGCAGGCTGCCCCGCTCCACCCTCACTCCTCTGTCTCTGCTCACAAACAAAAATAAAACACACACACAATTCCCTTCTCCTTTGTTCCCCCAGGCCACGCCCCCTCACCTGTTGTGAGCAGAGCACCTGAGCAGAGCTGATTTGTGGGAGGTGACAAATTAAAGCTGAGGCTCAACCTTACTGTTAAACCTTCTCATTATTGAACCCATATATTTCTCTCCCTCACCTTTGTGATGTCACACTGTGGCTGGGCAGTTGCTGTTTGGGGGAGGGGCTTAGCAAACTCAGATAAATGAAGATGAAAAATGAAAAGATGAAAAACTTGATCGTAGTGTATGATGGATCAAACATGATTAAGAATGAAAATCCTTTCACCAGCCCTCCAGCTATTTTCTTATTTAGCGTCCCCACAGGACATATCTTTATAACAGCGCTCACACACACTTGCTGACACACACACACCTGGAGCTCCAGCTCCTCTAACCTGCTGCACTTTGATCAGCTGAAACTGATTGAATCAATTGGTGAATTTAGTCAATCTGTGCGAGCAAATGAGAAGTGTAATCACACCTGGCCTGCGACATCCTGCCCAGTCGTCAGAAGAAATTGTTGGCATTGTACGTTTCTGCACAGAACCTGATTTTTTTACCAATACACCACAGGACTTGAGCCTTAAAGTCTAGGTGTTTATTTACCGACACATGGCTGTATTTCCCAGTGGTGTTTGAGCCACAAACCTGTGTGTTTTTCACCAACACATTGTGGTGTTTCCCTGGGGTTATGAAACCTGGGTGTTTTTCACTGACACATTGTGGTGTTTGTGCCACAGAACCTAGGTGTTTATTTACCGACACATGGCTGTATTTCCCAGCGACGTTTGAGCCACAGAACCTGTGTTTTTTCACCAGCACATCTTGGCACTTGAGCCACAAAATCTAGGTGTTTTTCCCTGACACATTATGGTGTTTGAGCCACAAAACCTGGGTGTTTATTTACCGACACATAGATGTATTTCCCAGTGGTGTTTGAGCCACAGAACTTGTGTTTTTCCCCGATACATTGCAGCCTTTCCCAGTGCTGTTTGGACCATGAAACCTGGGTGTTTTTTACTGGCACATTGTGGTGTTTGAGCCACAGAACCCGTTTTTTTTTAAAAGCACATCATAGTGCTTGAGCCACAACATCTGGGTGTTTATTTACTGACACATGGCTGTATTTCCCAACGATGTTTGAGCCACAGATCCTGTGTTTTTCACCAGTACATCTCGGCACTTGAGCCAAAAAGTCTAGGTGTTTTTCCCTGACACATTGTGGTGTTTGGGCCACAAAACCTGGGTGTTTATTTGCCAACACATAGCCGTATTTCCCAGTGATGTTTGAGCCACAGAACCTGTGTTTTTTCACCAGCACATTGCACATCTCACTGAAACATCATGGTGTTAACCGGTGGCATTTGAGCCACTGAACATTAACCTACATATACCTGCTTTTCCAGAAGCTTTTGTGTCACCAAGCATTGGTGTTTTACACCAAAACCTAATCTTTTCCTAACAGTAACCAATAACCACACCTTTACAACAGCAGTGAAAAATGTAGTTTCAGTGTATTCACTACAAAATAATGTACAAATGTAACATATGCTCAAAGTGAACATTTTAGGCTGGTAATATCACATCAGTAAAAATCTGTATCATGTTACAGTGGTGCAACAAAATAAAGCGAATCCCAGAGAGGAAGCTTGTAAATATTAGTGTCTGCCCCAAGAATAGAAACAAGGGAACCATAATCTGTACACACTCAGTCATGTTGCACTTCCCTTAAGGTCTTGTAATAAACATTAATTTAAACCAGAATTTGCCTCACTGCATTATGATGAAAGTCTGAGCTTTATGACCATGTGGTTGGTAAATATTGTGAATGCAAACAGTGACAGTTGGTGTCCAGTCTGCTCAGCCGGGTACTGACACAGTCAAACAATATCAACAAACGTGACCGATGATTGCATGATTCAAAATGAGGACTTACTCAATCAAAACAAAAAAACAATCTCCACATAACTGCTTTTGAATTGTCTATTACATCCGAGTGGCATCTCAGACTCAGACAAGTGAAAATGTGGTTGCAAAGATTGTCGGGGCACAGACATGTATTGAATACATTTCCTGCTACATATTTGAATATAATTTCAAATGAGCTGAGGTACACTTTGTATATTCTGCTGGCTGAAATAGCTTTGAAAATAGATGAATTGCCTGCTAAATAAATCAAGCACTTTCCACCTTCAACTAGTTAAAGAGTTTCCACAAATACAGTCTGACAGCAGATCTGACAATATATCAGTCCGAGGTGCTCGGGAGCAGCCGCAGCTCTGACTTCTCTATTTGTTTCTGTTTCAATAAAGAAAAATGTGTTCCAGTCCAGGAGGAAAAGATAATCATTTTCTCTGCAATGCTTTAGATTACATTATTTAGTGCATGTGGAGTGTGTTATATATAAAATACAGGCAGGGTACCAGGACACAAAAAGACGAGAGGCTTGGGAGTTACGAGGTTGGGGGTGGCGGCACAGTTAGTATAGACACAAATCCTCAAAAGGGCTTTAGTTTTTCAGATGCTCCTCCCTCAAGATAGAACAAAACACAGTCATGGCTGAATCAAAATGTCCGGACTTCACCGCATGCAGACTTTGCGGGCACGTTCGCAGAGAGACTGGGAACGCTGAGGGCTCCAAATCCACAATTCAACCAGTCCACATGGGACCTCAAGCGAACTTTCTGCAGACTTCACTGATTTAGTAACTCACAGTTCATCGCAATACGGATGTGATGCTGTGTTTTTCTTTTAATTGCAGGTTAGGCCTATTAAAATGCTACTTGGATTGTGTCGGCCAGAAATAATATTCAGCCACAGCATGATATATGTTGTGTGTAGAGGGAATGAAAGACATAAACACCATTTCAACTTCCACACCCTTTTTTAAATATAACATTAGTTTTCGGACTGTAAAAAGTGTAGGGGTCCAGTCAGCTCGTTTTCATCCTAGAGTCGTCAAATACCACAGCTGTGTCAGTGATTTTAGCATCAGCCACCTTTAATCCATCCATCCATCCATCCATCCATCCATTTTTTATCCGCTTATCCAGGGCCGGGTTGCGGGGGCAGCAGGCCGACCAAAGCACCCCAGACGTCCCTCTCCCCAGCAACACTTTCCAGCTCCCCCTGGAGGACCCCAAGGCGTTCCCAGGCCAGATGAGATATGTAATCCCTCCAGCGTGTTCTGGGTCTGCCCCGGGGCCTCCTACCAGTGGGACGTGCCCAGAACACCTCCAGCGGGAGGCGCCCAGGAGGATCCTGATCAGATGCCCAAGCCACCTCAACTGACCCCTTTTGACGTGAAGGAGCAGCGGCTCTACTCCGAGCTCCCTCTGAATGTCCGAGCTCCTCCCCCTATCTCTAAGGCTGAGCTTATGTGTTTGTCACTTTCTTTTTCATTTTAACCCACACCATGATCTTTTCCTGACCCTAACCAAGTGGTTTTTGTGCCTAAACCTAACCAGACCTTAACCACAGGGCATCATGATGATTTCGGAACGGACTTCGGAACAATGGGTTTAATATGGTCGGACCAATGGGCAGTTCCCGACACCCCACGGAGGAAACTCATTTCCACCGGTTGTATCCACGATCTCATTCTTTTGGTCACTACCCAGAGCTCATGACCATAGGTGAGGGTTGGGACGTACATGGACCAGTAAATTGAAAGCTTTGCCTTCCGGCTCAGCTCCCTCTTCACCACAAAGGACTGGCACAGCACTCGCATCACTGCAGAAGCCGCACCGACCCGCCGATCCATCTCATGCTCCATTCTACCCTCACTCGTGAACAGGACCCCGAGATACTTGAACTCCCTCACTTGAGGCAGCAACTCTTCCCCAACCTGGAGAGGGCAAACCACCGGTCGCCGACAGAGGACCATGGCCTCAGACTTGGAAGTGCTGACTCTCATCCCAACTGCTTCACACACGGCTGCAAAACGCTCCAGTGCATATCATACAGCCATGCACTGGAGCGTTTTGCAGCCATGCACTGCTTCACACACGGCTGCAAAACGCTCCAGTGCATGGCTGTATGATATGCTGACGGGCGGTGTCAGTTTGTAATGTAACCAGAACGGACCTTCCAGGTATTATGATACACCGCTGATTGGTCAGACGGCACCTTCCACGGCAGTATGATAGACTGCTGGACGGCGTCAGGTTGAAACGCTGCCGGTAACTTTCACCTGGGAGTCACTTCCTGTATGAATGTTGAGCCAAACCATGATAATGTTTTTCTTAATCTAACCACGTGCTTGTGTTGACATCCCAGTGTGGTTGCGGCGTCCTGGAACATCAAGACCAGATGCAATATGAATGCAGAGCCAAACCATAACGGGTTTGTTTCTAAACGTAACGTGCTTTTGTTGACTTCCTGGCGTTGATAGCAGTCACCGGGTAAGTTAACAGCAGATGCAGGAGGATACTTATTGCGTAATATGTAGACGTAAGACGCCATTGACAAAGCAGCAATATGTGACGACTTGGGATGAGAGTGTGTTGGTAAGATTGGAAATTGGTTTCGGTGGTGGGTACGAGACTCTAACTTATGACCGAGTAAAAGTGCCACATGTAGTTTGACTCCTTTTAGCTGTTGTAAAAGAAGCCCTGTCTGTGCCCTGTAATTATTCAATATGTAGTACCAGGTAATTAGAAAACTACTCAGGGTGTCATTTATTTCGAGGTCCCTCCTAAACACAGATCCCTTCAGCTCCTCTAACCACCAGTTTACACCCAGCAAGCATCGTTACCCTGCATGTGCATAACATTTACACTCTGCATGCTGCCGTTTAAAACATTACCAGTGTTTCAATATGTTTTACAGAAGTCGTGGATGTCACACTACATTTCTGTGAGATCGGAGCCTCGTCCCTCAGATACGTGACAGGCCGAGCTTCCACACAACCACAACGCCAGGGGCAACTGAGAGTGACAGACAAATGTACCAACAACATTTTACAGATGTTTCTATTACATAAAAGAAATCACAGCTCGCCACATCCGCCCCGCCAGCCCTGCTTCCTGTCTGTGTTTGTCAGTCCGTCTGTCTGTCTGTCTCAAAGGCTGAGATGCACTGCCAACCATAAACACGGAGCGATTTTCCCATTTCTGGCTGTTTCAAACAGACTGGGAGGTGTTTTCAGCTTTATGGATATTGACTCCTCCTCTGCTCTTTGATCCTGGCTGTCCAGCTTCAGAACCGAGCCTCCCTGCTGGCTGTAAAGCCGGTGACAGCTTCACCCCCCGACATTAAACTGCATGTACGGCTATTGTCCAGGCCTGGTCGGACAGTAAGTAGGTCTGTCAGTCAATCACTCTTTCAGTCAGTCAGTCGAGCCTGGAATGAAAAGGTTTTGTTGCATGACAGACCAGGGGAGAGGGTGACATCCACCGCCTCACACACACCTAAATTTGTTTTTCATTTATTCTGATAAGTAGGGTGAAATAGTGCAAATATGACAGCTGCAGTGCGGTTTAACAGTCTCAGAGTGCAGCGCTTTGTCTTGACTGTACTTAGACCCATCAGCCTGGCCTCCTCTCAACAGCTCACTCAAGGGGAATGTCCTCATTGTCTATTAGCTCGGTGTGTGTCCATGTGTTTACGTGTGTGTGAAAGAGGTCCTGGGCCTGTCATCAGTCAGATTTACTAGCGGCAGCAGCAGCAGCGTTG